>NW_022589773.1:4102975-4142424 GCF_004348235.1 Phoca vitulina | reverse complement strand
CCCCCCTTCATTCTTCCCCTCCTGCTACATTCTTCTTCTTCTTTTTTTCTTTCTTAACATATATTGCATTATTTGTTTCAGAGGTACAGATCTGAGATTCAACAGTCTTGCACAATTCACAGCGCTTACCAGAACACATACCCTCCCCAGTGTCCATCACCCAGTCACCCCATCCCTCCCACCCCACCCCCCACTCCAGCAACCCTCAGTTTGTTTCCTGAGATTAAGAATTCCTCATATCAGTGAGGTCATATGATATATGTCTTTCTCTGTTTGACTTATTTCGCTCAGCATAATACCCTCCAGTTCCATCCACGTCGTTGCAAATGGCAAGATCTTATTCCTTTTGATGGCTGCATAATATTCCATTGTATATATATACCACATCTTCTTTATCCATTCATCTGTTGATGGACATCTTGGCTCTTTCCACAGTTTGGCTATTGTGGACATTGCTGCTATAAACATCGGGGTGCACGTAGCCTTTCGGGTCCCTACTTTTGTATCTTTGGGGTAAATACCCAGTAGTGCAATTGCTGGATCATATGGTAGCTCTATTTTCAACTTTTTGAGGAACCTCCATACTGTTTTCCAGAGTGGCTGCACCAGCTTGCATTCCCACCAACAGTGTAGGAGGGTTCCCCTTTCTCCGCATCCCCGCCAACATCTGTCATTTCCTGACTTGTTAATTTTAGCCATTCTGACTGGTGTGAGGTGGTATCTCATTGAGGTTTTGATTTGGATTTCCCTGATGCCGAGCGATATTGAACACTTTTTCATGTGTCTGTTGGCCATTTGGATGTCTTCTTTGGAGAAATGTCTGTTCATGTCTTCTGCCCATTTCTTGATTGGATTCTTTGTTCTTTTGGTGTTGAGTTTGATGAGTTCTTTATAGATTTTGGATACTAGCCCTTTATCTGATATGTCATTTGCAAATATCTTCTCCCATTCTGTCAGTTGTCTTTTGGTTTTGTTGACTGTTTCCTTTGCTTTGCAAAAGCTTTTTATCTTGATGAAGTCCCAATAGTTCATTTTTGCCCTTGCTTCCCTTGCCTTTGGCGATGTTTCTAGGAAGAAGTTGCTGCGGCTGAGGTCGAAGAGGTTGCTGCCTGTGTTCTCCTTTAGGATTTTGATGGACTCCTGTCTCACATTGAGGTCTTTCAACCATTTGGAGTCTATTTTTGTGTGTGGTGTAAGGAAATGGTCCAGTTTCATTCTTCTGCATGTGGCTGTCCAATTTTCCCAACACCATTTGTTGAAGAGACTGTCTTTTTTCCATTGGACATTCTTTCCTGCTTTGTCGAAGATTAGTTGACCATAGAGTTGAGGGTCCATTTCTGGGCTCTCTATTCTGTTCCATTGATCTATGTGCCTGTTTTTGTGCCAGTACCATACTGTCTTGATGATGACAGCTTTGTAGTAGAGCTGGAAGTCTGGAATTGTGATGCCGCCAGCTTTGCTTTTCTTTTTCAACATTCCTCTGGCTATGCGGGGTCTTTTCTGGTTCCATACAAATTTTAGGATTATTTGTTCCATTTCTTTGAAGAAAGTGGATGGTATTTTGATGGGGATTGCATTGAATGTGTAGATTGCTCTAGGTAGGATTGACATCTTCACAATATTTGTTCTTCCAATCCATGAGCATGGAACGTTTTTCCATTTCTTTGTGTCTTCCTCAATTTCTTTCATGAGTATTTTATAGTTTTCTGAGTACAGATCCTTTGCCTCTTTGGTTAGATTTATTCCTAGGTATCTTATGGTTTTGGGTGCAATTGTAAATGGGATCGACTCCTTAATTTCTCTTTCTTCTGACTTGTTGTTGGTGTATAGGAATGCCACTGACTTCTGTGCATTGATTTTATATCCTGCCACTTGACTGAATTCCTGTATGAGTTCTAGCAGTTTTGGGGTGGAGTCTTTGGGATTTTCCACATAAAGTATCATATCATCTGCAAAGAGTGAGAGTTTGACTTCTTCTTTGCCAATTTGGATGCCTTTGATTTCTTTTTGTTGTCTGATTGCTGTGGCTAGGACTTCCAATACTATGTTGAATAGCAGTGGTGATAGTGGACATCCCTGCCGCGTTCCTGACCTTAGGGGGAAAGCTCTCAGTTTTTCCCCATTGAGAATGATATTCGCTGTAGGTTTTTCATAGATGGCTTTTATGATATTGAGGTATGTACCCTCTATCCCTATACTCTGAAGAGTTTTGATCAAGAAAGGATGCTGTACTTTGTCAAATGCTTTTTCTGCATCTATTGAGAGGATCATGTGATTCTTGTTTTTTCTTTTGTTAATGTATTGTATCACGTTGATTGATTTGCGGATGTTGAACCAACCTTGCAGCCCAGGGATAAATCCCACTTGGTCGTGGTGAATAATCCTTTTAATGTACTGTTGGATCCTATTGGCTAGTATTTTGGTGAGAATTTTTGCATCCATGTTCATCAGGGATATTGGTCTGTAATTCTCCTTTTTGATGGGGTCTTTGTCTGGTTTTGGGATCAAGGTAATGCTGGCCTCATAAAATGAGTTTGGAAGTTTTCCTTCCATTTCTATTTTTTGGAACAGTTTCAGAAGGATAGGTATTAATTCTTCTTGAAATGTTTGGTAGAATTCCCCTGGGAAGCCATCTGGCCCTGGGCTTTTGTGTTTTGGGAGATTTTTGATGACTGCTTCTATTTCCTTAGTGGTTATAGGTCTGTTCAGGTGTTCTATTTCTTCCTGGTTCAGTTTTGGTAGTTGATACATCTCTAGGAAATCATCCATTACTTCCAGGTTATCTAATTTGTTGGCATAGAGTTGCTCATAATATGTTCTTATAATTGTTTGTATTTCCTTGGTGTTGGTTGTGATTTCTCCTCTTTCATTCATGATTTTGTTGATTTGGGTCATTTCTCTTTTCTTTTTGATAAGTCTGGCCAGGGGCTTATCAATCTTGTTAATTCTTTCAAAGAACCAGCTCCTAGTTTCGTTGATCTGTTCTACTGTTCTTTTGGTTTCTATTTCATTGATTTCTGCTCTGATCTTTATTATTTCTCTTCTCCTGCTGGGTTTAGGCTTTATTTGCTGTTCTTTCTCCAGCTCCTTTAGGTGTAGGGTTAGGTTGTGTACTTGAGACCTTTCTTGTTTCTTGAGAAAGGCTTGTATTGCTATATACTTTCCTCTTAGGACTGCCTTTGCTGTATCCCAAAGATTTTGAAGAGTTGTGTTTTCATTTTCATTGGTTTCCATGAATTTTTTTAATTCTTCTTTAATTTCCTGGTTGACCCATTCATTCTTCAGTAGGATGCTCTTTAGCCTCCATGTATTTGAGTTCTTTCTGACTTTCCTCTTATGATTGAGTTCTAGTTTCAAAGCATTGTGGTCTGAAAATAGGCAGGGGATGATCCCAATCTTCTGGTACCGGTTGAGACCTGATTTATGACCTAGGATGTGATCTATTCTGGAGAATGTTCCATGGGCACTAGAGAAGAATGTGTATTCCATTGCTTTGGGATGGAATGTTCTGAATATGTCTGTGAAGTCCATTTGGTCCAGTGTGTCATTTAAAGTCTTTATTTCCTTGTTGATCTTTTGCTTAGACGATCTGTCCATTTCAGTGAGGGGGGTGTTAAAGTCCCCCACTATTATTGTATTGTTGTCGATGTGTTTCTTTGCTTTTGTTATTAATTGCCTTATATAATTGGCTGCTCCCATGTTAGGGGCATAGATATTTACAATTGTTAGATCTTCTTGTTGGATAGACCCTTTAAGTATGATATAGTGTCCTTCCTCATCTCTTATTACAGTCTTTGGTTTAAAATCTAATTTGTCTGATATAAGGATTGCCACCCCAGCTTTCTTTTGGTGTCCATTAGCATGGTAAATGGTTTTCCACCCCCTCACTTTCAATCTGGGGGTGTCTTTGGGTCTAAAATGAGTCTCTTGCAGACAGCATATCGATGGGTCTTGTTTTTTAATCCAATCTGATAGCCTGTGTCTTTTGATTGGGGCATTTAGCCCATTTACATTCAGGGTAACTATTGAAAGATAGGAATTTAGTGCCATTGTATTGCCTGTAAAGTGACTGTTACTGTATATTGTTTGTGTTCCTTTCTGGTCTATGTTGCTTTTAGGCTCTCTCTTTGCTTAGAGGACCCCTTTCAATATTTGTTGTAGGGCTGGTTTCGTGTTTGCAAATTCCTTTAGTTTTTGTTTGTCCTGGAAGCTTTTTATCTCTCCTTCAATTTTCAATGACAGCCTAGCTGGATATAGTATTCTTGGCTGCATATTTTTCTCATTTAGTGCTCTGAATATGTCCTGCCAGTCCTTTCTGGCCTGCCAGGTCTCTGTGGATAAGTCTGTTGCCAATCTAATGTTTCTACCATTGTAGGTTACAGATCTCTTGTCCCGAGCTGCTTTCAGGATTTTCTCTTTGTCTCTGAGACTCGTAAGTTTTACTATTAGATGTCGGGGTGTTGACCTATTTTTATTGATTTTGAGAGGGGTTCTCTGTGCCTCCTGGATTTTGATGCCTGTTTCCTTCCCCAAATTAGGGAAGTTCTCTGCTATAATTTGCTCCATTATACCTTCTGCCCCTCTCTCTCTTTCTTCTTCTTCTGGGATCCCAATTA
This sequence comes from Phoca vitulina, assembly GCF_004348235.1. Classification (NCBI taxonomy): domain Eukaryota; kingdom Metazoa; phylum Chordata; class Mammalia; order Carnivora; family Phocidae; genus Phoca; species Phoca vitulina. Next base: position 4,137,808 of record NW_022589773.1, on the reverse strand, counting down.
TTCTAATGTTGTTTCGTCTTATGGTATCGTTTATCTCTCGAATTCTGCCCTCGTGATCCAGTAGTTGTTTATCTCTCTTTTTCTCAGCTTCTTTATTTTCCATCATTTGGTCTTCTATCTCACTGATTCTTTCTTCTGCCTCATTTATCCTAGCAGTTAGTGCCCCCATATTTGATTGCACCTCATTAATAGCCTTTTTGATTTCTACTTGGTTCGATTTTAGTTCTTTTACTTCTCCAGAAAGGGTTTCTCTAATAACTTCCATGTTTTTTTCAAGCCCAGCTAGTATCTTTAAAGTGATGATTCTGAACTCTAGATCTGACATCGTACTAATGTCCGTATTGAGTAGGTCCCTGGCAGTCGGTACTACCTCTTGTTCTTTTTGTTGAGGTGATTTTTTCCGTCTTGTCATTTTGTGCAGAGGAGAATAGATTAATGAGAGAACAAAATGCTAGCAGGGTAACAACGTCCCCAGAAAATATACTCTAAACAAATCAGAAAAGACCTGAAGCAGTGGGAAAAGAAAGGGAAAGAGAGAAAAAAGAAAAGGAAAGAAAAAAAGAAAAAAGAAAAAGATAAAGATAAAAACAAACAAAAGCAGAACAAAACAAAACAAAACAAAAACAGAATGTGATCAAATATGATCAGGCTGGATTATAGATCAGTGCCACACACTAGATTTTGGGTGTATTTTGGTCTGTTAAAAGAAAGTCCCTCCCAAAATTTTAAAGAAAGAAAAACTTATATATGTACAAAAATAAGGGTTGATATGATGAAGGGATGGAATATGACTGTAAAGATGGAAATTATAAAAAATTTTAAAAAAGGATTTGATAAGTTGTTTGAAAAAAGAAAGAAGAGGATTAAAAAAAAAAGAAAGAAAGAAAAAAGGGAGAGAATGTGATCAGGCAGGGGAGTAGAAAAAAACCATACACTAGAGATTTAGAGTATATTTTGATCTGTTAGAAGAAACTATCTCAAGATTTTAAAGAGAGAACAACTTATATATATATGCCAAAAATACGGGTAACTACTATGAAGGGATAGAATATGACTTTAAAAATGAAAAATAAAAATGTTTTTTTTTTTAAAAAAGGGATTGATAAGATGTTGGTTGAAAAAGGGAAAAAGAAAAATTCAAAAAAAAAGAAAAAAGGAAAAAAGAAAAAAAGACAGTTAAAAAAAATAATTAACTTTGAAAGACTAAAGAATCATGGTAAAAAAGCCATGAATTCTATGTGCAGTGTTCCCCTAGCGCTGGAGTTCTGCCGTTCTCATTGATCGGTAAACTTGGTCTTGGCTGGCTGTTCTTGCTGATCTTCTGGGGGAGGGGCCTGTTGCCGTGGTTCCCAAATGTCTTTGCCGGAGGCAAAATTGCCCCGCCCTTGCCGGTCCGGGCTAAGTAATCTGCTCGGGTTTGCTCTCCGGAGCTTTTGTTCCCTGCAAGCTTTCCGTACAGCTTTGGAGGCGGAGAGTGAAAATGGCAGCCTCCCAGTCTCCGCCCCGGCGGAGCCGAGAACTCGGGGTCCCGCTCCTCAGCGAGCCCCCAGAGAAAAGCAGTCAGTCACTCCCGTCTCCCTGGTCTCCGGCCACACTCCGCGCTCACCCGGCCTGTGACCGCGCCTTTCTATCTGGCACCCGACCCCGGGTGGGGTCTCCAAACCCAGCAGATCCCCGCGGTGCGCTCCCGCACCTCTCCTCCCGGGGGAAGAAGGTGAGTCTCCCCGGATCTGCCGCTTGTTGGGTCCCTGCTGGAGGAGCTGTGGCCCGACTGTGCCGCGGATCACGGTTTATAGCAGCCCCGAGCTGAGAGCCCGCGCCTGGGCTCCGTCTCTGCAGCAGGCTTCCCTGCTCCGATACTTGGGAGCTCTGCCGCACTCAGGCACCCCCGGTCTTTCTGTGACCCCGAGGGTCCTGAGACCACACTGTCCCGCGAGGGTTCCACCACCCACTTCGCCACCAGAGTGACGTCCCTCAGCGGAGCAGACTTTTAAAAGTTCCGATTTTGTGCTCCGTGGCTCTATCACTTGCCAGAAGCGGCCGTCGGAGGCCCCTCCCCCGCCGTCTATCCTCCCGAATATCGCCTCGGATTCACTTCTCCGCACGTCCTACCTTCCAAAAAGTGGTCGCTTTTCTGTTCAGAGAGTTGTTGCTCTTCTTTTCTTTGATCTCCTGTTGAGTTTGTAGGTGTTCAGAATGGTTTGATCCCTATCCAGCTGAATTCCTGAGACTTTTTAAATATCATCTTATTCCCTATTTGGACTCCCTGCATCCCCAAGGCCTTTTTAAAAATTTGTTGTTTTTACCAGTAGCCAAATTTTAACATTTTTAATTGCTATGCAAGGTCAGATCCTTCCTCAGATTTATATTTATGATGAATGGGGTATTAACTTTACATGGGATTTTAAAAATATACTTTTCTGAGGAGGAAATACATTGGTAAGAAGCACAAATCCCACTATGTTCCTTAACAGTTCCTTAAATCACTTCTCTGAAGAGAATTAAAAATCAGGCAAATACAATTTGGCATATTTCTCCAAGAGTTATTAAAACTATATCATCTCATATGAATTCCTATACATTATAAGAATATACATAATTGAAATTTATAAAGAAATAAACATTAATGTACTACTGGAGAAATTAGTCCGCTTTCTAAAATTGTTAGAATTTTGGCAAATAATTAGATGGCTTTCAAAGGATTTCAGAAGAACTCACAATAAACAGAAATATTCACAAATGAATAGCTGAAATTCAAAAGAATTCAAAAAGTGTTACGGAAAAGATAAATATAAATACTGAGGGTGTGGAAGGAAGGATGGAACACAGAAACATTATAACCACTGCCATCCCCCCTTCTAGCTCATAGCAATCCCATGCCAATGGATCTTTGCTACATTTTACTTTCTCTAACTCATGCATGACCTTAGAGACGAGTCTGTTTGTGGAGAGAGAGGGACAAAGAGAGAGAAGAAGGGGAGAGAGAAAATATAATGAAAGGCCATTTAGTATTTTTTTCCAGCTTTATGGAGATATAATTGACACATTAATACTAAGTTTAAGCATACAACCCGTTGATTTGATACATTTATAGATTGCCAATCAATTACCACCATGCCATTCCTTAACATCTCCATCCCATCACATAATTACCATTTCTTTCTTTTTCTTTGTGTGTGTGTGTGTGTGTGTGTGTGGTGAGAACACTGAAATTTACTAAGAGAGAAGGGACATTTTTTGAACACATGCTCTATGTAAGACACTACGCCTTTGTACAAAGACAGTTAAGAAAGTGGTCGAGGTAATAATAACACTCCTACAGTGCTGATGCCCTAAGCACAACGCATGGTATCTCACTTAAATCCTCACAACAGCTTTATGAAGTTGGGACTAGCATTATTCTTGTCCTTTTTATGGATACAGTAACTGAGGTACTCAGAGTTTAGGTAACTGGTCCCAGGTCACAAAACTAGTAATTGGCAAAGATGGGGGTGTTGAACCTTTGTACTTTGGGCTGCAGAACCTATGTGCATTAGCACAACACTCTGGGTAGACCGTGATCAACCTCAGGACATGTGAGCACTTAGGAGTAGCTCCATCCAAGGGTCAGATGAGAAATAAAAGGAGACCAAAAAAATCTATTTAGCTGCTTGGCGAGAAAATTATATAAAAGGAAGGCTTCAGATTCGTGTTGGCATCTTGTCTTTCCAGGGTAAGCATACCATTTATCTTCTTTTATTGGTGCCCTCATTACCATGTTAAATTAAGAGCTGACATAGGATCCCCTCTTCTGCCACGTTGCTGCTTTGCCCCGAGCCCTGCCCTCATTCAGTCAGGTTAAACCGTCCTCCTCAATTACCAAGTGGGAGCTCAGTAATGCACAAGGAGAGCTCGGATGATAAATTAAAACAAGGGACCTTTGTTTGGTGCATGCAGTTGGGCATCACAGTCACCTTAATTATGCAATGATGTCACCCAGGGCCGAGGGAAATTCTAAGGGCTTAATCACTGGGAGGCCTGGCAGGCCCATGAGTAATGAGTAATGGGTGCAACGTGTCTCCTCCCCCGGGCAGACCCAGCTGCAAACAGGAGGCACGTTCGGGGAGTCGGTGGGGCCCTCTTTCCATTAGAGAAGGAGTAGAACACAGTGGGCCACAGCAGGGCCTTTGGGATCAGCTAGGTTTGTGCTTGGATCCTGGCTCGAGCATGACCTTGCTGTGTGCCCTCCGTCTGTTCCAGACCATGATTGAGAGGAACACAAGAGCCGGCGTCTTTCGGCGCCCACTGCAGATCCCAGACAAGCGCTCGGCGTTCGTGCTCTAAGGGAAGGGAAGCCCCCTTCGCCATTGAGAATATCTGCACGCCCCCCAGGGAAAGCAGAACCGGGACCTTCTGTTATATCCCAGGCATGTCACCAAAGACCTGGGTCTGTGATCCTACTCTGATCTGGAACAAGTTACTCCACCTTTCCGAGCCTCAGTTTTTCCCTTTATAAAATGGACCTAAGCTCTGTGAGCCTTGACTGAGATCATGGACGGCAGTGAGCTCACACAGTGCCTTCATTATTTCTAGATTGGGATGGGAAACAAAGGTTTGGGGAGCACAGCCCATGAGGTCCCTGGTTTCATCCCAACCACATGGAAGCTTTATTGTAACCAGCTTCCAGATAAAGGCCTTCAGACTGTCTGTGAGCTAGTGTTCTGTCCCAGAGAAGCGTTTTCCTCCTTATGTTTCCTCTCGCCAGCTTATTGGCTGCTGGGCTGCATAATCGCTGCGGCTTCTTACCTTCTCTTCTCTCACCCGCTTGTTCGCCTCTACGTCTGGCTGGCCCACACAGGAGAGGAGCAGGAGAAAGGACGCTGCCGATGAGCCTTAGCCCCGATCCTTCCTCAGCTACTTCTCCCCCTGCTCCCCAGACACCACCCTTTCCTCCGTGCTCCCGGCACCACACATGCATCCCGGGCTGCAGCCTCCTCTGTGTCCCCCCGCTCCCCACCAAGCTTCCAGTCCTTCCCAAGAGCAGGGAGAGCACTATTCTGTTTGGGGGACTAGCGAGAACTCCCATAGCATTCCCTTGAGATGCAGACAAGCCCCCGGCTTTCAGAGCTCCTACGGGTTGGGACATGGGGCACACATGCGTGTGCACACACGTACACAAAACACACTCAAACACACACTCTCACACAGACACGCATGTATACGTGCACACTCACACAAATGCACTCACACTCACAAACACACCCACTCATATACGTGTGCATACACTCACACACAAACATACCTACATTCATACACACATACACACACACACACACACACACACCCTCCACCATCCACAGAGGAGACAGGATTTCACATGTATGGCGTACCACTGATAGATGAGAGCCCCCAGCCTCTCATGGAAGTTTCTGGAGATGACTGCAGATGGGTTTTGAACAGTGAGGGAAAGGGCTTGGCATAAGCGCAGCTGTGAGCCATGTCATGGTGATGACCTGGCAGCTTCACTGGATCCAGAGCCAGCCCCAGTGGTGCGTGCTTCTGGGAACTATCTCTGCCACGAAGACAAGGCCACCCATGCAAACTGTTGCCTGCCTGCTTATCCACCTCTATTTATAGTGTCAGTCCTGTGCAACAAATGTTTTCAACCATACATCTGCAAGCGTTTCTAGCATGTAAACTCATTCCTTTTTAGGCTCAATATGCACCACCAGAAGCTTCCTGTTTGGGCATCTCTAAGGGCACCAAGGAGAATCACACCCACCTGCAATAAAAATTGCACTCAACAGTGGCAGGAGCCCTGCTGGTGGAAAAGCCAAGGCCAGGTATGGTACACAAAGAAAGGGCATGGCGTCTGTCCCCTCCCAGGCCAGCACGAGACCCCCTCCGCTGTGCGGGCTGGCGGAGAGTCATTTCCCCCGGTGCTGGAGTGGATGGGATGAGACAGAACTTGCCCAGGGTTGTGCCAGCTCTTCTTACTCAAGAGCCACACGCTTTATCATGTCAAATGATGAAAATATTTTGCTTTCTACCTAGCTTGGGGGCTTCCCATTCTGGCAGGGATTACATGGATGCCGAAGCAAGCCGTCTGCTAGGAATGTGAGCGAACTGGCTGAGAACGGGGCCCTCAAGATCCAGCAAGCTGCCACATTTTGAATTCCAGGAGTCACTTCTCACATTCCCTTTTTCTGGGGACTTTGCAGGGCTGCCATCCTCCCCACTCGTAACTTTGATCCTGAAGGTAGATTTTACCGGAGTTCTGTCTCTGACATGAATTTGCCTAATCTTCTTAGAAAATAGCCCTCAATTGTTTGTGAACTCATTTCTTCAGCTAAAAAGAGCAGGAGAAAACATAACATTTCACCTCCCACCTCACCTTCCCGATTAAATACGTCTCCCATCCGAGCCACACTCACCCAGCTCTGCCCCGTTCGGCTACTGGGCCTTTGCGCATGCTGTCCCCCCATCTCAAGTGGCGACCCTCCCTTTTCCACTTCCCTTTAAAGTGCAAGACAACAACCACATTTCTAATGGAGCTTCCCTCCACCATCCCAGAAAACATAAATTATCCTCTTTCTATTGGTTTCCTGTGGCTGCTGTAACAAATTACCACAAACCGGATAGCTTAAACAAGAGAAATGTATTCTCTCACTGCTCTGGAAGCCGGAAGTCTGAAGTCAAGGTGTGGCCCGGGCAGTGCTCCCCGCAGAGACTTGAGGGGAGAATCCACTTCGTGCTTCTTCCAGAGGCTGGTGGCTGTGGCGTTCATCGTACCCGCCTCTGCATCCCTCTTCACATGACCTGCTCTGTGTGTCTCAAATCTCTCTCGGCCTTTTTCTTATAAGGACATTTATTGTTGCGTTTCGGGCCCACCTGGGGAATCATGAGGCCATCTCCGACATCCTTAATTACGTCTGCACAGACCTTTTATTCCAAATAAGGTAATATCCATTGGTTTCGGGGACTTGGACACAGACAGATATTTTTGGTGGCCACTATTCGACCCACTATCCCTGTCCAACCAAAAACACACTAAACCCCACAGCATTCTCCCCCCCCCCCCCACAAAAATAATCATCACTGTGTTATATTGCTTAGCACACTGAGCCATAAAGTGCTCTCCCCCCACTGGATAGGCCTTTGAACTACACAAACTCTACTGGCTTTACCTTTTGGATTACAGCAGCATCATGTGCTTGTTACAATGGACTAGTAATATAAATGAAGCCAAGAGTCTCTGCTGGCCCAACCAAACCCACCCACACGGTGGTGCCTCTGCTCTTTCACGGTGACCAGGACTAGTGGTTTGGTTTGTGCTCGCTCCCCCAACCCTGCCCCCTGAGAATGTTCTCAAAACTTATGCAAACATGCAAAATAATTTATGTGTATACATACTCACCCATACACACAAATAAGGCCTTTGTTCTCCCCTTTTTTTAAAGATTTTATTTGAGAGAGAGAGAAAAAGTGAGAAAGAGCATGAGCAGGGGGGAGGGGCAGAGGGAGAGGGAGAAGCAGGCTCCCCGCCCGCCGAGCAGGGAGCTGGATGCGGGGCTCGATCCCAGGACCCCAGGACCATGACCCGCCCGAAGGCAGATACTTAACCTACTGAGCCACCCAGGTGCCCCTTGTTCTCTCTTTTTTTAAAAAAGTATTTGCAAACCTCTTTTGCTACTTCAGAACATACGGTGAACTTGCCTCTCGGTGAGATACACCAGGACCTTCTTAGCAGCCACGGACCACTGCCCTGCAGGGAAGCCCTGCAGTTTAATCCATCAGTCCCCTGTGGGTAGATCAAGATATTTAACTGTATTTTACCTCTAAACATGGAGTCATAGACATTTTTTTACGAATGTGGCTTGGGCTACTTCTGATGATGCTGATGAGGATTTTCCTTACATTTAGATCTTTAGTACATCTAAAGGGGGCAATTTCCTCCCCCAACTCTATGACAATGTCCGGATACATTTTTGTTTGTCACACCTAGGGGGAGGGGCATAGACCCTGCCAAACATCCTACAGTGCATGGGAAGTCCCCCCACAACAGAGAATTAGCCAACCCCAAATGTCAAGAGTGCCCACGTGGAGAAACTGGCTAAAATGCATTTTATAAATAGGGTAAAACAGAGATCTTTCTTTTCATTTATGTGGATTGTTAATTTTGTCCATATCTATTATTTATCCAACCTTCTTGTCCCACTGAAATAAAATATTGTGTAATCCTGTGCTTCGTTCACAAAATATCTTTCTTTCTGACCTCTCTCTTCAGTGCTTCTGATCTTCCCACTGATCCGTTGTTTTATTCTTATGCCAATGCTAATTTTTTAACTTAAGTTCTTTTTCATTACAGTAAGCAAACACATACTAGATATAAGCTCCTTATTCTCATAGCTCTACTCTAGCAAACTAAATTTGTTTCACAAATGAAATACAAACACAATTACGAAACCAATAAGCTTCAAATGAACACAGCACACTGCCATAACAAAGGTGCTGGTCAGAAGCGAACAGGGACTCAGGGCTATGGGGCAGGCGGGTCCTCTCCAGGTGGGTATGCCGAGAATCTTATTTGTCATGTGAAGACCTAAGGCTTCCTTGTTGTTCCCACTGATGTAAACTTTTGTTGTCACTGAGCCACATTGGTGTTTGGCACTCATCACGAGCACATCATCAGTGTTTTAAATCTACGTCTGTTCTTATTTGCACAGGATTATTAAATCAGGGCTCCTTACCACCAGTACAATCCTAAAGGCACATAATTGGAAATACAAGTATGACACAGATTTTGTGGCAGTCCTTAGTTGTGGGTGGCCATCAGATGACACAGAATAAGATTATGTTTACTTCTTTGTCATTATTATTTTAAATTATAAAATTGCATTTTGCATAAAATTACATTTTTGGTTTGCAGAGAGGATTGTCCAATCCCAACAAATAGCCACAGACACCAACTAGAAAAATTCTCTATGTGTCTTTCTCCTGCCATTGAGGGTTTTCTTCCAGAAGCCACCTCCTGGCTGAGAGCTCACTTATAGCGTGTCCCTGCCCTCATTTCAATGCCACGTGATTCTGATTCCAGAAATTTTAAAGTATGTTTTCACATCCGGCTAGGCAAATTCTCTCTGCCACCCTTCGGTATTTTCCTTTTTCAAATTTTTATGGGAAATTTTTACATGTTTGTACTTTCATTTTTTACTTACAGTCAAGAAGTACGATTCCTAATGTTCCACAGGAAGAGAGGAGGGAGGGGCTCCATGAGAACGCCTTTCGTGTAACCACTGATTTCATGACAGCTGAGACTTCAGATGTTAAGACTTTCCTCCAGAACATGGTATGTTTCTCTCTTTGTTTCTACCTTAAGTCCTTCAATAAAGTTTGATAGTATTCTTTGTTCTGATTACATTTATTCCTGGGGGCAATTGTACTACTAGGTATTTACCCCAAAGATAAAATGTAGTGATCCAAAGGGGCACCTGTACCCCAATGTTTATAGCAGCAATGTCCACAATAGCCAAACTATGGAAAGAGCCTAGACGTTCATCAACAGATGAATGGACAAAGAAGATGCGGTATATATACATAGTGGAATATTATGCAGCCATCAAAAAAAATGAAATCTTGCCATTTGCAGTGACGTGGATGGAACTAGAGGGTATTATGCTAAGCAAAATAAACCAATCAGAGAAAGACAGTTATCATATGATCTCACTGATATGAGGAATTTGAGAAACAAGACAGAGGATCATAGGGGAAGGGAGGGAAAAATGAAACAAGACAAAACCAGAGAGGGAGACAAACCAAAAGAGACTCTTAATCTCAGGAAACAATCTGAGGGTTGCTGGAGTGGAGGGGGGTGGGAGGGATGGGGTGGCTGGGTGACAGACATGGGGGAGGGTATGTGCTATGGTGAGCACTGTGAATTGTGTAAGACTGATGAATCACAGACCTGTACCCCTGAAACAAATAATACATTATGTTAATAGAAAAAAAATTTATTCCTGAGGGTTTTTAATAGTTTTGTACCTATTTTAAATGGGATTTCCCCTAATCCCTTATTGCTATATCCAAGAAAGGGGTTATTGATTTTTATACATATATAAATATATAAATATTTATAATATAAAATAAATATGTAAATATATAAAACTTACATAATATATATTTTATGTATTATATTGTATATATTATTTATATATTTTATATATATACACACCTTCATATACTTTATCAAAATCTCTTATGAATTCTAAATATTTTTTTAATAATCTTTCAAGTTGTCTAGGAATATATTAATATTTTCTGAAAACAAATATTATTTTGAGGATTTTTAATTCTAACGTATATTTTGCCAACTTCCTTTTCTAGCAGCTTCAGTGTCCAATAGTAGTGGCCACAGTGTCATTTTCTCTTCTTTTTGATTTAATAGAAACAGCTTTAGCATTTTACCACTCGTGTATTGGCTCACAGTGTTCAGCATATTTTCTCAATTAACTTCTAAGCTGAGGTAGAATTTTTTTTAAGATTTATTTATTAGAGAGGGAGTGTGCATGCGCACGCACACATGCACAAGTGGAGGGAGGGGCAGATGGAGAGAATCTCAAGCTGACTCCCTACTGAGCCTGGAGCCCGCCTTGGGGCTGGACCCCTGGGCACATGAGATCATGATCTGAGCTGAAACAAAGAGTTGGACAGCCAACTGAGCCACCCAGGCGCACCTAAGCCAAGGTAGAATTTTTATCTATTGTCCAAATTTTATAATGTACTTTAGAATCTACTGATATTTTTTCATCTTTCTCCTACGACTGAATTAAGAATTATGTTTTTAGATTTCCTGATGGTGAACCATTCTTTCAATTACAAACCCTCCTGGGTTATGTTGTAATAAGCATTCTTTCAATATACTGCTGGATTTTACTTGCTAATTACTTATATAAAGTACTTATTCATTTGTTTATTGTTCTATAATCTTTGGTATTAAGATTATAATAGATTTGAAATGAATTAGGACATTTCTATAATTTTCTATATACAGAAAATTTCAATAACATAGGAACTATTTTTTGAATATAAAATGGGTGTTAGCTGTGAATATCAACAGAGCTGGGTAAATTTTTGGTATGTTTATTTTTCTACCATCATTGGGCTAATTATATATATATTTTTTAAATCACCAATTTCCAGTATGTTTTAAAAGTATTACTGTAGAGTCACATAAAGTACCCACCTGTAGCTTTTCTCTTTTTAGTGTCTGTTCTTATACTCCATACTCCACTCTTAATGTTGTATCTTTTGTTTCCTGTCAATTTTCCAGGCCATTCTATAGGTATGTCTATTTCATCTTTTTAAAAAAATAGTTCTTTATGTTGTTTGTTTTAATTTAATTTCTTTCAAGTTTTATTTTTATCAGTCCTCCTCTCATAATCCTTGTGTTTATTGTATTCTTCTTTATCTAGTTTATTTACTTAAATATAATAAAAATGATGTATTATAAATTTTTCTCCCAGCACAGCTTTGGCTGCATCCCCTAAGTTTTCATTTTAATTTTTCTGTATGATTTGTAATTCCGATCTTTATTTACTCTTTCATATGAGAAGTTATTTAGATAAATATTTCTAAAAATCAACAAATCAAGCTTTTGGGTGACATCTTTTCATTATTGCTTTTCTAGGTTTGAGGATTTGGGGGTAAAAGATTATGGTCAAAGAATGTGATCTATAAAATCTCCCTTATTTGAAATTTGTTAGGGTTTTATTCTAACTGAAGACAAATTGATCTTTGTCCTTATTCTACGAATTATAAAAGAAGGTGGTATGTTCTCTTTGTGCAGACATAATAGAGTTTTGTTGTTGTTCTACCAGATTATTATTGGTTTTTCCTGGTCTCTAGATTTTCCTAATTTTTTGTTTTTGAAGAAACTATTTAATATTTAAATCACAGTTTCCATTGACACCATCATCCTTTCTATTACACATCTAATACACATCCAGATTCATTATACACCAAAGTTTCTGGGACATGTTATCTTTTCTGCATGTAAATCTTTGCTCTGCTTTTATTTACATTTTACAGAGTACTTTCTTGAAATTTTCTGAATAGTTACATACCTAAAAATATCACATTCGTTTCTCCTTATAAAGATTGTTATCCTGGCAGAATAGAGGACTTTTTTTAATCATATATTTTTCTATTAATAGTTTGTAGACGTGCTTCTATTTTCTTTTAACTTCTGGTATTGCAGATGAGAAGTCGGATACAAATCTGATTCTCTAGATTTTGAAGGCAGGCTTTTGTACTTGTCTAGAAGTTTATAGCTTTGACACTGAGGCTTGTATTTCAGAAATTTCACCAGGATATGTCTAGATCTAAGCTGTCCAAAGTGGGAAGCACTAACATTGACTAATTAAGTGAAAATGTTAGTTAAATAAAATTAAATAAAATTTAAAAGTCAGTTCCTTGGCCATACTATCCCCATTTCACATGCTCCAGAGCTCTGTGTGGTTAGTGGCCACCATGTTGCCCAGCACAGAGCATTTCCATCCCTGCAGGAAGCTCTACTGGCCAGCTCTGGTCAGGTCTGTATTACTAGTATTATTAATACTATTATTAATCTTTCATGACATTTGCTGAACCCTTTCAACTTTAAAATTGAAGTTTTCTTTAGTTCAAAATGTTTCCTTTTACTTATTTAAAACTTCTCCATCTATTCTTTTTCTTAACACTGCTTATAACATCTTAATTCTCCAAATCTCATAATTTCACTCACTATTCCCTCTCTCTTGCATGTTTCCTTAATGAGATCTTTAATTAAGTGATCAGCAGTGACTATTCCCTTTATCAGTTCTTCCATTAAATGTCTTATTTTGCAAAATGTGTATTTTAGCTAAAAATTTCTTTTTAGGGGTCTCCGTGAATGTGTCTCCTTGAAAGTTTCCCTTTTTTTTTTTTTTTTTTTTTTTAAGTTATGCTCTTCTTCATTTCTTCCACTCTGGAGCTATAGCCTTCTAGTTGATCAGTCAGGTTGGTCTTCCTTCCTCCCTCAGTTGATTTCCTTTCTGAATCTGCCATACTTTTGTGCTTTTCCTTGCTTCCTGTGGCTATGGCTCACTCAGCAGACCACACCAAGCTCCTGGAGGAAATGGGTGACCTTAGCTCTAGCATCTGCTGCAATGGTGTCTCAGCCATTGTGGAACCTGCGGCCATTTCTTCTGATCCCGTGGAGCCCCCAGTTGGCATCCAGACATCACACAACTGAAGACCTGTCGCAGATACCCTCCAGAGCCCCAGGCTTCCATTGCTTAATTGGCCCTCCTGAGTAGTTAGGAAGACTGGCAATGAGAAAACAAAGGACAAACTCTTGCTGAGCAGAAAACTAAAGCAAGGTGGCATTTACATGCTTGGCAAGTTAAGTTCTCTTTAATGCATGACAGTCTTGGAAGTTGCTTCTTGGCGCATGTCGTGCCGGGATACTACATAATGGAGCCTTCCCCGTGGAGACAGGGCCCCCCTCCTTCCAGGTTGTGTGGCCTTTCCAACATTGGATCTAGTGATGAACATATCTCATCTTAGGATTGGGCGTCCTGTGACTATTTCCACTCATTCTCTCCCTCCAGCATCAATCCATGAGACAGCGAGCCCCTCCAGGGCAAGAATCCTCTCTCTCCCTGTAGCCAGAGACCTAGAAGAGCTGAAGGGGTGGGTAAGAGGCCAAGGCACAGATGTGGGGAGGGGCTCGTGACCCGGGGCCTTTCGGTCAGGGGAGCTCACTAGAGGATGGCAGGAGGGGACACATTTGAATCTTTAGTAGAGAGTATGGTGATAAGGGGGGGTCAAAGTGGCAATCCCCCCACTGTAGAGAGAGGGCTCAGGGCTGACTCTCTTCAATGGAAGTGGCATTCTGGAGGCTCCCAAGGGTCCTTTGTCTTTTAAAATAAAATCATCATTTGCTGCCTTTAGTCCAATGTGCTCAAATTGTAACGTGAACACGAAACACCTGAGGATCTTGTTAAAATGCAGATTCTCACAAGTCTAGTGTGGGGGTCTGAGAGCTGTTGCTGGCCCGAGGCTCACACTCTGCATAGTGAGACATTCAAAAGCACCTGTCACACAGAAGTCTGCTCTTGCTACAACAGAGCAGTCTTCATCAGATGCGAGCCGGATCTCCCACCTGCAGTGCAGAAGGTCAGAAAGATGCTAGCTGTGCAGAGCTGAGAGGATGGGCTTCTTTCCCAATAACTCCAGCAAATGCATTGCCTCTTTCAAGTTCACCAGGTTGCCACAAAGATACTCTTTATATTCTCCATATCTAACAAGTTCATTCTGGGCATGGAAGGGGTTAAAGGGGCCAGAGACAGTGAGAGAAAGCAGCCTTTTCAGGGCATTTCTAACAAGCTGAGCCTGATCCAAACCTTGTTCAATGAGCACTTACTTTATACAAATAAGCTCACAGGCGCACACTCATCTCTAATTAAATGAGAAAGAAAGCATTTGTTCTAATTGGACTGCATAGCTCAAGAATTAATTGTGAGATTGTTTAGAATTGCAATCTTGTGACCTGTTCGCCAGAAGGGGAGAAGAAAAAAAAAAAGAAAACCTACTTCAGGAATCTTACTCTATGTAATGTTTTCTGGGCTGTTTCTCTTTTTAATTCCTGGAAACCTTCGTGCAGTTTGAACTGATGATTTACAAACAAAAGCAAAAATTTCTAAGGGCAGCTTACCGCACCGTGTTTCAAAAGCGTTGGCAAAGGTGAAGGTAACTCAATTCAGCGTATGTTCTAATGTGCCCCTGAGAAAGTGTCTTGATAATTAAGGGTTTGCACAATTTCTGTGCGGGGAATCATGAGTCACATTATTTATCAATGTCAAAAGAATCACTTTTGTATTCAGCAATCTGGCCTGCCTGGAAACAACAGATACTCTCACCAAATGCTAGTCTACAGCCACATTCAGCCAAAGGTGCAAGAGCTTTCTGTGGGCTCATCTGGTGCCCTGGGGTGGCATTGATTACCATCAAGTTTGCAAAGGATTATCTGAGGGGGCTTGGCACCATGTGCGTCTGAGCTGCCCTCCTCTGCTTGGGCTCTCTCTTCTGCATCTTGTTGGTGCAGCTTGCTGACAAATGCTGGTTGTTTGCCTGCAGCGGGTACAGCTCGTCTAGCTGCAGAGAGAACAAGCTGGTCCTTTGCCCTTCAAAAGTTTAAAAAAAAAAAAAAAAAAAAAAGGATGCAGCTCTGTCATCCTTGAACGCACACCCTGAACCCCTCCGGATCAGGGGCAGATGTCTTGAGAGAACCGGGCAGGCTGGGACCGAGGAGCTCTTTCGCACCTGGGGCCCCAGTCCATCGATGCAGCTCTGCTCAGCTAGCTGTGCTTTGCTTACTAATACTCTGCCAGGGGCAAAAGGAACCCACTTCACTGCCAAGAACTAGCTTGAGCTTGTGGAGCTGACACTTGGAAAAGTCTTGCTTTGACTTGTATATGGAAAGAGAACATTTCAAGTTGAATGTCAGTGATAGAGAAAAGGGGGATGCTTGAGATGGTCTTCCCGTGAAATGCCACATTTCGTGTGAAGGACACTTGACGAGGGCACATTCATGAACGGGGCAGACTTCTGCTGGGGGTTTTCCCCCTCCCAGCCTTTACCCCCGCCAGAGGTACAAGTTTTCACAGTTGTTCGCTCTCAAACACAAAATCTGGCTGTTCTTGAGTAAGTTTCAGGGATGGAAAATGTAGATGACTCTGCCAGAATTACATAGTGTGAAGCAACTCAAAGCAGACAGTAGTAATCGAGGATGGAAAAACGGATCTGAACTGACTGTAGGGAACTTTTCACTAGACTGTGAGGTCATTAAGGGCTGGCTTAGGGCTCTGAGTTCCCACCTCCTGACATGAGATCCTTCCCAGGCTCAGCAGATCTTTGAGTAATGAATGGAAAGATAACGTAAGACCGGATGTAACTGAGAAGAAGCACTGATCACCACTGCCACCGCAGTTCCGAAGGGGACAGACCGGTGAGGGACCAGTGAGGAGGGGCACAGAGTGATCCTGAATATCCTGTGGCTTCTAAATCTCCTCGTTCCTATGCCTGGCCTCTTCCCACTCTACTGAATTTCCTGAGACCACGGCCTGTATCAGCTCTATTCACTGTGGAGAAAATTGGACTTATAGGCTCCTAATCGCATTGCCTATCCTGGGTAACGATCTTAGCATCAGGTGTTTAATAGATGCAAAACCAAAAAGAGACGATAATTCATGGTTCATTTTGTTTGTTGCACACGAAAAATTTATGACCAAAAGTTTGTAATCATATATTTTACACACATACAATAATATGCCTACATAAGAGTATTTTAAATATTTTAAAATCCAATGGTTTAAATAAAATTTACTTAAAGTATGTTGTTGTATTAGTCAGAAGAGTTTAAGCTATGCAATGATTAAAAAAATGAGCTCCAAAATCTCAGTGGCTTTACACCCAAAAGTTTCTTTCTTGCTCTGCTCTCTGTTCAAGTACATGGCAAGGAGGAAGTTTTAACTCTATGGGAACCAGGTTCTACCACTTAAAATATCTCCAGACTGTATAGGAAGGAAAGATCTGAGAAGGGCCATGTTCTGACTCTTTTACACTGTAGCCCAGAAATGACACAAACCACTTCTGCCTACAGCCTTTTGTTCAGAACTAGTCACAAAAACTTAACAGAGAAGTCATCAACCTTAATAGTAAAGCCCAAATTATTTGCTAAGAGGCCTGTTTGAGCTTCTAGGCCACAAAGGTACCTCTCTCGGTTGGGTGATATCAAAGTGCCCAGCATTTCAGCGTAGAGTCAAGACTGGGGGCCACAGCCTACCGGGGAGGGGCAAAGAATATGATGCTGAGGACAGAGTAGTTGCTTGGCCCAACTTCCCATTCACAGGGCCTCCCACTTTGTCTTAACATGTTGCCATTTCTCACAAGGGATATCACACGATTCTGAAAATACTCCAAGTGGATTGAATATTTAAAACATAAGTTTTTTTTAAGACCCGTTTAGTGTTTCTTTCTATTTTCAAATACTGGAAACCTTAAGAGCTGGAAATTCAAAACCTCAAACATCCCTGAGCCCCTAAGAGGCCTTAGCAGGGATAGATAATCCAGTGAGTTCGTTGACAAAATTAGTTGAAAATACATATGGGTTTTAGCCCCCTGGAGACTAGCCGCTCTAACCCAAGATCACCCCATGGTCATCAGCGACTCCACCCCACCAGGGTGACAACCACATGGAGAAAGGTCCAGCGGTGGCAACCTCCAAACTCGGCTTTCCAACCCCGCCCGTTTGTACCTGGCACCCAGCATCACTGAGGGAGGGCGCTCTGGCCACCAAAATCTCTTAAGTGTAATTGAGAGAAGTTGGTTAGTTTGCGGGTTGAGAGGATACAGGATTAAACCAGTGTGGAGACTCTAGTGTTTTTCAGTGCTGGAAAGGGGGTCCCTGGGGATGGGGGGTAGGAGATCCTGGCCTGAAGCCCACTAAGCCCTGTCACCTGAACAAATAGCTCCCTGTCACAGCGATGTCACTAGAGAGAACAGCTGAGGTTCGGCAGAGCATCTGCTAATGAGTCGTCTCCACGGTGTCAGCCCTCCCGCTGGGGGCCCATGCTGCACTCTGACATTATTTTCCTTAAGTGAACAAAAGCAAAGCCAGGCCGACTAAGTCAGCACAGTTGCCTCCACCAGCTTAGACACCTCACTGATCACCAGCTCCAAATACTCTCAAAGGTGGCCTCTGTAAACCCTCCTTCTCTGGGAGACAGATGCAAACCAGAGGCCAAGTCCCTTGGGTCCCCACGCCACCACTCCCTGTGGTGGGAAGAGGGGAAGACGGCCATCCCCCAAAGGCTCCCAGCTGGTGAGAAAGCGGAGGAAGAGGAAGGCCTGGCCTCCGGGCAGGGTGGGGGAGGCTTGCTGGGAAGCAGTGTTTGTTCTCTGGGCCTCCAGCTCAGGGCTGCCTGGGAACCCAGGGAGGTGCCAGAGCCCAGGCTGCCGGTGTGTGGCGTCAGCGTAGACGCTGAACCTGGGCCAACTTCAGCAAAGGCTGAGGGGAAACTGGGTTGTGCCGGCAATTGATCTGCTCTCTCTTGCCAGTGGCAACTTGTGTTTAGAACTGCATTTTTGCATTAAGATGGGGCAAATGGGACTGAGTTTCTTGTGCAAGGCCGTGGACACTGCCAGATTTAGGTCACCTATTTTCTGAGTGACGAAAACACTTATTTGGGCTTTCATAAAGGTTTCCCTACTCTTTAAGGTGTGTCAAAGAGAAGTATTTAATACGTGCTTGATAGTGACTGGCCGTAGGTACCCTATGTAACAGAGTGGCATCTCAGACACGGAATTTCTTACCTGCCCAGATGAAACCGATACCTTTTGTATCCTGCCAATTTGACAAAGTTCAGGAAAGTTTTAGACGGTGAACTTGGCATGGATGGTGGAAGTGGGCTTTCACAGTGACATACCTGGTCATCCCCTGTGTAGACATTAGGCTTCTCATTTTTTCCTTCCTTTTAGCTTAACAAGCAGTCACACACCTAGGAAATTCTTCGAGGAATATTCAGGCTGTGCTCCTATATTCAGAAGCGTACCAGAGAACCCTGCTTTCGGAGACTTGGAGATTGTTTTTTTGAAAATGATGTCCATTTGAAGAATGCATGTATTTGGGCCTCTCTGGCTCACATCACCCCTAGAAGGACTCATGTGAAATGTATAAAGTAAAGAAAGCAACTCCAGGTTGGAATTTATCCAAGCAGATGACTAGGTCAGTACAGAATCAGACTTTCCTATAAAGTCTGAAGCCTCCATGGTATCACCTTCTGGGCTATAAACAAACCGTGAGGCACAAGTTATTTATTGCTGACCAGCAAATGGATTTTTCCAGTGGATTCTCAAACCCTTCTTTCTCTTGTGGCACTGTTCCATTCTGATACATTTATCTGAATTATTCCTATGAGAGTAAAGGGTTTCATTCATTAAAGACCATGAGCCTCAGAGCATCAGGAAATAATGTGTCTAAGTTCCCTGCTTGAATTGGGATTCTCCAAAGCAATGAACATAGACGGAGGCCAGAAAGAATGGATGGCTATTTTTAAAAGATGGATAGGCATCTGTGGACCTTTGCAGTTTACAAATCATCTGCACCACAAAAAGTTCCACAGATGCATCTTGAATATTTGAATCAAGTTACTTAAGAAATGGCCAGTGCAAGAACACTAAGACTTCCCTTTGTCTCCAGAAAGAAGAAAATAAATCTCTCATAGGAAAGACACCACCTCACATACCGGGAGATAGAGAGATATCCTTATTGTCAAAGATAGGGAATTCAAGACCAAGAATTCTGTATAAACAAATCTTGTTACTTTTACTAATTTACTACCCCAGACCCAATCATTTTGAGAATTGCTTACTAATGGTAGCTCCCAAACATAGAAAACATAATTGTCCTGTAAAATATCAAAGATTTATGCTTCTTTGTCTAAAATGTATAAAAGCTGCCTCCGTTGGTCATTTTTTCATCTCAATTTCATCACTGGGCCTTTGTGAACATGTAATAAAACTTAGGGCTTTTTTTTCTCCTGTTAAAAAACCAAAACAGTAAATAAGCCAACAGCATAGCACTTAACAAAGGAGCCCTCCAATTCCTGTATTTGTAATAAAAGGAAAGCAGAATTCTAAGTAAGAAAAAGGAATAATTTTGTCTTTAAAGATCTAGTCAGAGAAGAAAAGCTTCTGGCTGAGAAGGTATGAGTTTAACTCTACAATAATAAGCCCATGTTGAGGATGCACAAAGATTTCAGATTTTCATTTAGCAAATATACTATAGGAAGCAAGGCTTGGGTTGGCTTTGCTCTTGGAGTACTTAGAAAGTAGTGACAATAAAAGAGTTTGAGCAGAAGGACATATTAATGAAAGAATTACAAATTGCAATAAACGCTGTGAAAAGAACATGGCGAGTCATCAGAAAAGGCCCATCAGAGGATGCTCTATGTAAGCTGAGGCCTGGAGTGTGAGGAGGAGCGCTAAGAGAGCTTCCAAGTAGAAAAATAGCACAGCCAGAGACCCAGAGGCAGGGAAAATTTAATACATTCAGCAACTAAAAGGCTGGTGTGGCTGAACCTGGAAGACCAAGGGTGAGAGATGAAATGCAGTTGGAGGCAGGCAGGGGCTGTAAGATGAGGACTTTCTAACCAAAGTGAAGATTTTGGATTTTACTCCATGCGCAACTGGAAGTGGTCATAACTGGTGATGATGATAGGATCCAGTTTACATAATTAGATTATTCTGGATGCTGTGTGGAGAACAGGTTGGGGGGGGTGATGCAGAAAAGAAGAAAGAAAATAATTCAGGAACTGTTAGAATAGTCTACAGGAACAGTTGGGACAGTCTACATAAGCAGTACTAGCAGGCTGGGTGAAGTTAGTGATGTGGAGTTGGAAGGGGGAGACCAGTCGGATGACTGAAAGTCTTGTTTTAGACACATTAATTTGGCTATATCTGCAGGATATTCAAATGAGTAGGCAGTTAGATACATGAGTCTGGAGTTTACAAATATAAATTTGGAAGTCATAGACATAATTTACGTATCTGGGAATGAATTAAGTTCACCTGGTGTGAGACACGGAGTGAGAAGAGGAGCCAGGAATGAGCACTGGCCAACATGTCCACACTAAGTAGTTGATACGAAGACAGCAGAGGGAATAGCTTTAAGTATTTTAACCCTAGCTCTGTCCCTAAGAAGTCTGCATCCTTGAGCAAAGAG
The DNA here is from genome assembly GCF_004348235.1 of Phoca vitulina. Lineage (NCBI taxonomy): Eukaryota > Metazoa > Chordata > Mammalia > Carnivora > Phocidae > Phoca > Phoca vitulina. The sequence continues at coordinate 4,117,026 of NW_022589773.1, read as the reverse complement.
ACGAGGTTGTATGGACCCAAAGGCCCCTTAATGTTTACCACTCTATGATTTTACCAAAAGGCATTTTCCCAACCCTGCAATTTGAGGAATGTTGGTTCAGGACTTATGTGAAAGAAGTCAGCTAGAATGACACCCACCTTCTCTCCCCCGTGTTTCTGCCGACAAAATGGTGGGCTAAATAAATAATGGGTCCAACGTCCCTGTGCATAGAGGCTTCAGGTTTTACAAAGAAAACTTTAAATGATGAGAAGGATCAGTGATGGGTATTTGTCAACCTAGAGGTTAAATTCAAGTGTGTCTTGGGTGAGGAAATAACTGAAAAGATTTGGAGAGCCAGGGGAATTCTACAACCAGGGAGACCTTCCCAGTAAAGAAAAGGGGATATTTTTTATTCTGACTTTTGCCAAAATAGAAGTGGGAGGGAATATCCAACCCTTTGGATCACCTAAAGTAAGTACTCTTCAAGTCAACAGGAAAGGACCTATCTCAGTGGCCTTCTCTTTTTTTTTTTAAGTTTGATGGATAATCACTGAAATTTCTAAGATTTTATTTATTTATTTGAGACAGAGAGAGAGTAAGCACAAGTGAGCAGGGGGAGGGGCAGAGGGAAAGGGAGAGAGAATCTCAAGCAGACTCCCCACTGATTGTGGAGCCCAATGTGGGGCTCGAGCTCATGACCCTGAGCTCATGACCTGAACAGAAACCAAGAGTCAGACACATAACTGTCCGAGCCACCCAGGTGCCCCTCAGTGGCCTTCTCTTAAGAAGAGCTTCCAGGAAATGATTGTCATTGAAAGTTTATTATAGAGTACATTGAATTACCTGTGAGTTCTTCTAGGTCCTGAGTTACTCTCTCCTGCAGGCTATATAGTTTGGGAAGCTATAGGTAGGAAACAAATAATAGAATTGATAGGGTTTTTAAAGGAGTTACCTGGATAGTGTATCACTTTGCACATGATGTGTAACAAAGCCACCTGAGAACTTAGTGGCTTAAAATACCCAACAGTTTTAGTAAGTGTCTGACAGTTGGCTTTTTTTGTTATAATGCAGGTGCCTGACGTGAAGTTTTTGATTGTCAAGCCATCTTCTTCAAAGACAGCTATGGCCAATAAACACACTGCCAGCCACAAGACTAGATAAAAAGCCAGGCCCTGTCACCCCTGTTTTAGAGATCTCTGGTTGATTTATATAACTGACCATTTGACCACTTATTTTTACCTTCCCATGCTCTAATTCTTGTTCTTATGTTTTAAATTCACCAACAAAGAGTGAACCCACAAAACCCTAGACACTCCCATCCTCAACCCCAATAAATGCAGAACCTTAGGCCCATGCTTTCTCTCTGTCTACCCACAATCTCATTGTGTGGCCCCGGACGTGCCATGCACACTCCACGACCCGGTGTGTAATAAACCTTGGTTGTTGTTTTTTGTTTTTTGCTTTTCAAAATTCCCTGCTGGTTGCTGCTGAGGTGACTTTCGCAGTCATAGTAAGAACCACAAGGGCCAGTCCAGCTACAACACCGGCTCTGAAAGGGGGAATTTCTGAGGTCCAGGTGAGTGCCCCCCTCCCCAGCATTTCTAGCCCATAACATCACTATTAATAGACTGAGACCCGCACAAAACACATTGGTAAGTCTCCAGAATTCCATGGCTGGGCTGAGCAGCTCTGGTTTGGGCTGGCTTGGATGACCTCTGCCAGCACTAGAGGGGTTTCATATCACCCAGCAGGCTAGCCCAGGTCCTTCTGTGCTGTAGCAGTTGCAGAGCTCCAAGACAGCAGACCCCAGAGAGCACTTGTCAAACTTGTGCTTGAATCATGGGCTGAAGCAACTCATACAAGCAAGTTCTGATTAATCTGTGATGGGACTAGCCAAGAGTATGGACCCAATGAGACATGAATAAGCCAGGGATCATTACTTCGACAGTCTACCCCAGATATCCCCTATCTGATGCTGTGGAGGAATCTGGAGTTGTAAAGGAAGAATTTAGGAGCCTACCATGAGAACATGAGCACCTGAAAATATTTTATAATTGTCAATCTTTAAATTTCAATGTGGCCAAAAACACTCTGAACAAAGTTAAAAGGTAAATACAAATTGAAAGAAAAGTGTTCCCAAAACAGAAGACATACAAAGGATCAATATCCCAAATGTATAAAGCACAGTGAGGAGAAGACAGGTATCCTACGGTGGGTTTTTGCCTTTTCCTTGACTGGGCGGTTTGCAAGTCCAGTGACCTTGGGAGTAGTGCATCGAGGGAGGGAATGTGTCCACTGCTGGCAGTTCAATCTACCACTACTCTCCCCCATGACCTAGGTTGTAGTTTCTGTATCCTTTCCTTCCTTTGTTCTTGCTTATTTTCTGAGCATCATTTTTCAGTCTTCCTGTCAATTACATGAGCCACCTGATACCCTAGAAAAGTTAATTCTCCATCTGCTTAACTTGGTTTCTATTGTTTGCAACTCAGGACTTCAACTGACATGCACCCTAATAGAAAAATGTACAAATATGAATAGACAAGTCATAAAAGACAAAATACAAAGTAATCAATGAGAAGGACATCAACTGTATTGAAGAACACAGTGCTGATGGTGTTCATATGGAACACAACAGAAATTTTTAAATGATTAACAGTATTTACAGTGGGGAGGATTTGGAAAACAGGTACTTTCCAGCATTGTTTCTGGGAATGTACGTTATGTAATCTTTGCAGAAGGCAATTGGGCATTATGCAACAAAACATAAAATTTCAAGTTCAGCAATTCTACTTCTGGGACTGCCACCTAAGGACATAGTCAGAAAATTATGAAAAGACATTTGTATCCGGAGGACCACTGCACCAATGTGTATCATAGAACAAAAAAAGAAACACTTGAGTTATGGTATTCCATGAAATAAAATAATACACTGTCCCTTAAAAGCTAATGCAGGTTTGCACAATTTGATCTGGCAGGAGATCTGAAGACCACTGGCATGCACTGAAAAGCAGAGCACAGAGCCTCAGGACTGGTGGGACTCCATTCATGTACACAGAGCCTTTCTGGATATGTTTGTTAATTCACTGATAACTTCCTTGACAAGCACTTAGACAGTACTTACTCCAAGACAATGACTGTTTCATGTACTCTCCAAATACTAATTCATTTTTTATCATTATAGCCCCATGATAGAGGTCCTGCTATTATCTCTATTTTACAGATAAAAACACTGAGGCAAGTAACTGGACCAGAATCACAAGCTGATAAGCGATAGAAGTAGGATTCAAATCCAGGAAACCTAGATCCATGTCCTGAGCATTACAATATGGGCCTTTCAAAACATTCACCAAAAAATGTAATAGGGGCTATATCTCTCTCTAGTTGGAAGTTGGATGCTTTCTCTTTCTTTGGTATATTTTCCTTTATTGATTGGTTTATTCTTTTATCTATTTATGTGCTTCTTGTTTTGTTTTACAGCTCATATGTATTACTTACCTAATTAGAAAGACCTTCCAAGGGCCAGACAATCCCCTTACTCCCATCTGCATGTCATGCTTCTGCTCAGTGTCAGATGCAGCACCTAGCATGGATGCCTCCTAAACTGAAAACGGGAACGACCAAGTTGACCTGAAATCACTGCACCTTGAATGGGAAGAGGAGCAGGCGGCCTGAGAACCTGAGTAGAAAAAAATAAATAAGAAGAGGGGACTTTCTGCTAATCTGGGAGCAACATCATCCGGAAGAGAGAGTGAATCATACATTCAAGGCTCTCACTGTAGGGTCAACAAGAAGGAGCAAAACACAGGGAGAGAAGCAGTAGTTTATTTTCTTCTTAAAGAACACAAATGCTTAGTTTAACTCTTTGCTTTTGTTGTAGTTGTTAATGGGAATGATTTTGATCATCATGACAATGATGTCGTGATGTTGATGAAGTAGGCAACTTCAAAAGGTAATTTGTAATGTAGAACATTAAGTTTTTAAAAATATGTTTCTACATCTACTGTCAGTCATTGATCTTGCCTTTCACCCACTGGCAATAATAATAAGCACTGCTGAAAAATAAATTAGCAAACTCACAGTTTCCCGGCTGCCTTCTCTTGTTGCCAATAACAGGACAGAAGGACGAAGGGAGAGCCATGGCTGACAAGAGGCTTACAGGGAGGTGCTTGGGATACCTTTCTAGGAACAAACGCACAGGCATGGTAGTAGGACCTTGCTGAAATGCATCAGAGAGAGATAAATCGCCTCTTGCTCTATATTTACATTTGTCAAAAGCAGATGGAAGAGAAGAGATTACAAGGTCCAGGCTCTGTAATGTCTTCCATGGAAAGAACGAAGGAGACACAAGCACCACTATTGTTCATGAGTGTCCTTCTGTAGAAATGGGCAGGTGGCCATGTGGATGGTGGGTAGAAGGCAGAGCAAGCAGGCCATTCAAAAAACACTTTGAAACCAAACCATAGTAATGAATAACAGACCATGGCCCAAGGGTATAGAAGCGTCAATTTGCCATGAGACTTGCCTGATGTCGTTTCCCTTGGGTGAATGCAGAACTTCCAAACTTGGGTGTGTCTTTCTGCAAAATGGTGGTACAGACCTGCCCATATGCCAGCTGGCTCCCACACAGTCCCTGGTAGCCATTTGCTTATGCTCATGGAACAACAAAACTGTTTTAAAGGTAAAAGCATGTTTGCTTCTTTTCATTCACTTAAGGTAGTACTTTGACATTTTGTCATGTGTTTTATTGGTATGTGTTAAGACCTCCTCACAGACCTGGTGGCTGGCAGGTGGGTGGTACCTGGCCCGTAGGGACTCAGCAAACACCCACTCCCTCTCCACATCTCAACCAGTACCTCTTCATGCACGATTCCTTCTTTCATCCAGTGCCTGTCCTATTCATTAGGGTCCTTTGTGCCCAAGATCAACTACCCACTAGGGGGCCACCCCTCTGTCTCTACCCTCCTTCATTCTCTTGATGACAAGTGCAGAGTTTCTTTACCCAAAAAACGCATATTTTTTCTTACAAATGTATAAAGAAAAATTTTAAGTACCCATATTTCCACCACCCAAAGATGATTACTATTAATCTCTTGGTCTAGATCCTTCTAGATGTTTATGCATACTGCCTTATATGTGTTTTATCTAATTTTTCTCCATTTCTTGGTCCCCTCTCTCTTCTTACTAACCCTGTGCCTAAGGCCTTGTCATGCTGGAAGGGCCTTGATGGGCAATTCAAGACAGAAGAAGAAGTCAAATCATTTAGCACACCAGGCAAGACAGCTGTGAGGAGGCAATCAGCCAGGTGATGAGGAAGTTTCCTACTGTCTTATTGATGCTCCTCCCCAGGTTGGGCCATGGGGAAGGCCACTTACCCCACCTCCTGGACCCCAGAAGGAACACAATAGCTGACAACCAGCATTCAGAGAAGAAGAGAAGAAAAATGGGAACTTACCAAGAGAGTGAAAAACAATTAGGCGAATCACAACTAACCCTAGTTGAACCGGTTTATAGGCACTGCTCAGTGAGAACTGCAACCATGCTTTGTCCTCCTCATTCTCCAGAATTACAGTAGGTCAGTACTATTGTTATTCTTATTTCACTGGTGGAAAAAATTGATCTTTAGAGAGGTTAAGTATTCAAGGGGCCAAGAGGAGGGAAAAGCAAATGGAAGGTCAAAGTGTTCAGGTTTCTATATTTAAATTTTTGGGGCACATCCATACTGTTGTCCATGGTGACTGAATAAATTTACATTCCACCAACAGATTAAAAATGGAACTACCATATGATCTAGCTATCTCATTTCTGGATATATCTGAAGGAGATGAAAACAGGATGTCAAAAAGACAGCTGTACTCCCATGTTCATTGCAACTTCATTCACAATAACCAAGAGTTGGCAACAACCTAAGTGTCCATCAATGGATGAATGGCTAAAGATGTGGTATACATATACAGCAGAATATTATTCAGCCACAGGAAAGAAGGAAATCCTGCCATTTGCAAACCATGGATGGACTTTGAGAACATTACACTAACTGAGACAAGTCAGATAGAGAAAGGCAGAAACTGTATGATCATTTATATTTACACGTGAAATCTAAAAGAGCTGAATTCATAAAAACAGAGAGTAGAATGGTAGCTGCCAGGAGCTGGGAGTTGGAGAATTGGGGAGATGTTGTTTAAGGATACAAACTTGCAAGTAGAAGACGAATAAGTTGGGGAGATCTAATGCAAAGCAGAATGATTATAGTCAACAATACTGATTATATACTTCCAAGTTGCTAAAAGACTAGATTGTAAATGTTCTCACCACAAAAAAGAAATGATAATTATGTAATGCTACAGAGGATAATCATATTGCAATATGTAAATGTGTCAAATCAACATCTTTGTGCACCTTAAATTTACACAATGTTAAATGTCAATTATATCTCAATAAAAAGGGGAGTTCGGGTTTCCCTTCTCCCAGGAATAAGGGGGCCCCTGTGGTTCTAGAAGATTCCACCTCCTCCCTGTGCAGAAACTGTGGCCCAGTTCAAAAGACTCAAAGAACAACTCCCTAATCCACACGCCCTTATATAATTAAATCCTCCCAAGCTCAGTTCCCTTGAACTAATGGGTTATACCTTGAACTAAGAACTCACCATGTAGTTGTGAGGCTTAGTGAGATGGTACATGTTAGCTGCTTGTACACACTGCCCAACAGACAGCCAGCACTCAAGGAATTGGAGCTGTCATTACTATGATTATTATTCCAATCCTGTTGATTTTTATAAAATGTTTTACTAGATACAGAGTACAGCACTGGATGTATGTACTTGGTTTATTGTCTAAACCCCTAATATGGGACAGTAAGCTTGTTCACAAATCCTCTTCCATTAATTACTTTAGGGAAAGCAAGCACAAATACAAAGATGGGGAAGGAACATGGCTTACTATATCCTACTAAATTCCTAGCCCTTTCTTGGGGGGTGGGGGGGGAGGCTCTGTTTCGATGATGGAAGGGATGCACCAGGGCCTCCACCCAATCTGAAATCAATGCAAAGGCAGCAGTTCATGAAACCTGCCCAGAGCATGCATTGTAGACTTAGAAGAGTCCAAATGGAGATGCCACATAAATACTTAGAACTTATAAATCAAGTTCACCAATTGCTCAGTATGTAATCTCCCACCCTCCTCCCTCCATCATGATCCAGAGGCCAGGTTTCAATGCAGGTTTCTCAGATTCCTTGGTGTTCCATGCTAAAACTGGCAGTGGGGAGAAGTAGCCCCCCACTCTCCACTTGCCCCTCCTCTCTTGCCACTCCAGCTCCATTTCACAGCATGAGGAGCTGAGTGGACTCCTCAGCCTTCACATCCAAGATCTGTCCATACCTAACATCACACAGCTGCCCCTGTGCCACCACCAGGTCTAGGGCCATGCACCCTAATCTGCCCTTGAGAGGACAGATGTGAGGAAGAGTCCCATCTGGGCTCTGGAAGTAGGCTCAAGGTCACTGAATATGGAACTCTAGGGTCTAAAAGAGGGGCATTCTAAAAGGGAGTTCTAGAAATTCCATACTCCCTTTTAGACTGCATTCTGAGAGGGCACATCCCCTGAACCTCTTGATTTCTTCATCCTATGAGAAAAAGCAAGGCTAGAGGAAGGTCATATCAGAGTCCTACAAAGCAAGGGGCTTAGGACAGAGGTCTCTTGTCCAGGTCAAGGCAGAATTTCCTAGGGGAAGTCCTCTCTTCTGGCTGGTAAACTTACAGAGTACTATTAGCAATTGAACTCAAGTAGATACTTTCATTCATTCATTTATTCAGGAAATATTTTTCTGATCATTAACTACATGCCAAGTGTACTTGTAGGTAAAGGAGATACAGGGAATAAGACAGAGTCTTTGCTTTCATGGCATTTAGATTCTTGCTCCATGCAACAATAACTGGGCAGATGATGATAAGTCCTATGAAGCAATTAAAGCAGGGTGATGTGTTATAGAATGGGAATCAGCAGACTCATTTATGTTGAGGGTTGAGGAAAGACCTCTTTGAGGAGGTGACATAGGAGCTAAGACTTAAACATCAAGATGGAGCCAGCCATGTGAAGCCTTGAAGGCAGAGGGAATAACGGGTGCAAAGGCCCTGAGGTAGGAGAAAACTTATGGTATCAGATTAACAGAAAGAAAGCCAGCGGGCTTAACCTAGAGAACAAAATGAATGGGGGCAGGAAGCGAGGACAGAGAGGTTACCAATACCAGATTAAGGAGAGTCTTTTAGGTACTTATATTTTATGGTATTTATTGTTCAAAGTGCCATGAAAAGCTATTGGGTATATTAAGGAGGATGAGATGTGACCTGATTTATGTTTTTAAATAATGTACTATATAAAGAATGAAGGGGGAAATAAGGCTGGAAACAGGTGCACCAAACAAGAGGCCCAGTCCAGCTGAGAGAAGGTGATTTCTGGGACTAGGTCAGTAGCTGTGAAGGTGGGAAGACATGGAAAAATTCCAGATACGTATTTTGGAGCTCCCCTTGAAAGGACTTGGTGATAGACTGCATATGGAAGGTGAGGTAAAGAGAGTCCCAGATGACTCCCAGGTTCGGGTCTGCTCAGTTAGGTAGACAATAGTCTCATCAATGGAGATGTGGCAGAGGGCAGAGGGTGAGAAAATCCAAGGGCGTCTGGAGAGTGCAGGGGGATGCATGGACTGCTCAGTGAACGGCCACCATCTCTGCCCCCATGGGCCATGTGCAAAATTAAAGGGAAGAAATCAATCCTTGAGCCCTTCCTACCTGGCAGCCCATACCCCTTTCCCTTCCACCTTTTCTCTGCTAACTCAAGCTTCTCCTCTGTCTCATCTCCTCAGGACTCGGCTCTCCATCACTCAAGAATTAATAGCACCTGAAGGAGACACTGCTTCCTTGGGGATCTGCTTTTATCCACTAACGTACAAAGCAAGTCCGTATAATGATAGCATTTCTGGCCCAGTAGCAGGAAGAGAAAGGTGCCAACACGCCAATTATACACTTACCTTATTTGTATAATCATAATGGCTTCCTTTTATTGGCTGCTTACTACATACGGTCACTATTATTTCTATCATTATCCCTATTACTTTGAAAAGTGTCACAATCAAGTCAGATCCCAAGTCTGATGCTCAGTGACGTTGAGCAAGTTACTTACCCTCTCAATTCCTGTTTCCTCTATCATTTCAAGTGAGGATAGTGGTGCCACCTCTCTTGCAGCCTGTAAAGGGATGAGAAATAACAGATGTATAGCTCAAGTTATAAAGAGCGTCTGGAACAGAAGAAGGGCTAAGAATCGTGATTCTAGGGTGGCAACCCCAGCCAGGACACGGAACATTCTTTCCTGAGAGGAAGAGAGAAGCTGGTGAAGGAGAAAAAGGCCATGAAGTCATTCTGGCCCTTTGAAGCAGGGCCTGCCCTTATTCCTGGTCTGCAGGGAAGCTGTGTATGGAGCCTGAGCCTGTCAGGCCCACACTGTCAGAAACCATGGAGCAACCAGAAGCCCCTCCCCAAATGGCCTGTCAATCCTGACTTCTGTCCCAGGACCTCCATGAATCCCGTTTCTCATGAATCCATGCTTGGAGACCTGGAAATGGTTCCATCCAAGCGTAAGACGCAGGCAGCATGCTAGGAATATTGACACAGCAGTTGTTTAATTATATCTTTAGTGAAAAAATATAGCTAAGAGGTGGGGCCTTCCCCGAAAGCCTTGGCTGAACAGCCAACAACCCAGGCCTCTGAGCTCCTGCCATCCTCCGGAACCAACACTGGAGTGAATACCGTCCCTCGTGCCATGATGTCACTCCCAAAGGCACTGCACTGTCATTTGAAAACACAGCCCAGATCTCGAAACCAGACACCTTCTTGGGAGAAACTCGGCAGGTAGGAATTCTGGATGTGACGCAAGCCAAGCCTAGATGAAGTGGTCTCCTGGGTGGGGAGGTGTGGGTGTAGCAGGAACAGGGATGACAGTGCTAGATGAATCCCAGGAGATGGGGAACTCACATTCCTGTTCTCCAAGTCACCCACAGCCTGGCCCCAGATCTCTCCCGAGAGGGCCCATCTCCATAGTCACTCTGACTTTCAGAATCTGGGATTGTAGATGAGACGGCCATACGAGGCATGTCAAGGCACAGGCAGGAAACCAGCAGACAAGATCATCAGGTCTTTATTTGATATAAGCCTCCAAAGCTTCCATCACCTCCCCCCTCAAAGCCAGGGCGAAACATGCTTCTCAATTCCTGCTCTTTTTAATGATAATATTTAGGAAGCATTTAAAATATATTAGACCTGTATTGTCCAATATGGTAGCTACCAGCCACCCAGGATTATTCATTCAGTACTTAAAATGTGACTGGTTGAATTAAGATAGGTTATAAGTATTAAATACACATCCGTTTCTGAATACTTTGTTTTAAAAAATGGAAAATACCTTATTAGTAAATTTTAAACTGATTGTTAGAATGCAATACTTTTATAAAGTTAAATAGAATGTTATTAAACTTAATTTCTTCTTTATTTTACATTTTTTAAATGTGGCTACTATAAAATTTTATACTACAACCGTGGCTTGCAGATTTCCCTCAGGAACAATGATGGTTGGGTTCTAGAAACCTTTTAGAAAACCATTTTATGATTGGGGATCTTCCCTCTACCAGCTTTCACCCTGCTCCCCCCAAAAGGCAGATCTGAATTATCTATACTGATTGGCCCCCTGGTTCTTTGGCTCCTGGATACGTTCACCGTTGAGGAAGGGATGTCAACTCCCCTGGTTCCCTGCCCAGGTAATACAAGCTGGCCGTGTCTCTCTGCTAAAGGGGCCTGGCTGGTGGCCCTCCCCACTAAGTTCTCTGTCTCCAAGTTTTGATAACTACTCCTGCCATGGCACCTAAGGCTTCCCATTGCAATTCTCCAGGCTGCTACACTATCCTTTGTGATTTCTCTACACCCTGCCCACATCTTTGTAAACAATCCCCTTACTAAACCCTCCCAGATTATCCAATTTGAATGCGCCATGTGTTTCCTCCCTGACTCATACAAGATTCTTTTGTGGACTGCTCCAAGAAACCAAATACCATGTAATACATTGTCCCACAGAAAACTCATTCCAAGGAGCAAGTCAGATTGCCAGGAACTTACCCACTCCCAAGGTTGCCCCAGCAGGAGGAAGGCTCTCACCCTCCTGTGCTGAGTAGATGGGGGTGAACTGCCTCAAACTCCCAGTCCCAAGGTTCCAACAGTTCTGTAGGACCAGATGGGAAGGCTCCAAAATGTCCAGCACAAAAACCAGATATCACGCATGGTCAAGGGAAGCGGCTGGATCCCTTCAGTGATCATATTCATATCAGGACTGAGCTCCACTAAGTGTTTAAAAGTCAGGGTTGGCTTGAGCAATATGCATGCCTATGCGCATAAAAATGATAATGCGTTCATCGTGTATTTATTGAGTGACTCTTAGGCACCAGGCATTATACCTAGAGGACATTATATCCATATCTCTTTAATCCTCAAGATAATCAAGAAATATTTATATATTTCATTGTTGATATATATATATTTTTTGATATGCAATATACATATATAAAATATCAAACAGTCAGCGATTAAAATTTGAACTTAAAGGTACAATTGGGACACAGCTCAACTCCCTCCACAAACTGAGATCCAGAGAAGTTAAGTGGCTTACTTGTGAAGGTGTATTGGAACGCCCTGGTGGAAACCAGTGGCTCCCATGCCAAATTCTCCAGATCTCTATCTGACTGAGGAGCTATCCCTCTTCAAGGCCTAAGCCATTTGATATTTTCTAGTGGAGAATTAAACACAGCTGCAAGAGCGCTAACAGATATATGTATGTCCCTGAAGAAATGGTCCTCCTGTTCAAGAAATGAACTCATCCCATTCACAAATAAAACAACTATGTTATAAAAGGAACAGAAGCCAGGGGACTCTGTCATGCCCACTATGGGAAGAGTCACACTGACAAAGGTACATTTGAGAGTCCCTGTGACAAAGAATGTCATTTCTGGCAGGCTGGAGAGACTGGACCAAGATGGCCAGGGGACAGCAAACACATTTATGAAGGAAAAAATGAGCAAGGCAGATATGCTGTCACAGTCAGTCTAATTTCAGCTGAGTCTGTAGGGTTAGCATAGTTTCATTGGCCTCAAATGGCTCAGAGGGATGTCACAGACCTTCAGGAGGCCGTGGGATGTGCGCCTGTGAGGGACACACTGCGGGATCTGGCCATAGTCTCTTCCTTCAGACTCTATGGTCCATTTCAGATCCCCTGTCAACTTTCAGTTGACCTGAGGGGATTCCTCTTGCCCCCAAGCCTGATCCCCTATCTCTTTCAGGAATGGCTGGTAAGCTCTCTGCAAGGGAGAAACCACCCTTTTTTTTTTTTTTTAAGATTTTATTTATTTATTTGAGAGAGAGAATGAGATAGAGAGAGAGAGTATGAGAGGGGGGAGGGTCGGGGGAGAAGCAGACTCCCCGCTGAGCAGGGAGCCCGATGCGGGACTCAATCCCAGGACTCCAGGATCATGACCTGAGCCGAAGGCAGTCACTCAACCAACTGAGCCACCCAGGCGCCCCAGAAACCACCCTTTTGTCCTGTCTCCTCACCCCACCTCACCTAGCACCAAACACTGGTCAACACCGTGTTCTCCCGAGCTCTGGTACTCTGAGCATGCCAGAAAGAATGAAGTTCTGAAATGCTATCCCTCTTGGGCTCTCTTGCCCTGGTCTCAGTGTTTGTGCAGTTTGGGCAGCGCCAGAACACTTGTGAATCCTGTTAGTCCTCCCTGGAGGCTCCCGCGCTTGAGCCAAATAGTGACTCATGGATGATCAGTTTCATGGTGCTAAACCCGAATCCCATGACAGCATCATACCTCATCGGCTTTGACATTCTCTTTTGTAACTGAATCTTTGACAGAATTAGGTTTCTCTTACAGCCACTCTCTGGAGCAATATTGGCTGCACTGGGTAATTCACCTACGAAGGCCATTAATTTATCATCTGGGCATTGTACTGAAACCGAGAGACAAAACAGCATGATGGAGCACGACCTGCTGTAGTTAGAGATCCTAGGAAAGTCTGATTGCATATTCATTTATTTTTACCAGATTAGATTCCTTTTATAAGCAGGAAATTGCCTGAATGCTTCCCACCACCCCCTCACGGGTGTTACATATGTTTGTATTTATTTTACATTTATAAGAAAAAATTAAATTAGCATTTCAGGAGGAAATTTATAGTGAGTTTTGTGGCTCATTCTACAGTTTTTTAGTTTCAAGTTCAATGCTAGCCCAATAATATTGACATAAAGAAAAGACCTATAATAAAATTATAATCGCTTAGTATTTAGCACTCAGTATTTAAAAGTCCCTGTTCTAAGTACTGCAACCTAGTATCTTGATTAATCCTCACAATAATTTTATAAAAGAGGACTCCTATTATGCCATTTTATTAATAAGGAAACTGGAACTTTAAGAGGAGGGGGTAAGTGTTCAAGTTCACGTGGCTGACTGACTGTGGCTAAGTTGGGATTCAGGTCAGGTCTCTGACGTCAGAACCCTGTTCTTAACCTCTAAACAAAATTGTAGGAGAAGGAAACGAGATTTGATTTAAATATCCCATATTTTTGGCTTATGTTTTTTCTCCATTTTTCATCTTTCTGCAATATTTGGAAGGCAGAGGAGTACAGCTGACGTCTCAAAGCAATTTACCACTTGCTTGAGTCAGATGCAGTTGACCTCAAAAGAACGGGGCAAGTTTTTATTTGAAGCTTTATTTGTTAAATCATAGTTTATCTCTGAAGAGAAAGATTATGATACCAAAAAGAAAAAAAAAAGGAAAGATAACACCTAATATTCAGCCCAACAAAAGCAATGTTGAAATCTCTGGAATTACATAAGGGCTTTCCACATGAGTTATTTATTTATGCTACAGAAAGGTGGGGATGGTAGTGGTGTGTGTGTGAGAGAGAAAGAGAGAAAGAGAGGAAAGAAAGAAAGAAAGAAAGAAAGAAAGAAAGAAAGAAAGAAAGAAAGAAAGAAA
>NW_022589773.1:4068684-4102965 GCF_004348235.1 Phoca vitulina | reverse complement strand
AAAGAAAGAAAGAAAGAAAGAAAGAAAGAAAGAAAGAAAGAAAGAAAAGAAAAAAAAAGAAAGAGAGGGAGAGAGAGACCAAGAGAATGAGAGGAAGCTGAAGAGAGAGAAACTGAGAGACAGGAGTTTCATTGTTTGTATTTTTGAGATTTGAGTCTATAGAACCAGACTTCCTGTTCCAGGCAAGTTCACAGTGAGATAAATGAAAGCTAGTGTTTAAATGATGGGTGTGTGTGTGTGTGTGTGTGTGTGTGTGTTTGCATGTTTTAGGGACAGAGTCAGGATTAAGTGGAATATCATTCCTTTATGAGAAGGTTACTCTGAATCTCTCAGATTCCTTCTAGTTTAAAATTTTCAGAAAGATTGTAAGTCTTCCCGTGCCAAGTGGAAAATGAACCTGTTCATGCATTTGTCCATTAATGTAAAAGTTCATTCATTTATTCTTCCATTAAATACTCATATTATTCACATTTGAGAGAGTCTGGGGGTGCCTGGGTGGCTCAGTCAATTAAGCGTCTGCCTTTGGCTCAGGTCATGATCCCAGGGTCCTGGGATGGAGCTCCACATCAGGCTCCCTGCTCAGTGGGAAGCCTGCTTCTCCCTCTCCCTCTGCCTGACACTCCCCCTGCTTGTGCTCTCTGTCTCAAATAAATAAATAAACTCTTTAAAAGTTTGAAATTACATACCACTTAAGTTGTAATATAGTATATACATGTATTTTCCCAATTTTGTAGGGAAAAATAGTAATATAATGCAATATAATATTCTATAGTATGTTACATATCATATATTATATACCTTGCCAACTATACATACGTAGTATTTATTTGCATCTTACACACAAATATTAATAGTGTAATTATAGATGATTTTAATTTTGCTTTTGCATTTTTTGGTTCTTCCAAATTTTCTATAATAAATATATACTACTTATTTGCTTAGAAAACAGAACAACTTTTTTTAAGGGCACAGCCTATAAGTAAATCGTCCTAGTTCCTCATTTCCCAAATGGAAAGCCCAGTTGCCAAATCTGATAGTGTCCACGACGCTGAAGTTCAGCCTAGGTGAACCTGTTCAAAACACCTTCCTCCTCAAAATTCTGTATCTCCTCTTAGCAAATACTTTCAGAGCAAGTGGAGGAATGGACTCTGAGCTCCCCTACACACACGCATGCACGCATGCACGCACACGCACACACACGCGTGCGCACGCTCTCACACCGGAGCATGCAGAACGTATCATCCTGAGGGGCTCAATTTGACAGTTATGACTTCCCCAATGCCTGCTGTGGACATGTGGCCTCTAAGAACTAGAGTGGCCCGTTCTGTCCACGCCCACCCGTGCACCCATCACCCACTTCCCGTAAACGAAAAATGCAGCAGAGCCAAGGCTGCCTTGCTAAAACACTGAGGATATGGCAGACTAACTCAGTGCAATCTAGTGCATACAACCCTCCCACCGAAAGAGAAACTGCTTGGAATCCTAAACTGCAAGGCAATTGGTGTTTGTTTCTAGAGGACGGGGCCATCAGAGAGAGCTGGAATGAAAGAAAGGGTGAAGAGGTTATTACTCACGGGGCAGAGTATTTTCTAGAGGTGCACACTGGACAAAAATCTCTCCAGGTGGTCATGGATGTCACAGAGGCAGGGCTGACTCTTTGGGTTGAGTCCACTGGCTTGTGCCCAGAATGTGCCAAGACACCTGTCATCCTAAGTGCCAGGCAGCATTAAGACCCAGGTGCCAGCCGTTCAGACTAGCAGGGTGTCCCTCAGCTGCACTACTAGGTTGGTTCCTCTTGTTAAAATAGTTGGGAAATTTAAGAATCTTTTAATAAGCTTTCAATATGTTGCAAGCATCAAAAGAAGCACGTGTCCACTAAGGCCCCTAGTGTGAGCCTGGGTCCAAGGGATATGCAACTATAAGAATGATCTTGGCCTCTCCAAGACCTTAGCAGAAGTAAGACTAAAAAACACAAAATAATCCAAAAACACCATAAGAGAGTGTACATATATATATGTAATGAGTGTAAATTTGGCCCCACAACCTTTGAGTATAAGAGATGTACTGCTTTCTTATTTGTCCAGAGCAAGTAAATCTGGTTCCAGGTTTCTACCTATGTGACTAGCAGAACATGTGATGTCTGTACTTGCCAGCTTCCTTCTCCCCTCCATCACACTAGAGAAGAATCCCTCATTATCCTGGCCCCTAGTCTATGGGCGACTGGGTTCTCTCACTTCTTCTGCTTATAATCCTGCTGCTGAGCAGTCCCACCATTATCATGAGTCAATCCTAAGCACACACTGGATAGGCAAAAAAAGAAAAAAAATACAACAGTTTTCAAGATGTAGACTTCAGCCCCAGACTGGGCAATGGAAGATTCTCCCTTCCCCTTTCAAGGCTTCAGTATTGGAGATCAATCCCCAGGCAGCCATTAGACATTCCCTCAGAGGCCCTGGCCCCTCCAGGGCTATGTGGGCTGGGGATAGGTCACCGAAAGTGAAACAAGGAAAAAAATATCTCAACGGATTGTCCCCAGATATTTATGAATATGCAGTAACAGGATGACAGTACCTTGCAAAGCACAAGGTCTTACTTAAGAAAACAAATGATTTCCTTACACAATGCTAGACTGAACTGAATAGAATTAGTCATAGCTTTTCCCAAAGTCACTCTAAACTACCCTAGTTATATCACATGCTTGGCTGGAAAGCCCAGGCTGGCCTGGACTACACACCAGAAAGTGCTTTGAACCTCCCCTTGGCTAATGGAACATGGCTCTGGGTCACCAAGACCTTATTGAAGGCCAGAGTACACATCTTCGGGTTGTAGCTATTCTCTCTCTCTCTCTTTACTTCAATAATCTTTCTTCATTGGACCTTTCTACTAAAGAGAGCAATGGAGTAACATCATGCTTCCAGGCCAAAACTTCCTCCAATGCTTTACTCTCTGTGATTCTTTTCTTCCAAGTCCTTGGTTTCTTGTATTCCTTTATCCAAGGCATGATCTATCTGGCAGATCTTCTGTGTACGTCCTCTTGGGAGATAGGGCGGTGGTGGTGAATCTAGCTTCAGACAGACCTGGAACTGAGAGTAAATTCCAGTTCCAATTCTTACTAGCTGTGAGACAGTGGACAATTTCTTAACCTCTCAGGTGCCATTTTCTGAGCTATGCAATGCTAATTCTTTCTTCTGAGCATGGTTGTTAAGTGTTGAATGAGGCACTGGGTGAAATCTTCACACATTTCCCCTCCCTAATCGGGCAAAGGGATGTTCTAGGAAATGCTCCCTCGTGTTTGAGTACATGGGTATGACCAGGGAATTCACTGCATCTTACTCATTCTTATTATAAACTGTTGGGGCAGAGAAAAGGCTATACTGTTGAACTTTCCTCTCTCCCCCTCTAACTTACTCTCAGGCAAGCTCAGCCTTTTTTAAATATAGTTTTATGATGATGCTTTGCTAGTTACTTCATATTCTTAGGTTTCAAGATTCAATCTTTAGGAAGTTACTACCACTTGCAAGAAAGGGTTTGGCAATGTGGGCAGTAAGTGGTTAGTTTTCCTGAAATACATGGTGGTCAGCCAATGTAGGGCTCTTCCCCACAGATGAGACAACTCAAAAACTCCTACCTCTGGGCAAAGAGAGAAGTCTTTAAGGGATATTATACGATTGGTTCATTCCATTCAGGTCAGTCTAGTGTTATGTAGGGAAATCATTTGTCTCCTATCGCTGGGCAGAGGTAAGTCTTCAAGAGTATCATATTCTTCCTCTGTCCCTTTGAGAGGAGAATAAGTAGAGGACTTCTGCAAAGCAGGGGATGATGACCTCAGTTACTGGGTCTGAATCACAGAGATGCTACACAGGTGTCTGGTCCTCAGAGCCTTTGCACCTCCTCCCATTGAAGGTGGCATCTGTTTCCCCATCTTTCCATTATGGGCTGCCATGTGACTTGCCCCAACCGAGAGAATGTTGTGAAATTCATATTGTATGAAATCTGGAGCCTTGGTATAAAGAGACATTGTATCTTCTGCTCTTGCCATTTTGGAATGGTACCTTTCAGGCTGCCATGCCAGAAAGCTGGCCTAGCCTCCAGGAGGATGAGAGACCACATATTGGAGAACCCAGGGACCCAGGCCAAGAGCCAGTATCACCTGCCAGTCATGTGAGTGAGTCCACGTTGGACCCTCTGGCCCAGCTGACCCCTAGATGAATGTAGCTGCTCAAATGACCTCGCACAAAACCATCAAAGGAACTGCTTTGCCAACCACAGTAGCTTGAAAAATAATATCTTATTACCATCTTAAACCACCAAGTTTGGGGGTGGTTTGTGCACAGGAAAGGCTAACAGAAAATGTCCAAGAGGAGCATTTTCCATAAGAGTATAATTCTTCAACCTCGATCCCCATGTATTAAGAATAAAGGCAAAGCAAGTCTCAGGCATAAGTAGATGCGGCTTCTACCCACAGAATGGGATTTGGAGTCAGAAATAAAACTTGCCCCTAATTAATATGACTAACCTGGCCTCATACCTTAAATGGTCACTCTCAAATCTTGGAAGTTCAGCATTGTGTTTCTCCAGAAAGTTCCTGTTGAAATGCAACAGGATGAGAAGGTAACATATTAATTTATTACAGATAATCTAGACCTCAGTTAAAATAGCTTTGCATTTAAGTAACAAATTTTTGAGCACAAGGTTAACAAAAGATTAAGGACATAAAGATTAAAATAACAACAACAACAATAATTACATTCCCATGACAACAGTAGTGTGCAGTCTATTAGGGAAGAGATACGTAGGCTATTTCTACCTTTGTCAGGGAACTAGGAAAGGAATGGAAACCTGCAGAAAAAGAAACTATTTGTGACTGGGAAAACTCAGAATGATTCATAGAAAAAGTGACATTTGATCAGGGGTGTTTAAGGACAGGTAAGATTTAGAAGGACAGAGATAACCCATATAGGGTATCTATTCAAAGAAAACGAAATCTGGATCTCAAAGAGATGTCTGCACCCCTGTATCCACTGCAGCCTTATTCGAAAGAGCCAAGATATGGAAACAGACCTAAGTGTCCATCAGTGGATGAATGGATAAAGAAAATATGGTATACATATATAATGGAATATTATTCAGCCATGAGAAATGAGGATATCCTGTCATTTGCAACATGGATGGACCCTGAGGCCATTATGCTAAGTGAAATAAGTCAAACAGAGAAAGACAAATACTGTGTGCTAGCACTTATATGTGGAATCTAAAAAAGCTGAACTAATGGAAACAGAGAGGAGAGTAGTGATTGCCAAGTGCAAGGCAGGGGAAGGAGCAGATGTTGGTCAAAGCACGCAAACTTCCAGTCATAAGATGATTAAGTTCTGGGATCCAACGTACAGCACATTGACTAGAGTTAATTAACAATACTGCATTGTATTCTTGAAAGTTGCCAAGAGAGGAGATTTTGAATATTCTCACCACAGAAAAGAAATGGTAATTAACAGGTAATGGAGGTGTTTGCTAACTCTATGGTAATAAACATTTCACAGTATATTGAGCACATCAAATCAACATGTTGTATGCTTTAAATGTACACAATGTTATAGGTCAATTATATCTCAATAAAGCAAGAAAAAAAGAGATAACCCATGTAGTTTACAATTAAATACATAAATTAATCATACATGTAACATATATGCAATCAAAAATCATAGAATCATATAATCATAATCATATAAATATATATGCAATTGTTATAATTATAACTTATATATAATTATATATTGTATACATTAATAACATATAAAACGATATATTATGTACAAATATGTAATATATTATATATACATATATGATACATATATGTATCATGTATGTTTATGTAATTATATGCATATACTGTATATAATAGTGTGTGCATATAATTAATAGTGTATAATAATAATGTGTGTCTATAATTAATAGTGTATATAATTACATATATAATATATACATATATTGTATATATTATTACATCTCATATACATATATGTAATATATTACATATACATGTTGTACACATGTATAATTATTATATATAATGTGTGTGTGTACAATAGATATAATTATATGCATATGTTTAGTGTCAAATAATTGTGTGTGTGTGTGTGTTTGTGTGCACTTACACATAGCAATGACCAGAGATAAGGAGTCTTAGACAATTTTATGGACAGGGAGAGACCTGAGCGTGTAGTTTGTCTCTAAGGATTCAAGCCCAACTGCAGAGCCCAGAGGGTGGCCCAAGCCTCTAGACGGCATCAAGAGAACCTTAAGGGAAGGAATGAGCTCAGCAGAAGCAAGTGGCAAGTGAAGGAGGGTTACATAGAAGCCCCACATTCAGCAGGAGCCTGGTTTAGGGCAAGCGCTCAATAAATACCTGTGTAACTGAGTTTCATGAAGGATGCAGGAGCTCCTCCAACCGGCACATGGAGCTCCGTCGTCCACTATCAGACCCTCAGCCCTTGAACTGTTCCATTGCTCCTTGTTTTCCCTGCTTCTCACACTCCTGAGGTCTTCTGCTGTTTGTGCATCCTGGCTTATATGACATTGTCATCTCGTCCTCTACACCAGCTCAATACAGCGTAAAGAATCAGCTTGTCTGGTTTCCTCTAATTCAGGATACTGTGTAAATGAATAAATACGCACACACACATACACACACAAAATATGTAGTTGGCAAAATTAGAGTGGCCATTTTTTATTTGTGAGAAAGTTCTTAAGTTTTTTGTCTCATACCAGCCCTCCCACTCAATCAAGGGTTGCTTTAAGGCAAATGGTTCTCAACTGGGGACAATCTTGCCCCCCAGGGGATATTTGGTAACATTTGTTGACATTTGTATTGTCACAACTGGAAGGACCCTTCAGGCATCTACTAGGTAGAGGCCAGGGATGCCACTAAACATCCCATAATGCACAGGACAGCCCCACAACTAAGGACGATGTTTTAAACAAATTCATCCCATATGTACTTTTTTAAATAATAAACTTAATTTTGGAACAGTTTTAGATTTACATAAAAACCATGAAGATAGTACGGGGGTCCCATATACTCCACCCTCATAGCTTCCCTATGATTAACAGCTTTCATTAGTATGGTACATTTATTACAATTAATGAATTAGTATTTGTACATTATTATTAACGTAAGTCCAAAGTTGATTAGGATTTCCTTAGTTTTCACCTTGTCCTGTTTTGTTTTCTGATGGCATCCAGTATAACATATCACATTTAGTTATGTCTCCTTGTTATTCCTCAATTCCCCCTGGCTATGACAGTTTCTCAGATTTTTCTCAGTTTTGATGACCTTGACAGAGGAGTACTGATCAGGTGCTTTGTCCAATGTTTCTCAATTGAGATTTGTCTGATGTTTCTCTCATGACTAGTCTGGGGTCATGGAATTTTGGAAGAAAGACCATAGAATAAAGCACCATTTTCATCACATCATCTCAAATACTCTCAGTCCGACTTAATGACTGTTGATGTTGACCTTGATCACCAGGGAGAGATTTTCAAGTTTCTCCATTGTAAAGCTGCTCCCCCCCACCTCCCTTTTCCATACTGTCCCCTTCGAAGGCAGTCACCATGTGCAGCCCACACTTAAGAAGTGAGGAACTATGCTCCACCTCCTGGATTATCTACATAAATTACTCGGACTGTTTCAGTCAGTACATGGAATTTGTCTCTTCTTCTTAATTTATTTTGTTACTCAGTCATTTATTGTATCAGTTTAGATTCATGGATATTTAGGTTCTGGATTACAATGTTATATTATTTTATTTATTTTAATGCTCCAATGTTTCCAGCTTTGGCCATTGGGAGCTCTTTCAGTTAGTTCCTGTGTCCCTTTGACATACCCCCATTATTAGGTTGTTTTGTTTTGCTTGTGTGATTCCCTGCTCTGTGGCACTACAAGATGTTTCTGGCTAATCTTATGCATTTTAAAACCTCACTCCTAGAATCAACCATTAACCCAAGGAGTCCTGCTTTCTTTTTATTGGAGAACAGTATTCCAAACCAAGATTTGGGCATTGGGTGTGCTTGTTACTACTAGGGCCATATTTACTTTTCATTTTAAAAACGCTGAGTATATAGTGTGCCTTGAGATATTAGCCAGTAATAGAATACACATGTATAATTTATAAATATATAAATATATGGGGAATACATGTCCCATTTTTTTAACCCATGCATAATGAAAAAAATATTTGGCAACTATGCTCTAGGAGACTGTCATTAATGAGATTCAGATCTAACAAACCCTAGTCTCTATGATTCTTAGTATGATTTCATATTCCCGAGGGAGACAATTTATTGCTCCAGAGCTGGGCATCCACTTCTCAGCCCAGGGAGGTAAGACCTGGCTTCCATGTGTCAGGCTGGTCCCAAGGAGCTGGTACTGTGAACTGGGCAGCCTCCCTAGGAGATGCCCCCTGAAGAGGGACATGAGGGCCATGTGGTCAGAGAGGGAGGGGCAAGAGGATGCCAGAGGTGCTGGGTGGGTGGAGCTGAGCCAACTCTGACACTAAGCAAGGCAGACTAGCTCTGATCCCTTCCTGGCCACATGCCTGGTTCCACCGTCACCTTGGGCAGCCATCTCCTGGATACGTGCCCCCTTTCACGAGGAACATCAAGGCAGAGCCTGGGGATTGGCTACTGCCTCTCTGGCATAAGAACAAGAATGAAACTCTACACACCCAAAGCCCTCTCTAGGCTGGGAGAGGAGTTTGTATACATGTAAGCACAGAAACACAAAACATCACAGAAATGTCAGGAGGACTGGCAGGGGGATGGGCCTATTCCCTCACTGCCCTCACGCCTGTGCTCTCCAGGAGCTTGGTGCATCATCTCATTTGACTTTTAAGCAGTCAGTAGGAGAAAGGTAAATGCTGGGCCTCTGTTTCTCCTTTTAAAAAATACACTTGGAGCACCTGGCTGGTTCAGTCAGTAGAGCATGCGACTCTTGATCTCAGGATCATGAGTTCAAGACCCTCATTGGGCATAGAGCTTATTAAAAATGATAGATAGATAGATAGATAGATAGATAGATAGATAGATAGATAGATAATAGATGATAGATAGATAGATAGATAGATAGATGATAGATAGATAGATGATAGTAGATAAAAATACACTGAAAAACAAAGTGCCTCACTCTTGCAGAGAACCTACCTAGGAACCCCGTTGCTACTACAGTAAATATGGCAAACTGTAGCTGCTGACTAGTGCAGGAGTTTGACTTTGGTTTTTTAGGTCAAACTGGAAACTCATTGGGATCTTGGCAGTGACTTTGGTGGAGACCATGCTAACTAATGGACTGGGTGGGAGAGATCCAGAACATTTTGTTCTTTGTAGGACAGGACTGGGTTACCCCAAAGAGCAGCCTTCTGCTTGAGAAGTGGCCTAGATTTTTTCAACTTTCCTAAAAGAGGGAAGAAAAACATACTTGTGACATCTGGAAATTGTGAGGTGTCTCGACCTGAGATGTCACCTCAGGTCTGTAAAGAAGTACTCATGAATATTTGACCATGTGGGCCCTGACCTGCAGTGGCCAGATGGAAGCTAGAATCTGCCTTCCCCTTTTTCCTCTCACTTCCACTAGCCTCACTGAGAAGCCCTTGCATCTACATGGCTTGCTTCATAGCAGCTAGAATTCCAGCTGAGAAGACTCCCAAGGCAGCTGCCCCACCCCAGCTGCTCCCGTCCTGATCAGATGCTGTCCTCACAAAACACTCACTCCCCACAGCCTGGCTAGGGAAACAAATGCATGTCTGTCAGTGAATCCACAAGACTTCAGTTTGGGGTTAAAAGCATAGAAAATCATAGTATCAGTTATCAGTGTTGTAGCTCTAATGTTACCCCAGTCAAATCACTGCTGATTAAAACCAGCCCTGTTAATAAACCACAGGCTTTATTTCCCCTCAAATGTCTATAACCACTTTCTTCAACCCCTATTAAAAGGCAAAACCCAAAGAAAAACACAGCTTTGGAGCCCAAGAGCTGCTTATTCCCCGGAGAAAAAGAAGTGAGCAAAGAAAGAGTAGAGCTTTTTTTCCTCACCTTTCCCCCACTTAATGGAGTCAAACCTTTTTCATAAGGAAAGAGAGAAATCCATAAAAGACAGGTGGGCATTATCCATGGTCTGCAACATTAGATCAGCTGCAAACAGTCCTCCTCCACCTCCTAAAATGATGGCATTTGCCAGCAATTCCCTGAGTCTGACTCACATCCTTACCTCCTTCTCCTCTTGCTTTTCCCTTAAGGGACTGATTTTTCCTCCCATCTAAGCCAAAAAGAATTTCTCTGGATTAAGGAGACTGATGAAAGCATTTTTAATATTTGAGTTCAGGTTTGCAAGCTCCATAAAACCAATGTTTCCCGTGGCCTGCTTTGTCTTCTGACCCCACCCCCCTCGTCAGTTTTTCTCCTTCATTTGCTCCACAGAAACCAGCCAAGAACCTTCTCCAGATGGGGTCTCCGGCCCCCTGGCAGCTTCCCCTGCAGAGCTGCCTCCTCCCCACCACCTCCACTCTGCAGGGCCCAGATGCAGGATGTAACATCTTTCGAAAATCTTGGGGGATGGGGTGGGGGGGGGGAGATGGGGGGAAAGGCGGGGGGGACTTATATATATGACATCTTTCATGTTGATGCCATATGTCTTTCAAGTAAAGACTGGTTTGACAATGTGCTGAGCTGCTCAGAGGGGAACATGCTTCAAGCCTGGAGGGGAAAGTTTTGACAGTTCATTCCAGGGAAAACTGGAACCTTCCCCAAGCAACTAATAGGAGGTAGAAGGGAGGAGAGCAGTGTCTTCCTGGGGCATGAAGATAATGGTCTTTGTTCTTTATTGTTCCCACATTGTGCCACTTATGCACTACTTTCCCTTGTTTCCTGAATTAATGGTGGCTTTGCCAACTTTTCCTTAAATTCCAGGAACCTGGAACTTACCACATGTAAACAGGCCTTCGCTGAGGTAACCTCACCAGTTGTTAAATCCAGTTCATTTCAATGGTTCTTGGGAAGCAAGGGCTTCGTTTTAAAATCAATCAATCAATCAAAGTGCTGGTCGCCATCCCCCCACCTGCAACCGTTTCAAGGTTGGGGAATGAGATCTAATCACTCCATTGAGCAACAAGCCCATGCCAGGCAACTGTTTGGCCTCATTGTCATACTAAAAGTCCCCCTGGCTTCCCGGCCAAGCATCGTTTTGAAACAGTAAAAACCATCTACCACCAAACGCCTCACTCTGACATTTTCCTTCTCTTTTCATATCCAATCACATCACCATCCACAGGATAATTGTTTTCAGATGATGGGAATGTACTGAATGGCACACTAAGGGGCAGAGTGTTGTGTGTGTCCATGTGTGTTTTCTGATCAGCTCTTTGTAAAAGGGCATGACAAATGTCATCTCAAGGTACACCGCCCTGAAGAGACTGACTGACGCAGAACAACCAAGCAGTGCAATGAATCGGGGGACAAAACTGTCCCTCTAATGGAGGAGAGATGAACCCTTTTGTCTAGATTAGTGGATTTTTAAAATGTGAGTTCCCATTTTTTTCAGTGGGTGTACTCTAACAATTTTAGAATTTTTGACATTAATCATAGCTACTGTTTTCATTTTAAATAGGATGAAGAACAACCAAAATATCATCTCATTGGTGTTTGTCCAGAAAACTTGGAAAACTAATATATTTGGTGCCGGGAAATGCTTTCTCAAAAGTTATAGCTCTCATCTTGACAAGAGTCTCAAGAAGTGGGTATTATAAGTCAAATGTGACTCAAAAAGGTTGTGTCACTTGCCCAAGATCATTCTTTGTCAGGACCATCATTGTCATTATCATTACCATGCTTACTTTGTATTTGGCACCAACTTAAGGCAAGGAGCTATATGAAGTATTTTGTAAGCATAATTTCCAATCCTATCAATAGCACTTCAAAGTAGATATTTTGGAGTGCGCCTGGGTGGCTCAGTCAGTTAAGCGTCCAACTCTTGATTTTGGCTCAGGTCAAGATCTCAGGGTCGTGGGATCAAGCCCCACATTGGGCTCCACACTTAGCGGGGAGTCTGCTTATGATTCTATCTCTCTCACTCTCCCTCTGCCCCTCCCCACTCTAAAATAAATAAATAAAACTTTTTTTTAAAAAGTAGGCATTTTGGATATCAATTCATAAATGAAAAGTTAAGTCTCAGAGATTCATCAACTTGCCCCCAGCAATGCAGTTAATAAGTGGCAGACTTGAGATTAACATCCATATCAATGACCTCTTATACTATGTTGGTTTTAAAATATGTCTATAGGGGCGGAACAAGATGGCGGAGGAGTAGGAGCCCTGGATTTCGTCTGGTCCCAGGAATTCAGCTGGATAGGGATCAAAACATTCTGAACACCTACGAACTCAACAGGATATTGAAGAAAAGAATAGCAACAACTCTCTGAACAGAAAAGTGACCACTTTCTGGAAGGTAGGACGTGTGGAGAAGTGAATCCAAGGTGATATTTGGCAGGATAGACCCCGGGGGAGGGGGCCTCCATTGGCCACTTCTGGCAAGTGATAGAGCCGCGGAGCACAAAATCAGAACTTTTAGAAGTTGGATCCGCTGAGGGACATCGCTCCAGTGGCTAAGCGGGGGGTGGAACCCTCACAGGACAGTGTGGTCTCAGGACCCTCGGGGTCACAGAAAGACCGGGGGTGCCTGAGTGTGGCAGAGCTCCCAGGTATTGGAGCGGGGAAGCTGGCAGCAGAGACGGAGCAGAGGAGTGGGCTCTCAGCTCAGGGTTGTCATAAACCGTGATCCACGGCACAGTCGGGCCACTGCTCCTCCAGCAGGGACCCAACAAGCGGCAGATCCTGGAGAACTCCTCTTCCTCCCCTGGAGGACTGGCGCAGGAGCGCACCGCAGGGATCTGCTGGGTTTGGAGACTCCACACCGAGTCGGGTGCCAGAGATAGAAATGCTCGGTCACAGGCCGGTGAGCACGGAGTGCGGCCGGAGACCGGGGAGACGGGAGTGACTGACTGCTTTTCTCTGGGGTGCACTGAGGAGCGGGGCCCCGAGTTCTGGGCTCCTCCGGGGCGGAGATCGGGAGGCCGCTATTTTCACTCTCCGCCTCCAAAGCTGTACGGAAAGCTTGCAGGGAACAAAAGCTCCTGAGCAAACCCGAGCAGATTACTTAGCCCTGACCGGGCAAGGGCGGGGCAATTCTGCCTCCGGCAAAGACATTTGGGAACCACGACAACAAGCCCCTCACCCAGAAGATCAGCAAGAACAGCCAGCCAAGACCAAGTTTACCGATCAATGAGAACGGCAGCACTCCAGCACTAGGGGAATACTGCACATAGAATCCATGGCTTTTTTACCATGATTCTTTAGTCTTTCAAAGTTAATTTTTTCTTTTAACTGTCCTTTTTTTTTTTTTTTGAATTTTTCTTTTTCCCTTTTTCAACCAACATCTTATCAATCCCTTTTTCAAAAAACATTTTTATTTTTCATTTTTAGAGTCATATTCTATCCCTTCATAGTAGTTACCCTTATTTTTGGCATATATATAAGTTGTTCTCTCTTTAAAATTTTGAGATAGTTTCTTCTAGCAGATCAAAATATACCCTAAATCTCTAGTGTATGGTTTTGTTCTACTCTCCTGCCTGATCACATTCTCTCCCTTTCTTTTTCTTTTTTTTTTAAATCCTCTTCTTTCTTTTTTCAAACAGCTTATCAATTCCTTTTATAAAATTTTTTATAATTTTCATCTTTACAGCCATATTCCATCCCTTCATCATATCAACCCTTATTTTTGTACATATATAAGTTTTTCTTTCTTTAAAATTTTGTGAGGCACTTCTTCTAACAGACCAAAATACACCCAAAATCTGGTGTGTGGCACTGATCTATGCACCAGCCTGATCATATTTGATCATATTCTGTTTTTTTGTTTTGTTCTGTTTTTGTTTGTTTTATCTTTTTTTTTTTTTTCTTTTTTCTTTCTTTCCCTTTCTTTTTCCCCGGCTTCAGGTCTTTTCTGATTTGTTTAGAGTATTTTTTCTGGGGACGTTGTTACCCTGTTAGCATTTTGTCCTTTCATTCATCTATTCTCCTCTGGACAAAATGACAAGACGGAAAAAAATCACCTCAACAAAAAGAACAAGAGGTAGTACCGACTGCCAGGGACCTACTCAATATGGACATTAGTACGATGTCAGATCTAGAGTTCAGAATCATCACTTTAAAGCTACTAGCTGGGCTTGAAAAAAGCATGGAAGTTATTAGAGAAACCCCTTCTGGAGAAATAAAAAAACTAAAATCTAAGCAAGTCGAAATCAAAAAGGCTATTAATGAGGTGCAATCAAATATGGGGGCGCTAACTGCTAGGATAAATGAGGCAGAAGAGAGAATTAGCGACATAGAAGACCAAATGATGGAAACTAAAGAAGCTGAGAAAAAGAGAGATAAACAACTACTGGATCACGAGGGCAGAATTCCAGAGATAAGTGATACCATAAGATGAAACAACATTAGAATAATTGGGATCCCAGAAGAAGAAAGAGAGAGAGAGGGGCAGAAGGTATATTGGAACAAATTATAGCAGAGAACTTCCCTAATTTGGGGAAGGAAACAGGCATCAAAATCCAGGAAGCACAGACAAGCCCCCTCAAAATCAATAAAAATAGGTCAACACCTCGACATCTAATAGTAAAACTTACGAGTCTCAGAGACAAAGAGAAAATCCTGAAAGCAGCTTGGGACAAGAGATCTGTAACCTACAATGGTAGAAACATGAGATTGGCAACACACCTATCCACAGAGACCTGGCAGGCCAGAAAGGACTGGCAGGATATAATCAGAGCACTAAATGAGAAAAATATGCAGCCAAGAATACTATATCCAGCTAGGCTGTCATTGAAAATAGAAGGAGAGATAAAAAGCTTCCAGGACAAACAAAAACTAAAGGAATTTGCAAACACGAAACCAGCCCTACAACAAATATTGAAAGGGGTCCTCTAAGCAAAGAGAGAGCCTAAAAGCAACATAGACCAGAAAGGAACACAGACAATATACAGTAACAGTCACTTTACAGGCAATACAATGGCACTAAATTCCTATCTTTCAATAGTTACCCTGAATGTAAATGGGCTAAATGCCCCAATCAAAAGACACAGGCTATCAGATTGGATAAAAAAACAAGACCCATCGATATGCTGTCTGCAAGAGACTCATTTTAAACCCAAAGACACCCCCAGATTGAAAGTGAGGGGGTGGAAAACCATTTACATGCTAATGGACACCAAAAGAAAGCTGGGGTGGTAATCCTTATATCAGACAAATTAGATTTTAAACCAAAGACTGTAATAAGAGATGAGGAAGGACACTATATCCTACTTAAAGGGTCTATCCAACAAGAAGATCTAACAATTGTAAATATCTATGCCCCTAACATGGGAGTAGCCAATTATATAAGGCAATTAATAACAAAAGCAAAGAAACACATTGACAACAATACAATAATAGTGGGGGACTTTAACACCCCCCTCACTGAAATGGACAGATCATCTAAGCAAAAGATCAACAAGGAAATAAAGACTTTAAATGACACACTGGACCAAATGGACTTCACAGACATATTCAGAACATTCCATCCCAAAGCAACAGAATACACATTCTTCTTTAGTTCCCATGGAACATTCTCCAGAATCGATCACATCCTAGGTCATAAATCAGGTCTCAACCGGTACCAAAAGATTGGGATCATTCCCTGCCTATTTTCAGACCACAATGCTTTGAAACTAGACCTCAATCACAAGACGAAAGTCAGAAAGAACTCAAATACATGGAGGCTAAAGAGCATCCTACTAAAGAACGAATGGGTCAACCAGGAAATTAAAGAAGAATTTAAAAAATTCATGGAAACAAAAGAAAATGAAAACACAACTCTTCAAAATCTTTGGGATGCAGCAAAGGCAGTCCTAAGAGGAAAGTATATAGCAATACAAGCCTTTCTCAAGAAACAAGAAAGGTCTCAAGTATACAACCTAACCCTACACCTAAAGGAGCTGGAGACAGAACAGCAAATAAAGCCTAAACCCAGCAGGAAAAGAGAAATAATAAAGATCAGAGCAGAAATCAATGAAGTAGAAACCAAAAGAACAGTAGAACAGATCAACGAAACTAGGAGCTGGTTCTTTGAAAGAATTAACAAGATTGATAAGCCCCTGGCCAGACTTATCAAAAAGAAAAGAGAAATGACCCAAATCAACAAAATCATGAATGAAAGAGGAGAGATCACAACCAACACCAAAGAAATACAAACAGTTATAAGAACATATTATGAGCAACTCTATGCCAGCAAATTCGATAACCTGGAAGAAATGGATGCATTCCTAGAGATGTATCAACTACCAAAACTGAACCAGGAAGAAATAGAAAACCTGAACAGACCTATAACCACAAAGGAAATTGAAGCAGTCATCAAAAATCTCCCAACAAACAAAAGCCCAGGGCCAGATGGCTTCCCAGGGGAATTCTACCAAACATTTCAAGAAGAATTAATACCTATTCTTCTGAAACTGTTCCAAAAAATAGAAATGGAAGGAAAACTTCCAAACTCGTTTTATGAGGCCATCATTACCTTGATCCCCAAACCAGACAAAGACCCCATCCAAAAGGAGAATTACAGACCAATATCCTTGATGAACACAGATGCAAAAATTCTCACCAAAATACTAGCCAATAGGATCCAACAGTACATGAAAAGGATTATTCACCACGACCAAGTGGGATTTATCCCTGGGCTGCAAGTTTGGTTCAACATCCGTAAATCAATCAACGTGATACAATACATTAACAAAAGAAAGAACAAGAATCATATGATCCTCTCAATAGATGCAGAAAAAGCATTTGACAAAGTACAGCATCCTTTCTTTATCAAAACTCTTCAGAGTATAGGGATAGAGGGTACATACCTCAATATCATAAAAGCCATCTATGAAAAACCTACAGCAAATATCATTCTCAATGGGGAAAAACTGAGAGCTTTCCCCCTAAGGTGAGGAACGCAGTAGGGATGTCCACTATCACCACTGCTATTCAACATAGTATTAGAAGTCCTAGCCATAGCAATCAGAAAACAAAAAGAAATAAAATGCATCTGAATCATCAAAGAAGAAGTCAAACTCTCAGTGTTTGCAGATGATATGATACTTTATGTGGAAAACCCAAAAGACTCCACCCCAAAACTGCTAGAACTCATACAGGAATTCAGTCAAGTGGCAGGATATAAAATCAATGCTCAGAAATCAGTGGCATTCCTATACACCAACAACAAGACAGAAGAAAGAGAAATTAAAGAGTTGGTCCCATTTACAATTGCACCCAAAACCATAAGATACCTAGGAATAAATCTAACCAAAGAGGGAAAGGATCTGTACTCAGAAAACTATAAAATACTCAGGAAAGAAATTGAGGAAGACACAAAGAAATGGAAAAACGTTCCATGCTCATGGATTGGAAGAACAAATATTGTGAAGATGTCACTGCTACCTAGAGCAATCTACACATTCAATGCAATCCCCATCAAAATACCACCCACTTTTTTCAAAGAAATGGAACAAATAATCCTAAAATTTGTATGGAACCAGAAAAGACCCCGAATAACCAGAGGAATGTTGAAAAAGAAAAGCAAAGCTGGCGAAATCACAATTCCGGACTTCCAGCTCTATTACAAAGCTGTCACCATCAAGACAGTATGGTACTGGCACAAAAACAGACACATCAATCAGTGGAACAGAATAGAGAGCCCAGAAATGGACCCTGAACTGTATTGGTCAACTAATCTTTGACAAAGCAGGAAAGAATGTCCAATGGAAAAAAGACAGTCTCTTCAACAAATGGTGTTGGGAAAATTGGACAGCCACATGCAGAAGAATGAAGCTGGACCATTTCCTTACACCACACACAAAAATAGACTCCAAATGGTTGAAAGACCTAAATGTGAGACTGGAGTCCATCAAAATCCTAAAGGAGAACACAGGCAGCAACCTCTTCGACCTCAGCCGCAGCAACTTCTTCCTAGAAACATCGCCAAAGGCAAGGGAAGCAAGGCAAAAATGAACTATTGGGACTTCATCAAGATAAAAAGCTTTTGCACAGCAAAAGAAACAGTCAACAAAACCAAAAGACAACCGACAGAATGGGAGAAGATATTTGCAAATGACATATCAGATAAAGGGCTAGTATCCAAAATCTATAAAGAACTTCTTAAACTCAATACCCAAAGAACAAAGAATCCAATCAAGAAATGGGCAGAAGACATGAACAGACATTTTTCCAAAGAAGACATCCAAATGGCCAACAGACACATGAAAAAGTGCTCAACATCGCTCAGCATCAGGGAAATCCAAATCAAAACCTCAATGAGATACCACTTCACACCAGTCAGAATGGCTAAAATTAACAAGTCAGGAAAGGACAGATATTGGCAGGGATGCGGAGAAAGGGGAACCTTCCTACACTGTTGGTGGGAATGAAAGCTGGTGCAACCACTCTGGAAAACAGTATGGAGGTTCCTCAAAAAGTTGAAAATAGAGCTACCATAGGATCCAGCAATTGCACTACTGGGTATTTACCCCAAAGATACAAATGTAGGGATCCGGAGGGGTACGTGCACCCCAATGTTTATAGCAGCAATGTCCACAATAGCCAAACTGTGGAAAGAGCCAAGATGTCCATCGACAGATGAATGGATAAAGAATAGGTGGTATATATATACCATGGAATATTATGCAGCCATCAAAAGGAATGAGATCTTGCCATTTGCAATGACGTGGATGCAACTGGAGGGTGTTATGCTGAACGAAATAAATCAATCAGGGAAAGACATGTATCATATGACCTCGCTGATATGAGGAATTCTTAATCTCAGGAAACAAACTGAGGGTTGCTAGAGTGGGGGGTGGGGTGGGAGGGATGGGGTGGCTGGGTGATAGACACTGGGGAGGGTATGTGCTATGGTGAGCGCTGTGAATTGTGCAAGACTGTTGAATCACAGATCTGTACCTCTGAACCAAATAATACAATATATGTTAAGAAAAAAAAAAAAAAGAAGATAGCAGGAGAAGAATGAAGGGGGGGAAATCGGAGAGGGAGACAAACCATGAGAAACGATGGACTCTGAAAAACAAACTGAGGGTTCTAGAGGGGAGGGGGGTGGGAGGATGGGTTAGCCTGGTGATAGGTATTAAAGAGGGCACATTCTGCATGGAGCACTGGGTGTTATGCACAAACAATGAATCATGGAACACTACATCAAAAACAAATGATGTAATGTATGGTGATTAACATAATAATTAAAAAATCTTTTAAAAAAGATAAAATATGTCTATAAATGCTTTGATACCTCTCTCACCAAAGGTGGACACTAATTTTTCTCCCCTTCAAAGTAGTTTGTACTTAGTGATTCACTTCTAATAAAGAGGATATGGTAGAAGGAAGGTGTGTGACCTCCAAAATTAAGTCAAGCCATTGTGGCGTCCTGCTTGCTCTCCATCTCTTCTCAGTTCACCCTGGGGGAAGCTGGCTGCCATATCAAGAGGACCCTTGAGCAGCCCCATGGACAGTCCCATGTGACAAGGAGCAGAGAATTCCTGCAACAGCCTTGTGACAGAGCCACCTTGGAAGCAGATCTTCCAGCCCCAGGCAAACCTTCCGTTGACCTCAGCCCCAGCTGCCATGGTGACTGCAGCCTTGTGAGAGACCCCAAGCCAGGACCACCCAGACCAGCCACCCTGAATTCTGATCCACAGAAACTGCACAATAGGTATTTGTTGTTTTAATCTGCTAGGCTGTTATTTAAAATTAGATCACGGGTTGTACATGTTTCTCTCCTAATCATTACGACCTCAAAAGCAACTCCATTTGCCCTTGTGTGTCCAGTGGCATACAAAATTAAGTGGGACAAGGACATAAAAGCCCCCTTCCATCCTTCTCTGGACTCAACAGATTTAAAAATATGTACCAAGTGCCCTAACTGGTCACCATGCTTGTACTGAGAATCACAAAGAGCTGTGGTTGAATCCAGTTTCCCATGGTTCAGACCAAAGACACAAAGTAACATTAACTTCTTGAGTGGGAGTTTCAACCTTCCAAAATTTCCAAACAGTAAAATAGAAGGTCTCATTCCACTAGGCCTTGGATGTTATGATGAGACCCTTTGTACTGGGCTGGTACCACTTGACCGGGAGGCTTGGAGACTGACCACTGAAATCTCCCAAATGTGTTTGTGATTGGTGGAACACTTCCCCCAGATGAAATAAATGACCCCAGCATGTCTCTCAAACTCCCACTGAAGCCTGGGGAGATTTGGGGAGAGTCAGACATCCCCATGCTCAAGACTGTCTCAGCACGACCTCTCTGCTCCTTTGCGGCTTGGCCCAGCCCTGTAACAAAACACTAAAACAGCCTGAGAAATGTACACGCTGCGAGTGAACTTGCTACCACAGACAGAATCCAACATGACACAGCCAGAAAGTTCAAAGAGCCTGGACAAGTTCCCAAACTTTATCAGGATTTCTGAGGCATCCAAACTCATTCTTCCTGTGACTGCTTTTCCAGTGCTTAGAAGTTTTTGCACGGAAGATTAAAAATGTGGAGGTTTTGACTCTTTATAGAACTGCAAATAAAATATCCCCAAGAGAAGGTCTCCTTAATGAATAAACACATGACTTTCATTTGCCTGGCTCTGCAAAAGTGCTTTTAAAGTAATCCAGGCGAAATCTCCATGGACCACCACTCGCAGGCTGCTTGCTGCCCCCAGTCCTAGCATGAGGATAACACACACCACAGGTTTTTTCCTTTCTTTTTTTTAATCAAGTGCATTACAACATGCTATTTCTCCTGGGGCTGGATTTCTCCAGATGGTTTTCAGCACCACTGTGGATTCCATTCAGAAGGAAATGGAACAAGGTTTCCCAGTTTCGTGCCTTAAATCAGTTTGTTTTTCCCAGGTCTCTGTGCATACTGACCTCACTTTTCATTGCACTCTGAGAGCCTTGAGTCTGTATCACACCAGCCTGGATCATGTGTGTCACTGATGCCAAAATAAAAGTAGCTTTCTCTCCTCGTGGAGGGCAGGAAGAGGGAGGAGGTGAGGAACCTGAGGCCAAAACAATGCCTTGAACTCCTTTCATGCTAGATTCATAGTAGCCGTCCGATAGTTAACTCAAACCATAAAATATATGTAGGCAAGATTTTTTTTTTGGTTCCATCCAGTGTGTAATCATCTTGCTTTGAAAGTCCTATGGTAGCACAAGTAAAACACCAACCTGTTCATTTTGCATGCACTGCACACCATCCATACCAGCAGCCCCAGACTCGTCCCAGGCAAAGTTCACCCCCGTTTTTTCTCCAGGATGACCATGGGCCCTTAGTGAAAATCTCCCTTCAGCAACTAATGGTAAAGTGGACCCTTACCCTCTCCTTGAAATCCATTTCTTGAAGCCCAAAGCACAGAAGGAACCCTTCCTTCTGGTAACATACCCAGACCCAGACGTCTCCAGAAGACAATTCTTATCGGCATGGAAATTAGGCTAATAGACACTATCAAGAGATAGTGCCATTTATTAGATAGTCACACTGTGCTAGGTGCTTCATCTCGTTTACGCCTTATAACAATCTGTAAAGTGGGCCTTCTTTGCTCCTTTAAACTGAAAATGAAGCTGACAGGGGTTCTATGTGTCCAAAGCCACTTAGTGAACAGGAAGTCAAGTGTAAGGTTCTAGGAACCTCAATATGAACAAGATACAAGAACAAAAGGGTACACAACAAAAATTCCAGTGCCCTGTGATAAATCCCAGAATAGAGTGGTGTGGAAACTGGTGTCCCAGAAGAGGGTGTGATTAAGTGGGTACGGTGCACGAATGGGAAAGGTGGAGAGGAGAACTTCTCAGAAGGCAGGATGCTGGAGCTGGATCTTGAACAGTGAGTACAGGTTCACAAGGCTGACATGGAGGAGGATGTGGCAAGACGCTGGAGGAGTAGTCTAGAAGATGGCGCATGATGTCTTGGAGGCCCGAAGAGCATGAGGTGGTTCAGAGCCATACGTGGGTGGATGCAGTGGGAGCAGAGACTATCTGAGAAGAGAGAGAGAATGGAGAGAAAGCACAGTCAGGTGGCGTGAGATCAGATTTTGAAGGCTTTTTATGCCCTCCTAAGGACTCTGCATGTACACTGTGACAGCATGCTCTCTCCAGGGCAGTCATTATAAATCTGTGTTTTGCAATAATATCTCTGGGAACAGCATGAGCTTGAGGCAAGGTGACCAGTCATCTGTTCTGAGTAATCTGTGACCAAGACTGAGAAGAGGGAGAAATGCATGATATATTTAGAAGACAAGATAGCACATATGAGCATAGAGGGAAAGCCAGTCATGGAGGAAAGAAAATTGGGTTCTAGGGTAACAGTGATGCTTCGGGGTGGATTGCAGCAACCTAAAGAATGTAAGGAAAAACAATGTAGTTTTTGTTGGGGGGATTGTGGAGTCAAGGTTGTGTTACAGTGTGTTTGCCATGAAACACTGAATCTTCCACCTGAATACCATCTGGAGGCCCCTCTAAGAGAATCTGGAAGGTAACTGGCTGAGATGGAGTCTGATTCAGATTCAGTCTGATTCTGAAACCCTCCAGAAGGAAAGTTGACATCCAAATCTTTTACATCCTTTGATGTAAAAGGACAGAAAGGATCTGCACAAAAACAGCATCGTTCTATGGAGGATGGGAAGTGCTTGGAGCAAAAGTCCCCCCACTTACACAGCCATCTTCACTGTTCTGCTCCTGTCTCAGCCCCTTAGCCAGATCCTGTGGTCAGAGATGCTCAATGCACTGAAGAATGACGCCCAGGTAGGAGCCACAGTCCCTCTGTCCAGCTAAAACCTATACTTGGAAGTAGAGATGCAGCGGGAAGGTCTGCAGTTCAACTGAACTTACATTTATTTGGCACCTGCTATGTACCAGTCACTGCATAGGGCATTGCGACCTGGAGCTAAGACCATGATCCCTGACCTAAAGGAGTTCCCATTCCATGCAGAAGTAAGAGAAGGGTAGGAATGAGTGAGAAAGATGCGCATCGAGAAAAGCAGTTCCGGAGGAAAAATAGGGGATGAAGTTCTTGTCCAAGCTCAACCTGACCAAATCCTGCGCACAGTCAGTAAAGACAAACCCAGGCCTGGAACCCAGGACACAATCAGAAAAACTTTCATCCTCATACCAAGGTGGCTCAAATATTTATTGCTGTGTGTTTCTGCTTCATGACATTTGTAATATTTATTGCAGGCAAAAATCACTTAATTATTTGGTGATCATTTACCTCCTTTGTCTCCCCAGCTGGCCTGTGCATACCTTGCTCCACACTGTATTTGCTTAGCAATAGTTCCAGGTGCAGAACTGGTGTTTAAGAACACATTTGTTAAAGGGAAAGCTTCTAAGGGAATTGGGAGGAAGAGTCCATGTCTTGGGCAAATGTAAGAATACCATGCCCCGTAGAAGCCAGCCAGCCCCCTCCCCCAACAGGCAGATGCCAAGGATGTAGCATTTCACAAGTCAGACTTACTTCATAAGTCCTTTTTTCTGGCCTGAAATTTCTCACAAAGATTACCACCATAAGCAATAAAACTTAGGAATCTGCCTTGAAACAAACATACTCTAGTAAATATTATTCGTCTCCCCGGGATGCATTCCCCATTTATTTCTCCTCTTAGATTTTCATTCCTGAGACTTTATCCTCTAAATGCTTTCTGCCCATAAATAATCTGTGTCCATTTCAAAGGCTCTAGCTATCCGTGACCACTGGAGAATTATAATAGAACCCAGCTCTTGATTCTGGCACCTCTGATTTCTGCAGGCTTTCCTGGAAATGTGGCTAATTGAGAGCAACATGGAGTCTCTGTGGATTAGGTTGGAACTGGACTGCATGGGAGTGAGCTAGTGTGCAACTGGACTTCTAGGAAGGCAAAGGACCTGAAATAAAGCACGTGGCAGGCTGTGAAAACACAGAATTAGCCAACATGTGAAGCTCTCTTCTGGTTGCGGATGTGCTCCGGGAAGGTGGGGTGTATGAATTACCCATCTTTGTTGAGACAAGGCTTCACCCGGCACTTCGCATAGAGTATGCCCTCAGCAAACGTTTGGTGAACTGAGCTGAGCACGTACTCAACACAAAGTACCACAAAAATTCTAGACATTTGTCTACAGGACCAATATAGCAAACATTTAAGATGAAATGAAAATTTTCATCCCTAAAAAGCTTGTACTACACTACAAGGCCATACTCCAACTGGTGGAGTTGAGAAAATTAAGCTTTCCAATAAATGTCTTTTGGTTCCAAAAAGTGTAGAGTGCCCTAACACACATGCATACACACATACACACATACACTCATACACACACACTCATACACACACACACACTAAGTACATGCACGCACCCTCAGAGAGCGTGGGAGTTCCAGATAAACAAAGTACATTCAAGCGAAGGTAAGGATAGGTAAAAAACGCAAGTTCCGTGTATTAGAGAAAGTGAGAGTGAGCTGAGAGCAGCCAGACTCTGGTTCATGGATTCCTTTTCTCGACTCCCTTTCTCTGTATGACCAGCCCATGCTTAGGTTCCTCAACAAAGACTCTCTTGACCATTCTCACACTTAGGTATCCCTGCTTTCTTAGAACCATAACAATGTTTAGTCTGGTTAAGGTCAAATAGGCAGGCACTAGAATGATAATTCCAGTTGGTAAACCCATGAGACAGGAGCTTAATCTTATATCCCTTTCATCTTCAGAGCCTACCAATTGCTAAGTGCTTCCTATCATTTTGTCTAAAATCCAAATGATAGGCCACACATGACATCGCTTCTTCCCAGCCGACCTCACTCACCTTCTACCTCTCTCCCCTGTGCTCACTGTGCTCCACATACACTGATCCTCCTTCAGTCCCTCAAACAAACCATACTTGTCCCACCCCAGGGCATTTGCAAGTGCTGTGCCCTTTGCCCAACATCCCCTGACTGCTTCATGTGGCTGACTGCTCATTGTTCAGGTGGCGGGTCACTCATCTCCACCCCAGAGAGGTGCCTCCCAACCACTCCATCATCCCTGGACACCTTACTCTGTCTCATACCACCCTGATAGCACATAGAGCTCATCACTATCTAGAATAATGGTTTTGTGTATTTACTTATGTAGTCTCCGCTTATTCCCCAACCCACTAAGTTGTAAATTCTATAGAAGTACCAGCCTTGTCTATTCTGTTAACCTCTGTAACTCCAACCCTTGGACAAGTATTTGGCGCATAATTGACTCTCAGTGAAGATCTATTGAATGAATAATTTAAGAACAGATATTTATGTGATGATATTAACAAATGTGTTCTTTAGATGAGTTATTATATGTAAGATACTCAAAAAAGTGCCTGGAATATAGAAACCACACATGTTATATTTTATTATTATTTCTACACTTTGTTTTTGGTTCTTATTAGTTTCCATACCCCTCTCAGGCACCCAGTGACAGCTTTTTTCTAACCTCCCTATTGCCAGTCCTATTTTCCTATCCCTCCCCCTCCGCATGTGACTATATATGTGCCAAAGATAACACACTGATTGAAGAATTTCTTATATTAAATGATGGGCTGATGAGCATATATGGGACCACTACTTATTTTCAGTGTCCCTAATATCACAATGGGATATTATCACATCTTACAGATCAGGTCTTTCCTTAAAAGTCAGTGCTAATGACGCAGCTTTGGCAAAAGTCTAATAATTATCTAAATCTCCTATAGCCACTGAAACTAATCTTCTGCAGAAAAGTAAAATAAGAAACATTTGTCTTTCTCCAGCCCAGTCCAAACTTGCTCTGTGCTGCACCCTCTCCACTCTCCTGGGTAGCCTGTGCCCTCTTTACATGATTTTCCTCAGCTATCCCATTGAAATGTACTCTTTGAAAATGAATTTTTCTATCATTCTTTCTATCTTACTCTCTAGTAAGAATTTTGGCCAAAGTGCTACATCTGTAGAATACTTGTCTCTCATATGTCATTTTTTAATTATAAAATAAAATGAGAGGAAGTCACTGGGAAAGAAATTTCAAGAATCTGTGAACTTACAGGGCAGAAAATATTTGGGAGGAGCAAGGGGAAAATTTATTTCTAAACCGGTTTTCACTCTCCCATCTAACAGATTAGAAAAGTCAACTTTGGTCCACATTTCCTCAGGTGTCTTTAGGTTCTTAATATCTCTCTCAGAGACAATATCTTTGGACAGAATTCTTTCTAAAGGATAGCTGAATTTACTATTTAAAATAGTGGTCGGTGTGCCTGGATGGCTCAGTCGTTAAGTGTCTGCCTTCGGCTCAGGTCATGATCCCAGGGTCCTGGGATCGAGCCCCGCATCGGGCTTCCTGCTCAGCGGGAAGCCTGCTTCTCCCTCTCCCACTCCCCCTGCTTGGGTTCCCTCTCTACCTATGTATCTCTCTGTCAGATAAATAAATAAAATATTTTAAAAATAAAATAAAATAATGGTAAGTGTATACATCAGATGGGATGGCATCCTATTGTTTATAGCCCTTTTATCAATATGTAAAAGGAATGACTATAAATTCAAAAGATCCTAAGATACATTTAGCTTGTCCCAAACAGAGTGCATTTTCTCCCTGCTTATATTCAGAGATAATAATATTTAACAAGCCTATTTTGGAGCAGTTTTTCCCTTTCTGCTGCTATGGACCCATCTGTTCTGCATATAAATTTGGCTTTTTCCTCCACATCATTAAATTATGAAGCAATGCTGTGTGTGACTTCAGCACATGAAAGGTTTCACTGTGGAATTCTCTATTAGGTGGTGTTGTCTTTTTCAACTCTTCAACACATTCTCTGACTGTACATTGAACATGGATTCTAGGATTTAGACAAAGTTTTTTATAAACTTGGTTTACTCAACAAGCACACACAAACTCCCTCTCCTCTCCATATATGTTTTATCAGGATGGGTGAAACCCCTTGCTAAACAGGTCTTGGCCCTCCCTGGGGAAGGTGCTGGAACAAATAGGGAGGCGTGCACCTATCCTACAGCACCAACCTTGGGGTAGGTAAACAGGAGAACAAAAATCATTTATATTTACTAGTCAGCCTCCCTCTTCTTTAAATTATAGGAGAGAAAGGACTTCAACACGAATTCTTGGGTTCTTTAAGAATATCACACAATCCTATAACAGGAACTTGGAAACCATCTAAATCTTCTCAGTCATAGATGCCCGTCACTCTGTCACTTCTCCAAGGTCATCTGCCTTGTAAGTCGCGGACTTGGACTCAAAACTAAGTTTCTGCCTCCTTGAGTTCAGGGTCCTTCAGAAGCCAAATATTCTTAGAGTTTTTTACTGCAGAGAATATATACATAGCTTGCCGATGCCACCTCTACAGAGCATGAAGGGAAATGGAAATGCAGATCACTCTCTACAGTTTTCAGGCAATTCAGGCAAGGGGGAGGATTATTTTTGTTCTAACTGATCAAGAAAAGTCAATTCATGTGAACTCAATCTAAGAAAATGTAATGCTGGTGACTTTTGTGTTATTTATCTCACTATTTATAAGAAAGGTAATATACTTCAAGAAAGGTATTACAGAATGTGAAATCTCCTAAATAAAATCAATTCAGTTCTCTCATGGACATCTTGCCAGAAGGAATATCTGCCTTTCTAGCCCTCATATCCCTTTTGCATTGGTTTAGTCCTAGCAAAAGGGAACATTTCTAGTTTCCACATGCAGCACAGAATGCCTTCCTGGAATGCCTGCACTGCCAAGTGTCGGTTGGTATCAATAGGGGCTCAAGAATGAAGACGCAGGGCGCCTGGGTGGCTCAGTCGGTTAAGCGACTGCCTTCGGCTCAGGTCATGATCCTGGAGTCCCGGGATCGAGTCCCGCATCGGGCTCCCTGCTCAGCGGGGAGTCTGCTTCTCCCTCTGACCCTCCCCCCTCTTGTGCTCTCTCTCTCTCTCATTCTCTCTCTCTCAAATAAATAAATAAAATCTTTAAAAAAAAAAAAAGAATGAAGACGCAGCAGCAGACCCCAGTGAAGATGGAAACCGCACACTCACTGGGAAGCTCTTACTCACCCTTGGCAGGGTTCCCTCTTCCTGGGCTATGGATGGCAGGAGCTGCACAGAAGTGTGGAGACCACACTAGCCAAAGCCAAGGGAAGGCAGGTTCGGTTGCCTTCATAACTATTTCCACTGCCCCGTGAGAGGTCTTAGGAGCTGCTACCTCAACACTGTGAACTCCAGAAAGTGGCTTTGTTCTCTTTCCCATCTTTTTCACACCTTCTCAGAAGTACAGCCCCTTCCAGGCTAGAGGTTGAAGTGGAGATTGCCAGCAGGAACAGGCTATGTCCTAGTTAGAGGTGGTCTTCACTTTGATGTTTTGATACACAAATCCAGAACAAAGCAATTCCTGAGTTCAGCTTTTTTCTGACCAGGTCTCTCCCTAAAAATTCATATTCTCATCTTTCAACCAATTCTCCATTCCCTGAGTCTAAGTCATCCATTGGGCAGCATGGCTCTTTGCCTAGTCTAGGGAGAACCATACTTTCTCGTGATCCCCTCATTCATTCACTCACTCAACAATTATTTATCGAATAATCA
Source organism: Phoca vitulina (assembly GCF_004348235.1). NCBI lineage: Eukaryota > Metazoa > Chordata > Mammalia > Carnivora > Phocidae > Phoca > Phoca vitulina. Next base: position 4,074,272 of record NW_022589773.1, on the reverse strand, counting down.
TACTCTTTGTCAAGCACAAAACAGACACCGGGTCCCTGTGGCTAACAGTAGGAGACAGAGAGACAGCCAATAAACAAGGACAAATGTTAATACAGTACATATGTTATATTATAGATTATATACATATAATATTATATATTATTATATTATATATTATATTTCATGTGTAAGTTAATTATATATACATACAAATACACATATACATTCACCCTCAAAAATTATATATATATGCATGTTTATATATATACAATATTAGATAATGATATGCGCTTTAAGAAGAATTTTTACAATTCTGAGAAAGAATAACTGAGGAAACCTATCTTATATTGAGGGGTGAGGAAAAGGAGGGGACATTTCATCTAAGATTCATGGAGTGTGAGGGATGAGTAGGGAGTATGACAAGTCCAGGCAGAGGGAGCAATATGCACATAGCTCCTGAAGGAGAAAGTTCTGGAGCTAGTTTCCCACTTTTATCAAGCTCTTTATTTCTCCTTCTGCATTTCTCCGTATTCTTCCCTTCTTTCCTCATACCTGGCTCTCTCTGCATTTTTTTCTGGCCTTTCCTTACTATCAGTCTAGATGTCTTAGCTCCTTTGAGTCTAAGGACTCTTGAAAATGTCTTCCAGCCATGAGCTCTTTACACCAGTTTGTTCCTATGAAAAGTCAAGTCATCTCCAGCTCAAGGGTATTCAAGAAGAAATATTTTGCAGAGAACCTTTTCTTAGCAAACAGTCCTCTGGATGTGAAACAGGTAAGTGGCCTGGTCTTGTCCAAGGGCAAAGCTTGTTTACACACATCGCTATGTGCAGATAAAACCCATTTCAAAGGGTCATGAAAAGACAGTTCTTTGGAACTGCCCAATATAGAGATATTGAAAAAACCCAAACACATGAATATAGACAGATCAGTGGCTTTCCTTTTTTTCTTTTTTCTTTCTTAAGTAAAAGTAACCTTCAACTAAGAAAGCTTTCCTCAAAGTTTCTTAATCTGGGAACCTATGGAATGAAGTTCCAAAAAGATCATCAGAGTCTGTGAACATCCTAAAATTACATGCAAAAATTTTCCCTATGTCTGTATATACATTTTTCTGGGGAGTAGGGGTCTGAAGTTTTCACTATATATTCTCAAAGGTGTCCATTGGTTTGTGTGGAAACGTGATACTTAAATGAAAGAAAAAAATGTTGTTCTGCATGAAGAAACTCTGGCCATTGTCATTTCCCTCATGCACATCCCTCATGGATCCCCAAGGGGGTTCCATGAAACCCCAGGGCTCTACAGAGCACAACTTCAAAACTTTTGCTGTAAGAACCACCTAAGTAAAATCCCTAAACTCAAGAGTTTTGAGCTATTTGTTGCCCATAGACACTCCCTTCAACATCTGTGGCTGGCATGTTGCAGGCTTGCCAAAATGAGGAACTTATAAAGTTAGGAGATGACTAATGTCTGCTAATAACTTTGGGACTTTCACTCAATGCTTTGTCTAGAAGTGGTCTTGTTCCATTCAAGAAAACAGGTTAAATATATCCCCCAGACACATCTCTTAAAGTTAACTACAATAGCAGGAATTAGTGCATCTTCTGAGTCAATAATACCTAAATATTTTAACCTCTCTTATAGTTAAATTAAAAAAATAAGCTCTTTTACAGTCAAATACAAATTTTACTTTGGTCCTAAATATACCTAAGATAAAATATGAGGATAAAGGGAAAACATAGGATAATGTTGGTCAAGTTGATACTACCCAAATGATAAAAAAGATCATCATTGATAATTTTTATAATTTTAAGCATTCAATATATTCATCTAAAAATATTTTGAGGTGAAATCTATATGCAAAATGTTGGTACCAGTTTGGGTTTTTGATGGCAAACAACAGAAATAGACATTGGTTAACTTAGGCAAAACAAGGAACTCACTGAATGGGAGTTAGGTACCTCAAGGAATCTATGAGAAGGCTGGAGAACAAGAGTTGGAGGGAACCTAGGAAGGCAAAGAGCAGCCATGACCCAGTTACCAGAACTATCTCTTTAGGACATTGTCCAGGGACAATGGACACTCACTGTCACCACCACTCCACCAAAAGGCCCTCCAGTCCATGGTGCTGGGATACTAGTCTCTACAGCTGTGGCCATGAATAGTCTCCAGTAATCCTGGTCTTTGTGTCAGTCCCCAAAGACCCTCTGGAGATTCAGTATCTGACCCCATCCACTTCCTCCCATACTGGGATTTCTTCCAAAATAGGAAAGCGTTGGGATGGTAGGCAGCTAAATATTTTTTCTTCCAAATGTCCTTAGCAATAGAAAATGTGAGTGAGAATATAGATGTGGTGAGAAAAAGAACATTTTATGATCTTCACATGGCACCAAGATCTCCTCTAAGAAGCAGCCATAGGTTGAGTTAAGTACTTTGTTAAGTGTGGAGGTCAAAGGTAAGGCTTGTAAGCATCACTGGGCCTGAGCCAGGCCTTAGAGGGGAGGGGGCTGTGAGCTGCATAAGGAAAGGAGGCCAGCTGGAGCTAAGACCACCTTTTATTCATGGTTTTTATTCCCTAAGTAGCTCAAAGGAGATGCTTGTACATCTTCAGTGATTTTATTAATAGTAGAAGAAGCAACTTCTGACCAAGTATCAACTAATTTTCTTCTTTCTCCATCACCTCCTTACAAAATATCATTTGTGGGATTTCTCTTTCTTGTAAATACTGTAAATCAAACCTCAGAAGACCAGGGTGGATAGGTAGGGATCGGAAGCTCCATTTTTCCAATAAATGCATCCCAAGAATTAAGCAATGGAACCCTTGAAATTTAAAAAATCATGGAATACTATTCAGCTTTACAAGAGAAGAAAACTCTGCCATTGACAACAATATGGATGAATCTGAAGGATATTAGCCTACGTAAAATAAGTAAGACAAAGAAAAATAAATACTGCATGATTTTACTTATATATGGAATCTAAAAGAGTCAAACTCATAGGAGCAGAGAGTAGAGTGGTGGCTGCCAGGGTTGTGGGGGAGGGCGAAAGGGGTACAAAGTTTTAGTTCTGTAGATCTAATGTACAGCTATGTGACTATAGTTAATAATACTGTATTATATACTTGAGATTACTAAGAGAGTAAATCTTGAGTGTTCTTACAAGAAAAAAGCAAAAGGAAATGTTATGTGAAGTAATGGATATGTTAATTGATTTGATTGTGTCCATTATATGATATATATCAAAACATTGAAGGGTACACTTCATGACTATACAATTTCTATTTGTCAATTACATCAATAAGAATGGGGGGAATCACACACACACAATCACACAAAATATTAAACTGTGAAGGCAAAACTCACTGGACAATTAGCAGAGAAACCTCATGGGGAGTATGACATTTTGGTGTTAGATGATTCATGATTCACACAATGCACATTAAACGCTTGAAGTGGAAAAATATTAAACCAGCAGGTCAGTCAGTCCTTCCATACTTGTTGCCAATGTTTACTTCAGTTCCGGTAACACAGTAGGCTTGGGTATTTTTCTTTTCAGCAGATTGAAAAATACGAGTAACATCTGTGGCGTGTGTTGGGTATTTGTTCAACCAAAGCTCCGAAATGTTAGCCGAAAATGAATAAGACTTGGAGGGGACTGGTTGCTGAACAATCTGATTCCAGCTCCTCTGAGACTCATCATAGAGATAAAGCAAAGGCCATGAACTTCTGCCCCTCCTAATTTTCCGAGGATGATCAAGGCATCTAGTTTAATACCACACCCCTAGCTATAGAGGCACAGAAAAAAAATAAGTATTTATTTTTACTGGGGAGGAGAGTGAAACTTATGAAAATAGTTTTCATAATACTATCAGGTGACATTGAACATCTTTTCACATATTACCTCTTTGATTTTAATTTACATATAGTGCCCACTCGTGGCTTACTGGGTACAGCCTCAAAAATATCTGAGTTCAAATACCATCTGTTATTTCCTGCTGTGTCAAGTCACTGATTCCCTCTGCTCACAGTGTCTACAGCTGTAAAAAAAAAAAAAAAAAAAGCCGATAGAGATGCATGATCTGTCTTCCTAAGTAACAAAAATTGCCTGAACACTTCTTGAACACTGTCCTAGGGTCTAGCTTGTTAAGAGCTACGAAACTATATCAGGTGGAGTGTGATCAGAGGAGCAGAATCACTAGGAGTGACCTAAAATAAGGGATTTATTACACAATCCTGGGTGAAGACAGTACAGTCCACGTGATGCCGCTGTGTGGCGCTAGCCCTACAGTCAGCAGCACAGGCAGCTGGGAAAGAAAGATGGCGGGGAAGCGGCTGAGAGCAAGGACGAACTGGCACCCCCAACGTTGAGCCGGAACCCACATGAAGGCGAACTGTGAGACCAACTACATTGGTCTCTCTAAAAATTCAAATTAAATAATGGGACTCGCGCCTTTCATCATGGAGCAAAATACACACTTGGCCCAGAAGTTGAGGACGCTGAAGGATAACCCAGGGGACCCGGAGAAACTACCGACAAGGCAGATGAGTAGTCACGTGTGAGAGCTGCAGCGGAACCAGCGCTCGGCCCCAAGCTTCTGGGGGTAAAAAGAACACGGCCGTACGTCACTTCCGCTTCCCACATCTTGTGGTCCCAGTAACCTGGAACTATGCAGGTGGAGAAATCTGGGAAACAGTTCCACCTCAGCAAAGCACATATGCTACCAATCCAGGACAGCGGCACCACGAAACAATGACAAGCGTGAAATGTGTTCATTGCAGATCCATTGTGAAAATGTTTGATCTGTGCACATCCTGGTCATTCCATTTGACAGGCTGCGTGTCTTTCTACACTTGTCCGTGAAGAGTTAAGATCAAGGGAGAGAGGTGGTCAAGTTTCTATGTCCTCACAGGTCAAAGGGGAAATAAGATTTTGTAAGGGAAGAGGTTGATGACAAAGGCTGAAATAAAATCTGGGGATCTATGTGCTGCTTTGTGGGGAGAGAGAAGAAGACAGAATTCCCTTCTCTGTACATCCCAGCCACCATGAGTGCCTGAAGAATCCCAACGGCATGCATTCCCCCTATTGCCAAGTGAAGTGCATCTTTGTTTTTTGGAACAGACCTGTTTTACAGGAAAAGAATGAAAAGCGAGGACCATATAAGTACTACACTAATTATGAGCTGGAATGTGTCAGCCAGAAATGAGTTACAAGCTGGCCAGGGCCTGCAAACTATAGTTAGATATTTAATAATGTTCAGGCATGCAGCTGCGAGTACTTCTGGATGTTTGCCACCTTTTATTATGGTGGCGCCTGGCAACACACTTGTAGTTAAGGGTCTGTCAGCCTTTCCATTAGAAACTCCATCTTTTCAGGGCTCTCTAAATCTCCTTTTTAAATTACATAAATTAGAAACTTGTACGTAGCTTGTCCAAAATGATGATGTTTTGTCGTGGTTGTCACTGTTATTGTTCTGTTTTTCAGATCTGAAGAACCTCAGTGTGGTTCTACCATTTACTGTACCAAAAAATAAGAAAAGGAAAGAAAGAGAAAGGAAAGAAAGAAAGAAAGAAGAAAGAAAGAAAGAAAGAAAGAAAGAAAGAAAGAAAGAAAGAAAG
>NW_022589773.1:4012995-4068674 GCF_004348235.1 Phoca vitulina | reverse complement strand
AAAGAAAGAAAGAAAGAAAGAAAGAAAGAAAGAAAGAAAGAAAGAAAAACTTAATAGATACATTGTCAGTTTGGTTCGTTTTTCCTACAGAAATGATCTGTTCTTTCCTTTCCCTGTCTGAAGCCATACTGAAAAAGGAAAATATGCTATAAGCAATGTGTTTTGTCTAAAAATGAAATCTATATTTAGATAAGACAAAAGAAAGCTAAAGATGGGGAAATGTACCTTTCCATTTCTTAGCTTCGTATGAGATTATTAGCCTGACAACACAAAAGAAATCAGGGAGCTGTTTTATGCTTCAATATATACTCTTAAAAAGCAAACTTTCATTAGGAAAATTGCATACGTAGTTCAGGCATACTAGATTAAACAGGAAAACCTGCAGTAATTTCTCAGTTCTGATTGTAAGGCACATTATAGATTTAATAGCTATTCAGAAGAAAGGAAGTTGGAAGGAAGGAAGGAAGAAATAAATATATACAGGGGTTAAGATGCATCCCAATTTCAAAAGAAGAAGAAGAATATATGTATACATATATAACATATATATGTTATAAGTGTGTGTGTGTGCATATATATATATATATATAAATGAAGAAAGAACTGTCTTAGAATAAGGAATTAGGGTATATAGCTCATTATCATTTACAAAACACTTTCAACCAAATTTTGCCACATCATTCTTCTCTGTCTAGATGAAATACCAGGCAGATCCCATAACTTTTCTGGTGATTTTTCCGGTATCAAAAATCCATTTAAATGTAAAATCAAACAGCTATCTATCTTAAAATTGCATACCTTAGCTTGGGTCTGAACCAGCTTGGGTGTTATAAAGGTGGCAGGGATTGGATGAGCTTCTCTGTGATTTTTTTCTAAACCTTGCTCTTTCTCATCTCTTCCTCCCCTCCCTCTGCTTTCTCTGGCTTCTCCAAGCTTGGAGTGAGGTAAAAATTAAGAGAGTGAGAAAGGTTTTATCAAACTGATCTTACAGCCAGTTCACCCAAGACAGTCCCAGCTTCCTTTGGGAACTCCCAGTCATGCTTGTTGTCTACAATATTTCTATAAAGTGTTTGTTACCAACAGTTACATGAGATTCATGAGGGGTCTGGTAGACCTCCACCCTCTACTTCCAGCTTCTGCCATGGCTTTGTCTGATAGCATGAGAGAATTAGGGAAAGAAGACAGAGTTCCCCTTTAACTTGTGGTTAAATCCGAATGATGAGCACAGTGATAGACCCTCCCTATACCTGACCTGTTTCAGATACAAAGTGATATTTTATGGGGACAGAATGCAGTACATGATTAGGGATGCCCCTCCCAGCACCTTGGTATACCAGGCAGCTGTGCTGTAGCCCATGACATAAATTACACTACAGCCTTCAACATGCTGAAAGCCATGAGTCTACCAAACAGGAGGATCAGTGGAAAAGCTGAAAACTGTAAGCTGCTTGCATGTGAACTATGCATGAGAAAGAGGGCCTGAGAAATTTTGCTATGTAGAGAGTAGTGTGAAAGCTAAGGTTTCCTATGTTTTATATAGTACAAATCAACAACTATTTGCTTTATTCTTATATTGTGGATAACAAGAGCCAGATTTCTCACTATTGTAGGCAGAAGTGAAAGATAAGAAAAGGGAGAGACTAGAGTGAACTAATTTGTTGGATTGGAATCAAGGTATGAACTCATGAACTCAGAGTGAACTCATATATATGCAGATAAATAGATGATAGATGATAGATAGATAGATAGATAGATAGATAGATAGATGATAGATAGATATAGAAATGTAAATCTGTGTGTGTATATACGTCTCCTAGTTCTGTCCACTGAGAAAGCCTAGGAACAATGACTATCTCCTAGCAGTTTGAGTACAACCAGCAGATCTTGGTTTCTATATTCCATTCTCCAATAAAAGGAATCAGAGCTCCTTTGGGAAAAGATTGATTCTAGAGCTGAGCCAGGAAAAATGCAAGAGCCTGGAAGATCTTGTGGTGCCAGAAAGTAAGGAAGTGTTTGAGAAAGGATAGGGACACACCAAAAGGACAAGGACACATTCCAGTGTGTGTGTGTGTGTGTGTGTGTGTTTGTGTGTCGCATCTTCTTTATTCGCCTACCTATGGACACTTAGTTGCTTCCATATCTTGGTTATTGTAAATACCATATGATTTCACTCATATGTGGAGTCTAACAAACAAAACAAATGAATAAACAAATAAAAAGCAGAATCAGAGAATAAATACAGAGAACAAAGTCATAGTTGCCAGAGGTGAGGGGAGTGGGGCGATGGGCAAAATGGGTGAAGGGCACTGGGAGATATAGGCTTCCAGTTATGAAATGAATAAGTCACAGGAATAAAAGGCATAGCATAGGGTATATAGTCAATGACATTGTAATAGCCTTGTGTGGTGACAGATGGTAGCTACATTTGTGGTGAGCACAGCATAACCTATAGAGAAGCTGAATCACTATGTTATACACCTGAATGTAAAGTAACATTGTATGTCACTATACTCAAATAATTTTTTTGTAAGGACAAGGATACAACCTAGGGGATCTTCCCATGGTCAAAGCTGCAACAATTTGACTTTAAAAAATAATTGTAGGGTGTTATGCACAAACAATGAATCATGGAACACTACATCAAAAACTAATGATGTAATGTATGGTGATTAACACAACAATAAAAAATTTAAAATAAAAAATAATTGTAGTACTGGGTTATAACCCATAGAATAAAATAATTATCTACTAATGCACAATGATATTAAGGAATGATTGAATCAATAAATGAAGGGGGGAGGACAATTCTTCTTTACAGAAGAATCCCATTTATAAATGTAGAAGGAACAAGGGAAACAAAAAATCACCATTAGGCAAATACCAAAGTAATAATTGTCACAGGCAAGGGGGGCCTGGGTGGCTCAGTCAGTTAAGCATCTGCCTTCAGCTCAGGTCATGATCTCAGGGTCCTGGGATCCAGCCCCACATTGGGCTCCTTGCTCACTGGGGAGCCTATTTCTCCCTCTCCCTCTGCCTGCCGTTCCCCCTGATTGTGCTCTCTCTCTCTTTGTCTCTCTCTCTCTCTCTCTGCCAAATAAATAAAATCTTTTAAAAAAATTATTGTTGCAGGCAAGATGTACCAATGTATGATGCTAATACTTGAGCGAATTTTGAGGAGATGCAAGATATCAGCATAGTTCCAAACTATCTCACCTAAGGTATTTATCAATTATATATGGGAAAATAGCAACTTTACAATAGAGAAACCCAACAGACACCCTAACCAAGAGATTGAGGTTAATATCTAGAGTAAAAAAATATTAACATCATGAATGCCCTGCTAGGATGTCTTAAGGAGGACACACATTGCTTCTGAGATACTCCTGCCCAAAATGCACAACTTCAATATAATTATGAGAAAATGTCAGGCAAACTCAGATTGAGAGTCATTCTACAGCCAAATAGCCAGTACTCATCAAGAGTGTGAAGGTCTTGAAAGACAAAGAATGCAGGGCTGTCAGGACTCGGGGAGGCTGAGGCGACACAGCACCTGAAGGCAAGGGTTGAGGTTGGGTCCTGAAATAGGAAAAGGTGTGAGAGGAGAACCTCCTGAAATTTGAATAGAGTGTGTAGTTTAGTTAACAATATTGTACAAATGTTCACGTCTTCGATTTGACCACAGTACTCTGGTTATCAAAGGTGTTAACATTAGGGGAAGCTGGGAGAAGGGAATTTGCAAACTCTGAACACTTTTTGCAACTTGTCTGTAAGTCAAAAATTATTTCAAAATAAAAAATTTTCTTTAAAATACCCACAGATCAGAAAGATATTTTGTATTGGTTGTAATGCACACGTAATTTATAATTGCATCCAATAGTATACCATCAATATAGAAGCTATCGTTACAAAAATTTACAAATACATGTTCACAGCTAGAGCAACTGAATTTTAAAATGTTTGTGATATAGTCGATGTTGAAAAAGAAAATTTTGATGTCGAATCCAAAAGAGAAAACAAAAATGCAGCATGATAGCACATACCTTTTTTTCTTTGCTGCTCAGGTTTATAAATGTTTGAAACTTTGAAGAGTTGTTTTGCAAATCAACATAAATGTCCAACACTTGTATTGAGCTTTTTTATAAATAAGTTCTTTAAATTTTAGTTGCATTCATTTAAGATCAGGTGGGGATCTTTCTTCAAACTATTCAATAAACAGAAGACCAAAAGCTTCAGCATTTGAAGTGTTTAAGCAATTATAATCACTGAAAAAAAAAAATTGCCAACAAACAGTAACATTTATCACTATCAAAGAAAAAAACAAAAAAACAAAAACCAAAAAAAGACAACTGAACAAATTAAAATAGCTCAAGCAGTATATAAATTGAGAGAGTTCTAAAATTACATTTTGGATTTTTCAACATGTAAGAGGTATATTTTGATGAAGCTTCTGTTTTTAATCGGATGAATTTCTATTCTGTATCAGAATAGAAAGAAATTGAGATGTCCCCAAATTTTGAAGTCTCTAAATCAGTGAAACATTTACATGAATCATAAATAGAAACCATTTACTTTATGAGTTTTGTCCCATAAAAATATTACTTGAAGAAATGTACTCCTCTGAAAATAGTTGAGAGATTGCAAATATTTTCAAATTTAAATATTTTAAAAGCTGGAATTCAAACTATCTTCCATTTAGCTGGATTTTCTGTAAGCTTACCACTTCCTACCTGTTGTAATCAGAGCATTTTCTCAATTAAAAAGATTAGAGTGTCAAAAAAGTATCACTTGAAAGTGTCAACTATTTCTTTTTTTTTATTTTTATTTTTTAGATTTTATTTATTTATTTGACAGAGAGAGGCACAGCGAGAGAGGGAACACAAGCAGGGGGCGTGGGAGAGGGAGAAGCAGGCTTTCCCGCTGAGCAGGGAGCCCGATGCGGGGCTCGAGCCCAGGCCCCTGAGATCATGACCAGAGCCAAAGGCAGACGCTTAACGACTGAGCCACCCAGGTGCCCCGAAAGTGTCAACTATTTCGATTTTGAAGTTCAACCTTGAGAAAGTACTGCAGGCAGAGTACTATAAAAAAAAGTTTAAATAATGAGACTGTTTTGAAAACTTCATTCTTCAGAAAAATATGAATGACACAGTATTAGAAATGATATAGCTAAAACCCTGATGAAAGTATGTAAACATGTATCCAGATAAATTATTCTGCTTCTGTTTTCTTTAATGTTCAGATAATTAATATCAATGTGGATATGTTACATTTAATTTTCTGAGAAAAAATTTTATGCTTAAAATAGTTTTTCAGTAGAACTAATTGTAGGTCTACCAATATGATAAAACTAATTTGTACTGTTGATCAATAAAGAAAATGTCTCCAAAAATTATGCAATTTCACTTGTTTTTACCACCAATTTTCACTCTGAAAAGTACCCTGGTGTGGGCGACGTGGTGGTCAGGTTCATGTGTCAGCTTGACTAGACTCCAGTCCTCAGTTACTCAATCAAACAGTAATCTAAGTGTTGTTGGGCAGGTATTTTATAGATGTGACTAAAGGCCATAATCAGTTGACTTTAACTAAGGGAGATTATCCTAGATAGTCTGGGTGGGCCTGATTCAACCAGTTGAAAGCTTTACAAGCAGCACTGAGGCTTTTCAGCAGAGAAATTGCACCTGAGGTCTGCAGCTTTAGCCCCTGCCTGCCCTTCCAGATGGCCTGCTCTTCAGGGGTTCAGACTTGCCCTGCCAGTCCCCCTAATCAGTAAACCAATTCCTTGGGATAAATCTCTTACTCTCTTTCTCCTGCTGATACTGTTTCTTGGGTGGAACTCAACTGACTCAGATGTTAGATTCTATGGTCATCCTCATCTTTCCCTCACTGGGACATCCGTGATCTGGCACTAGGTCCTCTAGAGTGCCCAATATCTAAATACTGACTCTTACCCATGGAGATCACTCAATGGGAAGCCCAACTGGTAATTCTCTGATCTCTGAAATGCCTTTCCTGACTTGTTATGAACACCTAGAGTAGCTGTTATATAAATCTTCTGCACTGGGACATTCATCTTTGACAGTGAAGGGGATGCTATTCACGTGCTGGGGGACAGCACACAAGCATAACCCAGGCAGTCACCTCTCTTATGCCTCTCTTAGACTGTGGCATCCAGCCACCCATGCTGGCTTCCTCGGGGCTGGCATTTTCAAAAAGCTCCTCAACTGGCCCAGGGAAGCATACACCTTTGCACCCTCAGTGGAAGTGCAGATCCCTCCCACTGCAGCCCTGTCTGCTTTCTCTGTCATTATGGCAGCTTCAGACAGCCTGTAAATTTTTTTCAGGTATAAATCAAGTAACAGTCCCAAACCTTCAAACTACAAAGGGTAGGAGTCAAGCTTTCTAGATGGTCCTCTTGAGTAAATCAAGTAATAGTCTCAACCCCCCAAAATTCAAAGGATAGGAGTCAAGCTTTCTAGATGGTTCTTTTGAGTGCCTCCTCACTTGGAGGACTTCCTGCCTTCACCACGGGTGAGCATTTCTCCTACCCTGTCAACAGCTCTCACCAAAGTACTCCTCCCAGTTGAGTTCAGTCCTCTAGCCTTCCCTTATACATTCTGAAGCTGACTGCCTAACCTGTTAGCATGCTCCAGAGAGCTGGTTTGGTTCCATTTGGTTTTGGTTTGGGGGGGCCTTTGAGGACACCGAATCAGCAAGAAAAGTTTCCCTTAACACCACAACCTCCACTCAGTTAAGTCCTGCCACAATCATGTCAGGCAGGTAGATGAGTCCTACTGTCTTGTTTAAAAGTGAGAAAACAAACTGAGGGTTTCAGAGGGGAGGGGGAGGGGGGATGAGATAGCCGGGTGATAGGTATTAAGGAGGGCACATGTTGTGACAAGCACTGGGTGTTATACACAGCTAATGAATCGTTGAACACTACATCAAAAACTAATGATGTACTATATGGTAGCTAACTGAACATAAGAAAAAAATAAATAAATAAATAAATAAATAAAAGTGAGAAAATATATCTTATGCCAAATCATATAGCTGGTAAGGGACAAAGCCAAGATGAGAAATCAAATCTTCTGACACTTAACAAACTTCTTATATACCACATTTTCTCACTAAAAAAAAGTGAAATACCCAATTTCATAAATATGGAGGGTGGGGTCAGTCAGCTATTGACAAAATGTACAAGAAAGAAAGCATTCTGCATTCAAGCATAATTAAGTCTACTTCCAAAATATGCATATTTATGGTGTATTTTTCCCACACACTAACAATTGTCCTATCATTCAGAACATTTCCTATCTAACTATCCTACAACCAAACCTACCAGGGTGGCAAATTCAACTATGAATAAAAAAAAAGAAAAGAAAAAGAAAAAAAAGAAAACAATCTGTTGCCCCTCTCTGTTAATCCAAAAAATTAAACCCTACATAGTAGTGTTCTCCATTCCAGCACTATTTTTATTAGTGTGGGTCACCTTCAATGTTCTAAGAGCATTCTAGACCAAGGGTAAGATGGCAATGGTGTCATTTAGCTATCTACACCGCAACACAAGCAGGACCCCTAAGAAGTTGCCACAAATGCCCCTCCCATAGCATGAGGATGGGCACCCATTCCAAGCATAGACCTGAACTAGTTCAAGATGAACTTCCTTCTGGGCTTGGAAGAAAACTGAACTCTGACCAGTTGTCCCAAGAAGTCCTCCCATGGGCTATTGACCTAGACCATGAATACAAAATGAGGCAGAATCTATGAGGTAAGTGTGTGGGACCAGGATAGGCATTCCTCTCTTTACAAAATCAGAACAATGGAGCCCTGCAGATTCTCTAAGGAATTACCTTCTCAGCCTCTAAGCTGAGGTGAGGACCCAACACATCATTCTAAGAAAGAAGGCTGACATCAAAGGAAAGTATAGAGAGAGGGAAGCTGACCCTGTCTGTGTAAGAGAGCTCTCTTCTCAGAAGGATGGTCCAGGCTCCTCCGTCTCCTTCTTTTTTGTAAGAATTGTCACCTATATTTTCTCAAAGCCTTCCCCTTTCTGCCCACTTTCTGTGCTCCAAGACATCACCTAACTAATTCAGATTCTCTTCATCTCTTCTATACGATGCATTCTCAACATGGCTTACCCCAAAGGAGGTGATAATTGGATTTTGGGGAGATGGGACAATCTTTCTTAAAAGTCTCCTTTTATGATGAAAGCACAAATACATATATATGGTATATAACAGATATATAGTATATCTGAATTAAAAATGTCATGGAGTTGGCAATTAGAAGGAAAGATGTCTAAAAAGACTTTTTAGGGGAGTGATAATGAAAAAAAGGATGAGAGACACCAGTGTACACTGAAGCAGAAGTATCCTAACTGGCCTCCACTTCATCCTCCCCCTCAGCTGCCCAACCCTACCTCCTTCCACCATTCCAGGGCATCCTACACTTTCCCCACCAAGGGTGCTTCTAGAAGCACCACTCAAGCCTTGTTATATGAGGCTCAGCTCCTCAGTCTCACGTTTTCCTACTTCAGAACTCCACTCTCATCCCCAGTCAACCTGGGGGACTTTCAATTCCTCCCGCACTTTGTATCATGTTGCATCTTCTACTCCATGCCCTCTCAAACCACTTCTGCCCTTGAAAGCACTATAAATCTTTCAGTGCTCAGCTCAAGTACTCCTTTATGAAGTCCCTCCAGGACATCCCCCAATAAAATGTGTTCTTTCCTTTCTGACACTCCATAGCACTTTGTACATTTCTACCATGATCTTCGATGACATTATATGAGTCTGTTATGTGCTTGTTTTAGTCATACCCCAAGCCCACCCCATGTAAAGTAAGGCTTCCTTAGGACAGAAATGATTAATTGATTATCCCAGAACCTGGTACTGCAGCCAGAATGACCACCTATCCACTCAGTTTTTTAAAATTATTTATTTGAGAGAGAGAGCATGAGCTGGGGCGAGGGGCAGAGGGAAAAGGAGAGGGAGAAACAGACTCCCTGTTGAGTAGGAAGCCTGACGCAGGGCTCGATCCCACGACCCCCGGATCATGACCTGAGCTGAAGTCAGACACTTAACCAACTGAACCACCCAGGTGCCCCATCCACCAATATACTTTAATTGCCAGGACATATGAGTAGAAGTAATGAAACCAAAACCACAAACACTAACACTAAAGCAACAGTCATAGTTCCAAAATACAAAGTGATCAGGAGTAAAAACTAGAATTTTGTGGTAACTTTAAAACAATTACATAAATAATCATATAGACTTAATAAATGTTTGAGCTCAAGAGAGCAAGAATTGTGACCATCAACCAAGTTGGTTATCATGTTGAAGATGATACACACCACCTTCAATTCGTACAGCAACCTGGGCTGGGATGAGGGTTGCTTGAGGGGGTCATTTGAATTTTAAGGAAGAAGAAACTCAACCTCAAATTAATGAAAAGCAGAACTGGAATCTAAAACTGAGTATAACAGACTCTAAAAGGTCAAGTTCTTCCTTCCATACTGCAACTCCTCTGTAGAGAAGCCAGTTCTGTATGGCAGTAGTCATTTGGAGGAGCAAGCCATCTTTGGTGGAGTCACGATAATGAAGAGCCTTAAAACTCAGGCTCTAGAATCAAATGGGCTCAGCTTAATTCCCAGCTCTGTCACACCTTAGCTGTGGGACTTTGGATTCTGAACCTTACTTTTCTCAACCACAAAATGGGGGTAATGGATAAAGCCCTTCTGGAAGTTCTAAGGCAGAATCAATTTCCTTGCCTTTTCCAGTTTCCAGAGACTGCCTGTATTCCTTGGTTTATGGCCCCTTCTTCATCTTTCAAAGCCAGCAAAAATGGGAATCCTTCTCATATGACATCAGTCTAACCTCTTTATTGTCACATTGCCTTCTCCTACTCTCTTCTGCTTCCCTTTTCCACATTCAAGCATCCCTGTGATTACATTAGGCTTGCCCAAATAATACAGGATAATCTCCCTATTGTATGGTCAGCTGATTAACCACCTCACTTCTATCTGCCATGTAACCTAACATAATCACAGGTTCTAGGGATTAAGTCATGACTATCTTCATGGGGTCATTATTCTGCCCACCAGATTGCTCCACTAATTAAAAAGAAGAGTGGCTAGTAAGGAGTTGTAGGCAGAGCTGAAGGAGCTAAGGGAAGGAAATTGCATCCTTCACCACAATGACATATGGAGAAAGTCTAGAGCTCTGACTACCAATAGAATATATCTGATGCCATTATTTTAAATCAATGAGCCTTTTGAATGGAAGATGGTCAATCAGAGTTCTGAATTATGGCTTAACGTACTAATTGTGTTAACTTCAGCATAGCATATACACTTTCTGGGGCTCAGTTTTCTCATTTGTCAAATGGAAATGACACAAACACAGGGAGATTGTGTGGAACAAATAGGACAACATGTATCACCTTCTAAGGTAGTGACATTACTAATAACCACAAGGATATATAGTGTACTTAATACCAAGTATTATGGTAAGAGCTTTAACATTAGCTCTTGAATCTTCACAACAACCCAAGAAGGTAGTATTTATTAATTTACCCATTTTACAGAAAAAGAAACTGGGGCTCAGAAATGCTAAGTAACTTGCCCAGTTGATGCACAGTAAAGCCAGGATTAGAACACAATTTTATATTACCTCAAAAATCTCTACTCTTAACAACTAGGATATAGAATATAAATCTAAACTATAAAAACTAGTTTGGGAGTAATTCATTCTCTTACTAAAAAACAAAACTAAAGTCGTGAACCTACCCCCTATGACACAATTACCAGAAACCCATTGTTCCAACCAACCACCCTGCTAGGGAGAGCTTCATTTGCTAACCACATTTAGGGTTCTGCACCAAATGAGGGAGTGTGAGTCTTAAGTGCTGTTTGCTTCTGAAAGGGCTGTGGACTGAGACTCCTCAAGTTTCCATCTCAAGAAGCTCTTGCCTTAGTCACACTCCCCTCTCCCAAGTAGATTTTTACCCAGAACAGACGTGTGATTTCTGTTCTAGACTGAGTCTGTTTTGCCTACTCTCGGGAAAGCCCACCATATTGTTTTCCAGAGCATTCTTTTCAAACAACAAACAAGCCAAAAATTCTTTCTGTTCTCCACTTAAGTAGACATTATAGAGCTTTCCCTGCATGCACAATGTCTTTTTCATGTCTCTGGTAAATTATTTACACGTGTTGTCTACCAGACCAACTGACTCTACTGAAAGCCCACCCTTCCTCATGCCTGGGATGACCTCTCACCCAAGAGGTCAGTGCCCAAAAGGCAGCATGGGCCAACTGTGCTGTGTGCTCCATTACCCATGAGATTATGAGTAATTGTGGGTAATTACTGAAGCAAATGAGTTATAGCTAATTACTAATGTGATCTTAATCCCAGCAACAAGTGAAAGCAAAAATGTTCACTGACATTTCACTCTATACTATAATGAATACAGCTTGCCGTTTTAGCTGATGCCAAATATGCACTGTTATGAAGAGAGTCTGAAATCCCAAGGGAATTAGATAGCTGAGTGTTTAAATGTGTAGGATTTTTCTTTCCCCACTTCAAATTTGCTATCGGGTATTTTTAAGGGCAACTCAACCTCCTTTTTACCCTAGGCAATGGCATGGGCTTTCTGCCATAGTTGGCAAATGTTATTAAGAGTCACCTGACTCTAGAATCTGCTAAAAATGCCATACTATAAGAATTTAAGGCATCATTTATAAGGATAAAATGAAATAATAGATTTTAAAGTTATTTGGAAAGATACAAGTACAACACAATTATAAGGTATCATTATTATCCCCTTATAATTATGATCTATAATGCCCCATAAAAAATAGAACTTGCTAATTGTTGCATATAACGTTGTCAGTGATAACCAGTACATGCCTGGATAATGGTAAAATATAGCCTTTTTTGAACAAGTAATCTGAGAGTATTTCCTCTCATTCCCTAAATCCAGATTTTAATTGCTCTGATTTGGGGATGCTTCCAACTTCTTAGGAGAGAGTTAGCTTTGAGACTGAACACAGATGGAGATAAGAGCATGGAACATTACATACAGCAAAGCCAAGACTGAAATCCAGGTCTTCTGATAAGTAGCTAAGTGCCCCCGGGCAAAGCATGTAATCACTTTGAGTTATAGCTTTCATATCCTCTAAAAATGGGACTGATAACTTACATCTAAGAATGTTGCAGGGATGAAGTGAAATAAAAAGGAAAAAGCACTTTGGAATATTAAATGCACATGAAATCAAGACTTCTATGAGCAGCAGGATATGCTATTCCAAGCAACATTAATAGCTTCGTCATGAAATGAGGACAATTAGCTTCTTTTCCTGTCAAAACTGCTTTAACACCACGTTTCTGCATTTAAAGGGTTTTGGCAAGAGTGAAGGTTTTGTTTGAGCTGCAAAACCAAATGGAATAAATGAGGTTGTTACCAATTGTCTTCTGATTTGAGGCCAAAGGAAGGATGGTTTAGGCACCTGCATCTTTCCAAATGTTGTTGAATTTGGTTTGCAGCCTATGCCACCTCTTTTCATCTAGAAGTTTCTCTGCATTGTAAAATAAGTGCTCTTCTCTAGAGAGACAACGGCCTCCATCAAACAAGGAACTTCCAAAAAGAATCCCTCCTTCTTAATCTTTTACAAAAGAGGTTTGGCCTCAAGGCCTAGATGAATTCAGAGGAAACAAATGGGGGTTGTAAATGCAATTGTTAACCTGTCCCTCCTTGCATTTCCTATCTTGCCAGAATCCAGATATTAGTGGTTTCCCATTTTCCTAATGTACATAAATAAAAACAAAGCTGGACTTGGGCAAATTTACAAAGTATACACTCACGCAGCCAACAAATATTTATGGAGGGCCTGTGTGTGCAGAACCCACTCTGGGTTCTGGAGACTCAACAGTGAACAAGACAGATATTCATCTTTTGTTCTAGCAGAGCATGAACAATAGGAAATAAATCAATAAACAAGAAAATGTCAGATTGTAACAAATCCTTTCCAAATCGTTGGCATAAGGCCATGTGATGGGAGCAACACGTTGATCAGGGAAGTCCATTCTGGATGACATTATAAACTAAAATCTCAATGAAGGAGGGCTCAGGGACATGAACAGCCCCTCTTAGGGTGTCTTCCCCACTTTTCCACAGCTCCTTTCCTTCTCTGTTTCCTCTGCTATAAATCAAGTTTCCTATGTTAAAGCGGCCTGCCCGGCCCAGGCCTTCCACCAAGCTGGCCATCTTCTTAGCTTCTTGATTCACTCATTTAACAGACTCAAAAAGGGCTCTATCCTTTGTCATGACCTGAATCCTAAGTGTTGGACAACCTCAGACCCATGCCACAATGTTGGTATTATGAAATCTATTTTACTAATGGGGCTCATAAATAACAACCACAACAACAACCAATATTAATTAGGTCTACTTCTGTGTCAAAATCCAACAGATCAAAGCAGCAATGGCCACAGTGATCATCAGAGACCTAGGACCAAGGGCCTTTTTTGTCATTTTCCTGGACTACAGAAACTGCAGGGATTCTGTGCACCCAAGGGAAAGTGACAAAGTGCTAAGAACAACTGGTATCTGCCTTAGGACAACTGTGGCAGTGAGGGATTGAGCCAGATTAATTTTTATTGAAAAAAAAAAAAAAAATATATATATATATATACACACACAACATTTTATATGTATATATTTTATATAAAATTATATAATATATATTTACTTTATGTAAGATATATATTATAATGTATTTAAATATATTAAATAATATATATGAAATATTACTAGCTCTTGAGTGCTTTGAATCCGACCAGTGTGATAGAATCATTCTCCAGTTCAATAAACTTTCAATGATTTCACACTTCCCACACTGTGGGGAACAAACAGGTGATCGACAGTCCTGACAATGTTTCAGTGGGGGATGGGGGAGAACCCACACTGTGTTGTTAAGATCAGAAATCCCCCATTAAAAATCCCAGGTTGCCAGGATCCTTTGAAAAGAATCAGAAGTTCTGCCATCTTTGGGCCCCCATTTCTAACATGGCATCATCAGCTGGAATTGAAGATCAACTGTCCACAAATTTCCAGGAACAGCAATTTCTTTAATTGTCAGTTTCACATCATTTTCTAATTTTTGTTTTAGTTTCTTCTTTGATTCATGAGAGTTTTCAGAGTACATTTTTAAATTTCTCAACCTATACTGTGTTTTCAAGTTGTCTTTTTTGTTACAATTTCTAACTTAATTGCATTCTGTTTACACAACATGGTCTAAATGACACTCAATTTTTGTCGAGGATTGCTTTATATCTAAAAATAAGGTTAATATTCATAGATCCTCTGTAGATTCTCCAATTACTGGGAGAAGTGTTCCATATATAAAGTTAATATATATACTTACTGTTTATCTGCCTTATCTACAAATATCTGAGGGAGTAGTTTGAAAATCTCCCACTATGATGGTTGTTTTTTATATTTTGTAATTCCGTAAAATTTTTAATCTTTTTTAGTAAGCATTATATAATGATCTCCAAAATGTCTTTTGTCTTAAAACCACTTTTTATCTAATATTAACTTGGCTATTCTAGTTGTGTTGAGTTCGTATATGTCTGGTATAATTTTTTCCACTCATATACATTCAACCTTTGATGTCTTTTTACACAGACTTATAAATAGTCCATACGAATCATCTGGTGCATTGATATTTATGTGATAAATAGTCTGTATCTGAATCTGCTGCATTGATGTTTGTTGACTTGTTCTTCCAGTGTGACAATATTTGTCTTTTATTTTTTAAAAGATTTTTTAAAATTTATTTATTAGAGAGAGAGTGTGTGTGTGTGAGAGAGAGAGAGATCACAAGCTGGGGGGAGGGGTAGAGGGAGAAGCAACCTCCCCACTGAGCAGGGAGCCTGATGTGGGACTCCATCCCAGGACCCTAGGATCATGACCTGAGCGGAAGGCAGATGCTTAACTGAATGAGCCACACAGACACCTAGTATTTGCTTTTAACTATCAATTATAGTCTACTCATATTTGTTTTGATTAATGACATATTTGGATTGATTTTTACCACCTTGTTCAGTATTTTCTCTTTGTCCAAAGCTCTGTAGTTTATGCCCCTTGTCTTGCCTTCTTTTGGCTTCAGTGTTGGGTTTTTTCCCCTCCCATTTCACTTTTTGCTTCTTCTGATTTGAAAAGTCACACTTTGGTTATAACTTCTATTAGTGGTGTCCTAGAAATGATCACTATGCATATTTAACTTTTAAAAGTAGAGGTGAATCAATATTTTACCTTCATTTTGAACAATATATGAATGAACCTTAGAGCACTTCAACAGTGATCACATGCCTTCTGACTTCCATGTTAAGTATTTGAGGATTTTATTTCTACACTGGTTTTATATGCCCATAAATTGGCTTGTTTATGTAGTCAGTGTTTGTTTATATTTACCAAGAAATACGACATATTATTTATTCCCATTCCTTTTTGTATCTCAGGTGTTCCTCTGGGCTCATTTTTCTTCTTTCTGAAATAGATTTTTTAGCCTTTCATTAATTAATTGTTGGTAGTAACCTCCTTCAGGGTTTTTGTTTTGGTTTTGGTTTGCTTGTTTGTTTTTGTCTAAAAATGTCTTTATTTTGGCCTCATTCTTAAAAGATAGTTTCACTGGATATTCAATTTTATCTTTAATTGTCTCTATTGACTTTTTCTTAGAGCCAATATCCCTGGGGACGAAAATGGCGGAGACACCTAGAGATGCATCTCCGCTGACATCTATGTTTACCACTGAACTTATTACCTAAAGTGACTCATAGGATGGGGGCTGATGTCAAGACTTGTTAGACATGTGAAATCTTTGTATTATAAAATGCATGGAAAGACAGCTAATTGGGTGTCCTTTTTTCTTTCACCCACCATTTGGCTGGTAAATACACTCAGGCTACGGTAGTAAAATACACTTAAGCTGCTTTATGTCAGCAAACACGGCACAATAGCATCTTCTCAACAACATTGTCTTCAGATAGAAGCACAGGACACTGCTGTAATCTTCAACAGTCTCTGCAACCCAGGAACACGCCCCA
The DNA here is from genome assembly GCF_004348235.1 of Phoca vitulina. Classification (NCBI taxonomy): domain Eukaryota; kingdom Metazoa; phylum Chordata; class Mammalia; order Carnivora; family Phocidae; genus Phoca; species Phoca vitulina. The sequence goes on along the minus strand of NW_022589773.1, from coordinate 4,052,568 downwards.
GCGTCACCTGCCTTCCAGCTGCTTTAGATTAACACCCTTCCTCCCACATTGAAATTGTTTTGCAGTGAAGGTACAATGTCCTCACTCTTGCCAATACAGAATTCCCTTGGTACCCCTTCTTCCCCACCCCACCATAAACTTTACCTGTGGTAGATGCTCAATAAGTATTGGTTGAGCTTTAAAAAATAAAGAAGACCCAGCCTTTTCTTAAGAGAGATTTCAATCTCACACAGAAATAGGTCAGGAGATAAGTATTGACCGGGGTACAGACAGCCTTGACAGTGATGTAAATAGTTTGTTTAAAGAGTAACAAACTATTTCATTGATCCCTTTATCCCTGAGTGCAATTCTGCTGGGCTTAGGGCTGGAAATGGAAATGGAGTTCTAGGTGATGAGCCCTAGGTTCTGAGAGCACAGCTTTTGATGGGAAAACATTGTTGTATGAGGGAATTGATGCAGGGAACAATACTGAGGATAATAACCGCATGCTTACTGCATGCCAAGCCTGGTACACACCAATTTCTCTCTATTATTTCATTTACTCTTTACAACAGAGCAAAATGAGTATGATTATCTGGATTTTATAGTTTAGGAAGCTGAGATTTAAAGAAAAATCTAAATAATGTCTACCTTCCCCACCACCCCACCCCCACCACCACCACAAAAAACTTGAAGGGTGGAATGAAGTTGGCATCCCTTATTTGAGACCAGGGGGGCATTCTACCACTCAATATGATTGGGGAGGGATTTCAAGGGACAAGACTCTGCCTCCTGATCACATGGGCAGCCCATCAGATTTGCTCTCCAAGACCTTCCAATCTTTTGCAAAATCACAGAGGCGACAGTAATGGGGGTGAGTCATGAAAGTAAAATCTTTAAAAAAGAGCTCTGTGCTCTGAAATCCACACGACTTCCCTGGCTCCTTCTTAAGGCTCAGTGAGTAGCTCTTTGTCTTCCTTCAATTTGGTTTGCCATGCAGTATCCTTCCAATCAATATTCTTTCTTTTACCAGACTGAATAACAAGTAACCACAAGTGATATGTTAATACTGAAGAACACCATGAAAGAAACATGGTTATCACCCGGAAATGGACACAGGAAGTGAGATTCCCGTCTATAATGGCAGAGGGTGAGGAATCAACCCCTACAAGCACTGATGAACCTGAGCAAACCAGTGCCTGTGGCCATGGACACAGCACACCTACAGCAGGTGGACTCAAAGGAACTGGGTGTTTCACTGCCCAGGGGGAGGAATGCCAAGACCACAGGCCTAGAGGGTTGCTTCTAAATATACAGCGTGAATTAAAACTACCGAATACATGCTCAAACCTTGGAATTCCCACGTCCAGGCAACAAAGAAAAAACATGGCTTTTCTGTGACTGCTAAAGGTGTTTCTTACCATGTTAGAGTTGACCTGATGGAAAACCAAACCCAAAAGATTGATACGCAGCTGTTCGCTGAATCCGAATGCCAGTTAAGTCCACAACCTTGCAAAGCCTCTCAGTGAACATGGGGGCCTTGATCGGAAAGAGGTGGGATTCTCCCAACTGGAACAGTGACATCTGGAAGGAATGAAGAAACCGGAGAATCCCATGGAATTCTCACAAAGAAGTAGACCATATTTCACAGACCAGAAAATATTTTATACACGAGAAAAACTTACAGGTCTCACACTGTAAGAGGCAGAGCCAGAATTCAAGCCGAGAAAGCTCGGCCCAAAGTCCAGGCTCTAAACCAGGGTTCAGCAAACTCTTTCTGGAAGGGTTTTGTGGGCCTCTGCTGCAAGACTATGCTCCACCGGTGTGAGCCAAAGCAACTATAGATAACACAGAAACAAATGGGTGTGGCTGTGAGCCAATAAAACTTTATTTGTGGACACTGAAATTTGAATTTGATATGATTTCCACAGATTACTAAATATTCTTTTGATTTCTGGAAATAATTTTAAAATGCTAGAATCATTCTTAACTCATGAGCCACACGAAAGCAAGCATTGCTGTAGTTTGCCAACACTTACTCCTAACTATGTTACATCAGCAGAATTGAAGCAGATCTTTGAAAATAGGTCCATGATTCCTTGCAAATGTATCCAGGAAAAGCCCTTTCTAGATAAACAGGGCATGGGCTTATCCTCTGGCTCATGAGCAGTAGGACATCATGCTACCAGGGATGGGAGCACACATCTCGAAACTGTCCACGTAGGCCACATGGTTAGCTGTCCAGAGGACAGAAAGTCAAGTATTTATTTCAAAAAAATAAAATAAAATAAAAGATCACATTAGAAGGAGGAGTTTGAATGTTCGGGAAAAATACCCATGCTGACGTGAGGCCAGCTGAAACGCGCTCTCTGCCAAGGAACTAAAATACAAAGAGCCAGGCATGTTTACTTTGCATCTTATAAATGATTTATGAGAACTTTAATATGGCTACTGGGTATACTTTTGGCTTGTTAGACGTTTTATTTTTTTGACCAGGGAAAAATTTGTAAACGAAGACCCTGATGTGTTAGCTCAGATTCCAGAGTCAAAGATACGTTTAAGTACTTCGGAGCATGTTTCTCTCTGACCACTCTGCTCCCTGCTGCCATTCTGATGGATGTACATTTCTCCATGGTCACTAAAACTCCTACATTAATCATATAAAGAAAGACTCCTTGTCTACTACGAATTCCACATCTGCTTTCAAGAAAGACAGGGAAAGCAGAAATGGGGTGGAAGTGGGGGTCAGAGCAACGTTAGACTTATTCACAGAGGTAAGATACATTCAACCAAAGTGCAGGCAGAATCTCATTGCAGTCTTCATATAAGTAGTGGCTGAGAGTGCTGAACACTTTAGAGAGCCTGCACAAATCCACCCTGTTAAGGTTTATCCCTCAGGGGATACGCGTATGTTTGTGTCTTCCATCCCCAGGAAGGGCTGCCTTGGGATTTAAGAAAAGACATGAAACTGTGTCTAGAGAGGTAGGTATGTCTTCCATCAATTCTATCCCATTTTTGCTTGATTTCCAAGATAGTCTGTTTGTAAAAGAATTTTGAAGATGTATTCTGGTTGTTTTCTATTTGCTAATTTATAGGGTGGATAGCAGAAAGGAGTGCAAATGGACAGAATGCAGATAAAGGGTGTTGGTTGAGAAATAAAGGTTGACAGGAATTCTTAGGATCAATTCATTTCAAAAGGCTTGAGCACTGAATTTGTACCAGGCATTTGGATGGAGGATGAAGAGACAATAAGGTTTTAAAAGTCCTTATTTTCAGGAAACTAATTAAATGGAGTAAAGTAGAATAAAATATGTACAATAAACAAGGTACTTTAAATCAAGACTGGAAGGAAATACTCCTTTAGTGCGGTAAGAAAAGCACAGACAAGCAGAAAGATCAGAAGATCTCATCTTGCTTTCTGTTCGTTGCATCTGAGATACTTACTGAAGGACAGAGCAACTTGAGGGCCCTTCTGCCTTCCCTCTTCAGGCCCCAGAACCTGAGGATCCATGCCCCTTCCCCACCCCTTACAAAGGGAATAGAAAATTGCTGGCGACTTTATCAGGAGCCAGATACAAAAGATTGTGAACTTTCAAGGAAGGCAGGGATTGGTACATATGCTCCTTAGGCCAAACTGAACCACTGCTTATTTTTGTATGGTCCACGGGCTAAGAACAGTTCTCACATTGTTGAATGGTTGGGAAAAAATAATAAATAAAAGGAATCAAATTCAAATTTCAGTGTCCATAAGGAAGGCTTATTGGAACACAGACACGCCCATTCATTTATGCATTGTCTCTGCTGCTTTCTTTTTTTCTTTTTTAAGATTTTATTTATTTATTTGAGAGAGAGAGAGTGTGTGCCCACGAGTGGGGTGGAGGGGTAGAGGGAAAAGCAGACTCCCCAACAAGCAGGGAGCCTGATGGGGCTCCTGGGTGGCTCAGTCAGTTACGCCCAGGTCATGATCCCAGGGTTCTCCGCTGTCTTCAAGTTGGACAGTTCAACGGAGACCCCATGACCTTTGAAGCCTAACATATTTCCACTCTGGCCCTTCACAGAAGAGGTTCGCCACAGCCCAGGTGAGGAATAAAAAGGCAAAGAACTGGGGCGCCTGGGTGGCTCAGTCGGTTAAGTGTCTGCCTTCTGCTCAGGTCATGGTTTCAGGGTCCTGGGATCAAGTCCCGCATCAGGCTCCCTGATCCCTCTTCCCCCCACCCAGCTCATGCTTTCTCTCTGTCACTACTCTCTCTCTCTCTCTCAAATAAATAAATCTTTAAATGAAGTATTTAAAAAAAAATTTTTTTAATAAAAATAAAAAGGCACGGCGCCTGGGTGGCTCAGTCGTTATGCGTCTGCCTTCGGCTCAAGTCATGATCCCAGGGTCCTGGGATGGAGTCCCACATCGGGCTCCCTGCTCAGCGGGAAGCCTGCTTCTCCCTCTCCCACTCCCCCTGCTTGTGTTCCCTCTCTCACTGTCTCTCTCTCTCTGTTGAAAAATAAATAAAATCTTTAATAAATAAATAAATAAATAAATAAATAAATAAATAAAAAGGCAAAGAACTGAGGAGGGGAACAAAGAAGGTGAAGAGCCAGTCCAGGTGACACTGTCATTTCCAGCTGTAAGAATGTGCTTGGGGGGCACCAGGAGAGCCCAGAAGGAATGCCTCATTCCCTCAGAGAGGTCGGGGCAAGATGGAGAGACTAGGAAGCCCACTCACAAATTTATCTATGGGTTGCATTGTATTGTTCAAATCCAAATTAAAGCACAGACTGAACATTCTTTGGAATTCTCTACATCCTGGAGCAGCTGAAAGGAAGTCTATTTTGTTACGGATCAAAACCTCTCCCAAAAGTACAATAAGTCCGTGTGTGTTTAAGAGGAAGGGATGGATACGTGGAGAGACAGATACTGCAAATACATTTTGAAAGGTCTACAGTCGGGGGTAGGACTGATGCGGAGGACTGAGGTTTCATTTCTGACCGTACATACTTCAGGGGTGTTTAAGCATTGTAATAAGCCTTTTTAGTAATTTAATAAAGCAATAAAAATGGAAGAAAGAAAGACAAAAGAAAGAAAGAAAGAAAGAAAGAAAGAAAGAAATCAAAAATAATCTCCATTAAATAATTATATCCGTGAGTTTTGTGGGTTCAAAGATTATGGAAATCAGAGTTGACTCTTCAGGAAAAGGAAAGTGGAAGAAACAAATCAGGAAATGCTTTAGGAGGACATGACATTTGCAATAAGCCTTTAAGGATCGATAAGATTTGACAGGGTGAAGAGGGCATCGTCTGCCAAAGAAACATCCAAAGCACAAGGGTGGGGGTGCTCTGGCCACAGTGAAGAAAGGGTCTGCCCAGATGGTCTTCAAGCTTACTGATTTGGGAAATATATTTGCAGGGCTGATTTGGTTGTATGCACAGGGACACACTCCACAAAATAACCAGCTGTAAAGGAACATTTAGCTACTTATTCGCATGGCTTGCAGCTTATAAAAAAATGACAAAAGAGAAGGAAGAATATTTCTATCACACTAATATAAATGCTGATGATACTGGACCAAATTTAATTCCAGCCACACTTTCTCAACACTCCACAGTAGAATGACCAAAAGTGGATCAATTCAGTGTCCTCAGTTTCCAAATTAATTAGCAGCCATGCTTTTTCTGATACAAATGAACTTAAGAAAAGCCAGCTTCCAGGTTTAATGGTTGTTGCTTTGACCTTCCCATCAGTACAATCTACCAGTCATTCTCACCTGATAATAAATGTCACTTCTTGGACCCCGCTCCAGACCTACTGAATTAGTATCTCTGCAGGTGGAGACTGAAAGTCTCTAGTTCTATCACGCTTCCAGGTGATATTTATGGATGAAAATTGGAGAGCCTCAATTCTAGAACGTACACCGCATACTTCCATGGCATCCATTATTGATGATCCTACTAAGAACAAGTTGAAACGTTTAAAGACGTTGCTTCTAACTTGACCTTTCCAAGCTAGCGGCTTCAGTTTAAGGAATTTAAGGTCATGTTCTTTCTGGTTCATCTGTGCTCCATTAGGGACTTTTTGGACTTAGAATTGACATTTCTTCCTTTCTTTCCCAAACATTCTTCCTCTAGTTTCTGAGAGAGGTAAGAGAAATAACTCTCATAAAGGCTTTAGCACAAGGCCTGACACCTAGAAGATGTCAAAAACTGTTGATTGCTTCCCACAGTTTGATTCATCTCTTAAACCTCTCAGTTTGTCTTAAGGACTCCCAACAGAAATGATCACAGGTCTTTCAGTACAGCCTCAGGGACCCTTGTGAGCACTTTTCCTCCAGGCCAGTGGCTGAAGGCAAGGTACTCAGTGGTGCTGACCTTTAATGGCTCTTTGCCCATTTCCAGGCAGTCAGCCTGGAGCTGCTCTCTGGAGCGGTGGTTCTCAGCCTTTGCTGAATCCTTGACTCCAACAGAATCCAACACCAAGTATAGATCTCAAGCAATGTTAAGTCATTGTGGTTGAAGCATCCCCTCCTGGACCAGCTCCCACACTAGGGGCCCAGTTTGGAAACCATCCTTAAGTCTCAGAGTCTCTCGGAGTCTGAGATGGAAGAAATGTGGTTTGAACGTTATAAAAGTGTCAAGAAAAGGGGTGCCTGGGTAGCTCAGTTGGTGAAGCATCTGCCTTCGGCTCAGGTCATGACCCCAGGGTCCTGGGATCGAGTTCCGCATTGGGCTCCCTGCTCAGCAGGGAGCCTGCTTCTCCCTTTGCCTGCTACTCCCCCTCTTGTGCTCTCTCTCTCTCTCTGACAATAAATAAATAAAATCTTTTTTTAAAAAGTGTCAAGAAACGACTCTTGATCACTGGAAAGAGCAAAGCCCTGCGGTGAAGGCAAAAACATTTCATTATAAAATGAATATTTAAAATAAAATTAACCTACCCATATTAGTGACAGCTTTGAGAAGAGTTCTGGCTAATTCCGCTGCCCTGATACAATGCCATTACCTACTTGGGACATTTGGAAAGGTGGTAAGTGGAGAGAGAACAGGGGTAGAATCATACAAAGTTAAATGACACAGCAGAGTTACACTATGGGAAGAAAGAGGGTTGCCTTGGAACTGCTTTGCTATAGAATGTAAAGAACTGGGGCTTTCTCCCAAACCACAGGACCTGAGGTTCTGGCTTTTCCACTCCAGGTGGAGCCAGGGCCCTGGGAGAAGGGCAGATGGGTAAGAAAAGCTAAGGGATAGAAAGAGAAGAGGGAGGAACACAGAAAACCCTGAGAGAGAGGAGAACTTTGGGATGCCCATCAGACGGGGACTCGGCATGGCTCACCAGCCAGAACTCAGGGCATATCTGTTACCAGCTAATGGCAAGACCTGCTTTCCAGTGAAGAAGTGCACTTTTATATCTCCCCATACTTCCAACACATGACAAAGAAGCTACATAATCAGATTCACTGCCTTTAGCCGCCCCTGAGTGCCTTTGGGATAAAGCCCAAATTGCTGCAGGTGACTGAGGAGGCTCCTATTGACTTCTCCAGACCCGCCCCTCACCCCCCACCCCTTCCCCACCATCACCACCCTCCCTTTCACTTCCCACAGCCACACTGTTTCTCCAATGACAGTTCGTTCCCTTCTACATTGATTTACCCAAGTATCAATTGAGCTCCTACCATGTGTCATGTAAGTAGACTATGTGTCACTTACCAAGGAGGCCCCAAATGTCCACCTGGAAGAACCCATTCTGTCTCCCTTCACTCGTGCCATCACACGTCCCCCTGCCCGGATATTTCTTTCCCCCTCTGCTGACCATCTCCTGCCGTCCCTTCAGATGGGAGCTTACAGAGTCTTTCCTTCGCCCTCCTACCCTCCCTGAGCGAGGTAGCTCTTCCTCCACGTGCTCCCACAGCACGCACCCCTCTCCCATCTTTGCCCCATGCACACTCCCCATTATTGCTGGGTCAGCTGCCAGTCCTCCTGGCTACACCATGCTGGCGGGAGAACAGCGCTGTGCCCGTGGTCTGGCCTCCAACAGGGATGTTACCTGAGGAATTCAGCCCTACGGAAAATGAGTCAGTGTGTTCCCAATCCTCCGTAGACCACAAGTTGCATAGGAGACGAGTTCATTCCTCACGTGCTATGCATACCCTGGGCATTTGGGTTCAGTTCTCTCAGGCAACCCTCTGGAAGGGCCTGCTACCCACCCAAGCTCAGTGTCCGGCCACAGCACCTCTCAGCAAATGTTCACTTAATTCAGCTAAATGATGGAGGTCTCCAGGTTTGGGGGCAAGGGGAGGAATCCACTGTGTCCTCAGTAGCATCTAAATAAAGTCGGTATCAACAATATCCCCTGCCCAGCTTATGGGACTGAAATTTGCAGGGAAAGTCAGAGCTCGTTTTAAGAGGCTGGAGACACTAAAGAATCAGCCATTCTTTCAGCACCAGAGGTGCATTGTTCCTGTAGGTTCCAGCACGTAGAACAACTTCTCACCTTGCCTTCCTTCACTGTCAGCATTTACTCGCTGACTGCTTTTATTACATTCCCCTGCAGGTGCCTCTGTTTCTAATTAGAGCCAGGGGCTGACCCCCTGAGAGCTGATAACAATTTTGCCCCTAGACATACCTTACTGGCTAACTGGAAAAGGCAGGTTAATGGTGTCTGCACGGAAGGTATATTATTAGCAGTGAGTCTGTGAAGCAAATTCCCCGTGACTCTAATCTTCGGAATGCTGACTCCTGAGGTCAGTAATTGGGCACCACAGAATTCACCAGAGCAGCAGGCCTCAGCCTGTCTTCAGACCTCTTTGAAATTCAGTTCCTGAGGTCAGGGAAATAATTGCTTCATTTGAAGGGGGTGAAAAGAGATGAAGGGAGAAGAAACAACCTTCATTATTTCTTCAGTTTATCAATGCACCATGTTCTCAATATCCCGGTCTAATTAAAATAACACAGGCTGCTTGAGAAACTCAATCATCTCCACGGTGATTCTTGTCAGTTCGCTCCTCTTGCCAGCTCAGAGATGCCTAATGGCAGATAAGCCTGGAGTCTGGGACTCCTTCACTTAGTCATTAATTCAGCAACCAGGGTGCCACGATGCTCATTAACGTCCTTTGCCCCTGTTATATTAAAAGCTTTAATTAACAGGGAGGATATTTTAATGTCAGTGCTTTGCAACTTTCCAAAGAAAAATGCCAATGTAATCAACTTGAACTCTTGACCACCACTCCTAACGCAAATCTGCTGTCTTCTCAACCAGCCTGACTCTGGGCTCAGTCCACATTCCAGATACACTGACCATGAGAATCTGGGCACCTGGTATGGGCTCTCCCGGAAGGGCTCAAACATGGAATCCTTCAGAGGATCTCTCTGAAGTTTGGCCACTGTATTGGGACTCTGGTAATCTGAGAAAAGTTCCAGGCAAGATCCAGAGATCCACTTTTTATGTTCATGATAAAGGCAAGAGGGGCAAAGAGGAAGAGGGGGCTGTTGCTCTTCTTTTGCCTAAAGCCCCATAACTCCTGTGGGCCAGACTTAATTCCACCTCACAAATAAAGAGAAAAATGAGCACAAAAGAGATGTGAAAGGAATACACCAAAATTTACACTCCAGGCAAGAAAGGAGTGGGGGAAAAGTGAAGAAGGAAGGAAGGAAGGAAGGAAAGAGAGAGAGAGAGAGAGAGAGAAAGAAAAAAAGACAAGGCAAGACAACACAAGACAAGACAACACAAGACAAGACAACACATGACAAGACAACGCAAGACAAGACAACACAAGACTCAACTCCATGCCCCGTGGCAGCATCAGTACCAGGTTCCCTGGCTGAGTGAGGCATGCCCACTAAGGGAGATCCTGGAGGGTATCCAATCCATCCTGGCATCCCTCACAGAGGACCCGCTGCAGACAGGAGGAGGCAACCACTGGCCTGCTTACCATGGAGACCTGAGGCATGGATCTTTAATCTCCATGGCTTTGGGTCTCGTCCTTCAATACCCACATGAGCCCCCCACCTCTGATTTGGCACTTGGCTCAAGACTCTTCCACTCCCTACACCGTTACTCTTAGAGCCGGGCCAGCTGCCTCCTGGGACTCAGGTTCCTTCCAGTATCTGACCCAGAATCTGCCAGTCCGGCTGCTGAAATGGCCCTTTTGACCTGCTTTGTTGACAAACCATTAGCCTTGGTTAGGGCATACGATCTCAATGGCTTTTAGAGGCAGTCAGCCTCCTTAAGTGGTGGGGAAATAATTTAAAGATGACATGAAAGACAGGGCAGTGGATATAAACCAATACCACTTGAAGTAAGAAAACATTTTAAAACAAATTACAATTTCTCTCCCTGCACCCTAGGATGCCAACATTAAAATGATATTAAAATAATTTTAAAGACCATTTTAAATTTTCCTCTCCTGTTGATCTTAATTGCAAGGAAGATGCAAGTATTCCTTTTGCTTCTCAGGCCAAGCAGAAAAGTACTAGAAAGGAATATATCAAAGCTCAGAGACTGGAATTTTAAAAATGAGATTCAGATGTGTCTATAAATCTGACAAGAGAGATGCAAGGAGACCCTTCAAGCTGGTGTGGGCAAAACATGTCTGGAATTTGGTCTGTGACCTCACCTGGCCACTTTCTTCATTAAATCTGCTGCTTTGGGGCACACATGGGTCTGGGGTCAGCCGGCATGTTTTCATCCCACATACACCACGCAATATTGTTTGCTCGCCTTGGGGCTGCCCAGCATTCTGCCTCCTGCTCAAGTGTCATGACTCAGCCAAACTCAAGAGGCAGGAAACTGAGCTGGATGGATCACTGGTTTGATCTCAAGTGACAAATCCCTTGTTGTGACTTCTTTCAGAGGCAGGAGATTGTTGAGGGAGGGAGGAGGCAGAAGCAGGAAAAGGGCAGGAGCTGAGGACTCACCAAGATGGCTCCTGCTCTCCCATCCCACCTGCATGTCTACACATCTGTCCTGCTCCCGATGCTGCCTCATGTCTACATATCTATCCAGAGAGAACATTTTAAAAATGCTCAGGAGTGAAGCACAGGGAGGTGCCATGGAAGAAATTGCAGGGATTCTGGAGCCAAATAACTCTAGGTTCAGTGCTCTCATTCCCTAGGTTAGGCAAGACTTAGCGTTCTGTGTCTTGGTTTTCACATCTGTGAAATGGGGATACTAATACTTAAGTGTCACAGTTGTGATGAGGAATGAATACAAGAGCATATGCAAAATGCCTCGCACAATCGATCCCTTATTAATAAATACCAGATCCTATTGCTTTCCTTTTCTAGATCATCTGCTACAGATTAGCCAACTTAGTGCAGCAAGTAAAGGGAAGATCTGAGAAACATAATTTTGTTCTCTTAACAAGGAGGGCAACACAGACAAGATGAAAGACAATGAAATCAAGGCTCTTGAACGCGGGAATCCCTCACAGCAAGAAGAGATATTTATGATGAAAAAGGAGACTCAGGTGGCACTGGCCCTTTTACTTCAAAAATCATTAAATCTTGTCCAACCCAGTGACCCAACTAAGGGACTGATATGATCACAATCTGTTGAATTCATTTTCCCAAAGGCCCAGGTAGTCATGGAAGTACCTTATGGGTACCTTATGGATGACCTTGTTTAACAGGTTTATTTATTTAATAATCTAGCCCACACACTTACCCTACTCAGGTCCCAAGAATCCCCTTTCCTGGCTCCTAGCTTGCCACCATGTCTCGAAGATCAGCTCTCCCACTTTCTTTCTGGAGTGAAGACTTTTGCCATAAGGCCCTGAGAGAGAGGCAAAGAGAGAGAGAAAAAGAAAGAGAGAAAGCCCTCTTTCTATGACCCAGCCTCCCCTCCCATGACAAAGAGCACTTTCTCCCATAAGGATTGACATTGAGGACCTCCACTCCCTTACTGCTTCCTCCCTTGAAGATCAACAACACCTAATGATTGCTGATAATACTTGTCTGACCACAGTATGTTAAGGAATGGTCATTTTCACATACACCAACATGTAGACCAATTTGTTGCTACAGATCTTTCCGCTGCACAAAGTGGACGATACACTTCTCAACTCCATAAACATCCAGAAGTCCTCACCACATCAGGTCTGAGTCTTTTAGAACACAATCACCCACAAAGAATGCACACAATTTTATAAGAACAGACAACAGTTCGCAGCACGCACACACACACACACACACACCCTAATTCTCCCAAAGAAACCCAGCTAAAATATGCAATATGTGTTGCCAAAAACAAAACAAACAAATACAATGAAAACCTCATTCTGTTGACTCCCTAGTTTTTTGCAGCAGTGGTTAGGTATTTGCTTATTGATTCATTGCTTATTCACTCATTCATTCAACAACTGGTCATTAGTGACAGGCGCTGTTCTGAGAACCAGGGACACTGCCTATCCTCACAGAGCTTAAAATTAATAGCTCACTGTGATCCTTTCCCAAAACTAAATACATGGGTAGATGTATACATTCACTTAAAGAAAAAAAATTACAAGCATGTTTCAAAGGCTTGAATTGAAATCTTGAATTCTATTGACATAATTACTTATCCACTTATGCCCATTTGGGCTTTAAAAACACATGAAGGAGATATATTCTGGATATATACTGGATATATATTACCTTATCCAACACCTGCCAGTTCTTGTGACACTGCTTTCTCTTCCGTGTTTTCACAGACCACCCATTCAATGATCAGTTGCATTCTTAGCCAGGATTTACCTTTTTATTTTAAAACAAAAATGTTTACCCTTCCTAATCTAGCACATTCTCAAGCCTTCACAGAATATGTCTGTGTTTGTATATTAGAATGTTCATAAAAGGGGTGCTTGAATGGCTCTGTCAGTTAAGCATACTCTTGATTTCGGCTCAGGTCATGATCTCAGGGTTGTGAGATCGAGCCCCCATCAGACTCCATGCCCAGCTTGGGGTTCTCTCTCTCCTTCTGACCCTCCCCCCTCTCTAAAAAATAAAATAAAATAAAGTGTTCATAAGAGCAATTAGCATTCCTAGTATAATATCTTCTGGCACTCCAGGTTCACAGTCTCCGTTTACCAGTGAATGTACCTAAGGATGTAGATGCTAACATTCTGTAGGGTCTTTATTTAGTTTTGCTTTAGTGACTGACACTATGCTGAGATGGTCATCCTCACGGTCCACTTTACTTCCCACAGCAGCCCCAAAAAGTCATTTCTTCACAGATGAAGACACTGAGGCTCACTGAGTGGCCAGCCCTCCACCCAGGTAGTTGATAGCAGAGCCAGAAGTTAGCCTCAGGATCGAAAACTGAGAGCTAAAGCCCAAGGAGAGAGCCTGCCCTTGACCGAGGGGGAGGAGAAAACATGGGCCTTTGAACTGCAGTCATGTCTAGATTGTTAGAGGCCTTTCCAAGATATGTCAGAATTTTTCCTGGGTTTCCTTTTCAGATAAATGCTCCAGTGTTGACTCCTCTGTGTCTGAGCTGGCTCAACTAAAAGCATATTTATTTCTGTGGGAATGGTAGAACGTGGAGTGCGGGAGGTTCTTTCTCTGCACAGCTGTCTCTAATCTCAGAAGTTCAAATCTCCAAAGCTGATAGATCATCATTCAAGTTGGTGGGTCCAACAGAAAGACATAAGCTCTCTCATGATTGTTGGGATTTGGTACCAGCACAAACAACTTTTTAGATGAAAATAAACTATAAAAGAATCTTTCAGTGAGTCAAAAAAAAAAAAAAAAAAAACTGAGCTTACATCCTCTTCTTCCTGCTGTAGTTCAAGAGCAGAACTTTGAAGATTTCTTGCCTGAAACAATCTTCAGAGTGGCCCTTTAAGCAAAGTCATCCAATTGGTGCTCAAAACAAACTCTGTGAAGACCTTGCATCCTAGATTGAGTATTAAACTATAAACATAATTAATTAAAGTTGCACAACATTGTCTTGTGTGACTGGCAGATGATATTCGATGACAGAATACATCCCTACTTCTGGAAATTAAAATCCTGTCAGGAGTATTAATTTTTTCACAACCTTTTTCTGTCCTAAAATGCCTGAGGGATAAGACACACTCCTCCAGTCACAGCAGTGACTCTAGGCATGATTTAGGGTTGAGTAGGGAATTGGGTGTCCCATAAAGGTGTTACAGGCTCTGCCATATCACAATCTTGTCAGGGAGAGAACGTAACCCATTTACAGGGCTTTAAAAAGCCCCACAGGTGATTAGGGTGTGCCCACTCATCTTCTCCAGCATTTTTCCCCTCCTGTCTTTGTGAAAAATATAAAGTAAAAATACTCACTCTCCCCAAAACAACCAAACACCAAGAAGCTACTGAGGCCTCTATAACTTAGAACAGATACTTGACATAATCATTTATTCAGCCAGGCTATGCTTACTGGGAAAGGCAAACACACACACACACACACACACACACACACACACACACACACACACAAAACAAAAAAACAAAAACAAACTCATCTTGTCCATTAAAGAATATAATAGATACATCCTAGTACCTTTGGACAGTAATTATTATGGTCCTACACATGTTACCAAACCTAAAAATAAATTCACTATTTGTTTTTTAGTGATTAAAGCTTATTATTTATCAAACCAGTTTAGCAGCCTTTACTAAGAATATACACATTTTTCTCCTTTTCACTAGTACTTTAAAAATTTTTCCCTTGTATGACTTCTCTATCATTTAACCAAATTTGCATATAAAACTATTAGACAAAAGTGAAATATTTTACTCACACTATTTTCTTAGATTATCCCTAAACACAATAAACATAAATGGCCCAGATTTTTTTCTAGAATCTGAACATAAAATAAACCATCTATTGCTTAATGACTTTCATTTAAAGAACTTGCAAATAGATTTATTCTGTTCCCATCCTCCTCTCATTCTCATCTGGAAAAATAAAAGCAAATGATTTTTTTAAAATAAAATATTGATCTTCGTTGCATTCGTGCTGCTGAGGATACAACACACAGTCAGCAAAAACCCCTGGATTGTGAACAGTTGAATTTAAGTCAAGTAAGTAATTAAGGTTGGCAGAGTTTTCCCAAATTCGAAGCTTGACTTAGACCTTTCATTTCTGAAGAGCCGTACTTCCTGCTTCATCTTAATTCTTAAGCCATTACTAGAACAGAAATTAGAGATGTCTGCAGGAGAATTTCATTCAAGGCCAAGTAACACAGCTTTGGACTCGCCTCATTGTCTGTGTGCTTGGAGCTGCACAACCAGGGAGGAAGCATGGGATACACTCATGTGTTCGTCATTGAGAGGAAAACTGGTTCCATATGCCCACACATACTCACACACACCTCATTTTGTGTCTTAATTTCAGGCAAGCAACAGCATATATTGAAGTCAAGGAAATGGCAATCTGTTCCTACTTAAACCTACTTACAAGAGAAAAATACATTTGGATGACCTATTCAAAAGGTGCTTTAACTTTATTCTAAATGGCCAGCAGGAGAGCTTGCTCGAAATGAGCTGATTTTCTACCTTCTTAAAGAATTTGAGCTATTAATACTCTTAATTATAAGATTCATTTTAATCAAGTGTCCAAATCAATCTGCAAGAAGATTTCCCTGCCTTCTCCTTGGTTTTCAAAAAAATCATGTATCCAAATAGGATAAGAGCATCAAGTTGAAACCCTGTGGATATTCAGGAATGAGAGGAAATGGGAGGGTGCTGGGGGCTAAGAATGCCATTCGGTAGAAAGGAAAAGGGATTCTGATATAAGTAGTGGAAGTCGCATAACAATTTGGGATACAGGTTCTTAGGTTCTTACACACACACACACACACACACACACACACACCCTTGCTTCAGCAAAGCTGCCATAGTATTCTCCCCAGCATTTTCATTCCCATAGCTTTCATGCTGGGCCAAGTTACATGGACTGATCCATTTCATCTACTTCAAGCCCATGTATCTGATTCGCACAGGTTCACAAAGGTTTTGCCAATTTTCCTATGGAATAAACAAGTCAGTTGCCCTACAGTGATTCAATATCCCACTGTCCTGAGCCCACCAGCATCTTGGAGGGCACTGAGAGCCTTTGCCTTCAGTCCACCCCAAACTACTCCAGCCCTACCATTGACAAACATGTTCTGTCGGTGTCAGCAGTGCATTACTTGGGAGAGCTGGGAACATCCCATTGTTCAATGTCACTGTACTGCAGTCCCAAATTGAGTTCTCCAGGCTGTTACTTTTTCCAGGTTTACTTATGGCTCTATCAGCATGAGAATTACACAGTGTTAAAAAGAGCCAGGCTGCACACACACTGAGGCCACTCTCACATCCCAAATGGCCTGTGGCAGAGTCAACAACAGGCCAAAAGATGCATAAGGGCAAAGACATTTTTCTTCCCTGGATCCCCCTTCTGTTTGTGAAGTTGGAAACACAGTTGCTGGCTCAGCGGGAAGAGGTGGCAATTATCCCATCCACCTGTGTCCTAAATCTGCTACCCTGGTGATGACCCCTTGATGTCTCCATGGACACAATTTCCCATCTCTCAAATTCACCTCTTCCAGTAGACCTTATGTGGATGAAGGCTGAAATCAGGAATCAGTTTCTGACTTCAGGAATGCAATGTTCTCTTTCAAACTGTTTCCAAGACAAGGGAGCAATGCCAGTTATGAATCTGAGTACATGGGTCCAACAATCCTCTTCAAAAAGACAAAATAACAATTTTCAGTCTGGCAAGAATGCATGCCTTCAGCTCAAGTGATTGATGAAAATGTGTTACTATTCCACACAGAACAAAATAAACATATTTTTAAAGATGAAGTAAACTGAAATCCCTGCTAGTAGCTTATTTTCAGAAACCCTTGTAACAAAATTGCTGTGGATTCACATTACAAAGCTAGTATTAATTATTTAATTAATATATTATTGCTAATAACTTTAATCATGTTTAAGAGGCTCCTCAAAATTATTATTCATGCTTCATCTCACTACTTTTTCTCCACTAAAATTGAATACCAAGATGGCAATGGTAAAATTAAAACATCCTAATGAGAAGCTACAAAATAACTGCACCTCATGGCCAGAACCCACCTCAGTTCTTTTTATATTCAAATACAATTTAATTTTAGATGTCTGGTTTTAATTGTGTATTTCCCCTAAAGGGAAAATTTTAATTAAGTAATAGGATACTGACAAATAAAACTTTTTTTCTCTGCTCTAGACTGATTTGGTAAACTAAAAGGGGAGCAGAGGAGCAACTCCCTGGGTCTCAGGTGAGAGGAAGTGTGGCAAAGGCATTAAGAAACAGCTGGGGTGGAATATTGCTACTTTGTGACTTCAGACCAGTTGCTAAACTTCTCTGTTATTCAGTTTCCTAATCTATAAAGTGGAAATAATAATAGTAAGATCTCTTTCATGGAATTTTTGTGAGGATTTAAGAAATTAATGTGTGCAAAGTTCTTAGAACAGGAAACACATAGTAAACACAGATTCAATATTAGTTGCTTTTGTAACTTAATGGAATTTTCAACCACTCACTGGACTTTTTCATTTGACTGTACCTCAAAATCAATACATCTAGAAAGGTATTGCTCTTTTCTTCAGAGCAGCTCCTCCTCCCAACTTCCTTGGAAATAAAACTCCAGGCAGTGGTGCCATTATCTGATAAACCACAGAAGTGCCACCAACATATTTGATCCCTCCTGCCCCCACTCTCTCCTGCCATCCACACCGTCACCAAAGACTCTTGATTCTTCCTTCAAAACCAGTCACCCATCATCTCCTCTCCATTCCAGCCGTGATATTGTGATATATGGTCTTTGTCCCTGGTTCCCTGATTCCAGGCACAAAGCTCTTAAAACTCTTAGAATTACCTGAGTGATGGGGCAAGAGGAGCATTTTTGTTATTCATAATTAGCCCCTTTCAACCATACCTGAGTTTATGGTAATGAGCTGACTCTTGGAAGATGGGAGGGGGGAGTGTTGCCAGATAAGTGATGCTTGTGAAAAATGGGTTAGAACGTTAATCCCACCACCTCCAACCTCGGGGGAGGGGAAAAGAGCTGGGGATTGCGTTAATCATCAATGGCCAGTGTTTTAATCAACCATGTCTATGTAATGGAACCTCCTTAAAAACCCAAACAAAAGATTTAGAGAGCTTCCAGGTTGGTGAATGGACTCATGTGCTGAGAGGGTCGTGCATCCCAGGGACAGAAGTTCCCGTATTTGGGATGCTTCCAGACCTCACCCTATTTTCATCTGGCCATTCATTTGTATCCTTTATAATATCCTTTAAAGTAAACTGGTAATAGTAAAGTATTTTCCTGAGTTATGTGACCTGTTATAGCAAAGTATCAAACTTAAGCAGGTGATCAGGGTACCCTCAATTTGTAGCCAAGGCAGAGAAGTGGGGGTAACCGGGGGACCCACTGCTTGCAAATTAGTGTTTGAAGGGGACAGTCTTGTGGATTAGTGTCAGAACTGAATTAAATTGTAGGACATCCTGGGGCATTGGGTGGTGCAGTTGGTTAAACATCTGACTTTTGGTTTCAGCTCAGGTCATGATCTCAGGGTTGGGGGATCAAGCCCCACATGAATCCATGCTGAGTACAGAGTCTGCTTGAGGTTCTCTCTTCCTCTCCCTCTGTCCCTCCTTCTCATGCTTTATCTCTCTCTCTCTCAAATAAATAAATCTTTAAAAAAAATTGTATGACACCCAGTTGGCAGACACAGAACCAGAGAATTGCTCGGTGTGGAAAACCTGCACATTTGGTGTCAGAAGTATTGTGAGCAGAGAAGCAGTTTTCCTTTACAGCCTCAGCATTCCAACAGACACTCTTGTGACTTCCAACTTCAGTGTCACCACAGGCTTTGGCTAGCACCCCACCCTCCACCGGCAGGAGTACTCTCTTCCGCTCTGTCAGGAGGACACTATCAGCTGCATCTTCTTGGAAACACTGCTGCCATGGAGTCCCCCTCCCTCCCAAGCCGGGACCCTCCCCAGTTGTTCCCATACCATCTTCCAAGCACTGCTCTCACCACTCGTCCACATCAACCTACTGGGAACAGGCTCCTCGCTGGCCCCTGTGCTGGGTGGTGCTTCCAATGCAAGAAGCAGAGCCTCACTCAAGGTTGCCCCAGTGGATGGGGGCATGCGTCGGGGAACACAGAGGCCAAGACATCGTTAGTCTCAGCCGTCATGCAGCTTGGCCTCCTTCATAGGGTTGCCAGAGAAAATACAACAGGGGGACACGCTTATGCTAAAAAAATCACTTGTGGCTTATCTGAAGTTCAAATTTAATTGGGTGTCTGGTTTTATTTTGTTTTGCTGTTGGTTGTTGTTGTTACTGTTTTGTTTTTATGTCTGCTAAATCTGGCAGTCTTACCTCACACACAACCAGGAGGACATCAAGGGTCTTAGGTTTACAATGGCAGCTGGCTTGTGGCAACAAGAGATCGCAACGTTCAGTGCCACTAGGGGCGGGGGGGGGGGGCAGTGGTGGTGATGTGAATATGTGCCACAGGGCCTGTGTAGGATGATATATGGCAATTGACACTGACCTCAAGTGTTGAGATATCATCCCAGCGAGCAGTGGAAACTGTTACAAACTCATGTGCACTGCACCATCCTCCAACTAATGCAACGAGCTGCTCTTCACTTCCATCTAATATTTCCACTATAGATGTGGCAGAAATACTCAAAAAAATCCCAAATGTTTGAGAGTTTTCTATTTGAAAACTTTTGCTATGTTAATGTTAACAACTAATTTACTAAGAGCATTGTTCTGGCAACCCTGTGTAGACGGACAGAAAAAATTTTTTAAAAAAAGGTGCACTGTCCATGCCAGCTGGCCTGCAGGCCACCACCTGCTGCCTCTGCTCTATAGCAATTCTAGAAGTCAGTCCTCAATCGGGAAGAGGTGTCCATTGCCTCAGCCAAGGGCCACCTACAGTGGTTCAGCTGCAGTTCTGCTCTTAACCAAAGGACTCCCTTGGTCCATCTGATTTGAACTCTCTGAAAGAGAGGATCTGATTGGGTTGCCTAGTCACCTCTCTGAAGGAGAGAATCTGATTGGGTTGGTTGGTCACCTTGCAGCATGCAGCACTCTTCCTTGGTCATTGGCCAGCCTAGAGAGGGGAACTCTTTAGTTTAATCAGCTGTAGTTTGGGAGGAGAGTTACAAGGTCCAGACCCCTCACATCCCTCTCACACTATGAACACCAGTCACACTGACCTTCTTCTAGTGCCTCTTTCTGCTGTCTCCTGTCCCACCACAGAGCTCTCTTACATCCCTTCCTATGGTCAGGACTCCTCCCCCTCCTCCCCAAAGGAACAATTTCACACATTTCAGATCTCAGCTCAAGTGTCACTTCCACGAGAAATCCTTCTCTGGCCTTTCAGAATAGGTCAGAGACCACCACTGCACGATGCTATGCCACCCTATCCCCAGTGACGGTACTCAAATCATTGACTTACTGGTACCGTGCAGACATCAGTCAATAGAACATAGACCCCATCAGAATGGACTCTGGAACAAGAAACTGGAAGTTTCCTGTTGTGCCAGGAATTTACCGTTGAGTGCTAACTCGTGGTGGGGAGCAGTCCTGGAGGTGCTGGAGACAGATCTGAGGGGCCTGGGCCATAGGGGAGGGGGCACTCAAGGGGCTCAAGGCAGCAGCTCTACTAATGTTTTAATGATCTATTGTTGTGTAACAAACCTCCCCAAAACTTAATAACTTAACATAACTATTATTCTTATTTTGCAATCCAGGCTAGTTTCCTCTGGGTGGTTTTCCTGCTCCTTGTGGTATTCACTGGGGTAAGAATGCCCAAGATGAGATGACTTCTTCAATCACATTTGATGTCTTAGCTGGGAAGGCTGAAGAGCTGGGACCTGGCTGAACATCGTTCTCTCCATGTGGCCTCTCCGCACTGCTAGCTTGGTTTCCTCACAGCACTGTGGTCTCAGGATATCAGGCTTCTTCTGTGGCAGATAACATTGAAAGGGTAGAAGCAAAAGCCATCGGTTCTGTTAAGGCCTTGGCTCAAAAGCCTCATAGCATCCCTTCTGAGCATTCTCCTGGTCAAAGCAAGTTCCAAGACTAGCCTAATTCAGGGAAGAGAAAAGACTTCCCCTTTTGATGGGTGAAAAAGCATCAGTATACGCAGAGGGAAGGAAAGGATGGTGGCCATCTGAGGAAATGTCCATGTGGATATCTTAAATATCTTAACATGGACACAGCGGTATATTTGCTAGTGGCTGAACATCAGCCAAGTACATGCCTTTCATTTAAGTGATTGTTGCAATTTTACATTTGTTTGTGATTTATTTGATGAGAGTCTCTACGATGGCAGGAACTTGACTGCGTTTGCTCTTGTGTCAGGCCCAATGTCTGTCACACTGCAATATTTGCGAAGTATCTGTTGAATGAATGAATGAATGAATGTCCCTTTTAAGAAACAGCAACCACAAGCATCGCTGAACTGCTTCAGTGACTGAACTGCTTCAGTGACTGAAATGCTTCAACCTTTGTGTGGTGAACATTTGATGAAGGTTTTTTAAAGGTAGAAAAACAGAAAGGGTAGTGTCAGAGTTCTCCCTGGCAGAAGAACTAGTTTTGCTTAAAGGCACTAAAATGCATATTTTGGCACCAATACCAGGTGTCTGTGGGAGGCAGGATGGAGAAAACTGAAAGGAGAAAGAAAGATTTAATACAATAGGTTTCTCCCTCCCCTGTTTTAGGGATGTTCTTAACACCCAGCACAGATTCCCTACAACTGATAAGACCATCAATAAGAGCAGCCACCCACCACGAGGACTTGATGAGCCACCTCCCAGGAAGGCTCTCCCCAGGCAAGAACGAATACCTTCTTCCAGCTTGGAATGTGTAGTGTGAGGTAAAGGTTTTACTTGGGTAGCAGCCTGGGGTAAAGAGAAAAACAGGAATCAGAAAAACCCAGTTCCCTTCCAGTTCTGCCGCACTCTAAAAAATAACCCAACATCTGCAGAGGGCTCAGCTACCTCAGATCTCAGACACTCCTGACTGCCTTCATGAAGTCACGCTGTGCCCATTATAGGATATGACAATGCCACCCTTCCAAACTCTTTGTCCCCATCGGTAATGCCCATCTCCCTGCTGGTCCAGCCTTGATAGTCTAGGATGCATCATTAATTCTACCACTCCTGAATCTAGGTCCTCCTGGAAACCAGCTTTGGCTTCGTTCCTCCAATCCCTGCTTCCAGGCTCTCACTTCTCTGCTCCTGAAGATTTCCGACTCTTCTTACGTCATGACAGCAGACGCTGATGGTTGTCTTCCCAGAAGGCAGAGGTAGACTCACCACTTACCATGAAGCCATCGAAGCTTAAGCTCCCAGGCCACTCACTTGGCTGGGCTCCTTTCCAAAGTCAGGAAAAAGAGAGATCCCACCTTCAACGTTACCTGTGTGTGTAAGATATTTTCACTACAATTGGTGTGACTACGGTCATTTTCTACCTCAGTTTTCTTCGCTCACATTTCCCCTCATGTTGCACTTCTTCTGCCAGCAACTGATTAAGTCATGTGCATGTGATGCAGTTCTGGCCAATGGATAGGAAGAAAGGTCTAAGGAGCATTTGGGGAAAGGTTTACTGCTTTGATTAAAGGGGAAGGGGGAAAGCCATTCAGGTGAGATGCCCTATCCTTGTCATCTGGATATTGTTAAGTTTGGGTGTGATGTCTGGAACTTTAGCAGTCATCTTGTGACCATGAAGAGAGCCAGCCTCAGAACAAGCCATCAGAGAACAGCAGAAGGAAAAGGGTCAACCCTGGCCCTACATTCAAACTTCTAAATGAAGTCATATTGCATATGACTCAAGGCTAGGTGCCAGCTAAAAACAATACAACTGCATGTCTTGTTTTAGCTTTGGCCTATGTAAAATCCATATACATTTGTCTTCATTTGGAAAGATGTCAGTGCTAATTTAGCCAATTGTCTATTACAGTAGAAATAGAATCTCTTCTACTTTTCTCTTTTTAAGTAGAATTGAGTAGAATCAAGTTTTCTATTACATGCATCCCAAACCATCTGAACCAATACACATACTCTCAATAGCTTTCCATTATCTCCAGCAAATCTCTTTTAAAGTGATTTTGAAAGTTTCTCTGCAGTCTTGCCCTACCCTATGCAGCCTACCATATTTCCCAGGTCTCCCAACCACACACTCCCTAATCTTAATGAGACACACACCATGTGTTCTTCTTCCCTCATTATTATTCTCACAATCCCCCATCTAGTTTGCCCTCCCCTTTGTCCTTAGGGTGCCATACCCAACTCAAGCTGTGAAAGTCCACATGAAGGCTTCTCTGATTAAATCAGCTTACTCATGTCTCTCTTCTATGTATTTCTATAACTTCTATAGCTTTTTACCTTATAATATGGTATATAATTTGCATTATGCTAAACGGTAAAAAAATCATCCCATCTCTGTTGGACTTATCTCATTCATTGCATCCTCATGAGGCAAAGACCAATTCTTATATATTTTTTCTATCTCTAAAGATACAGTAAGAATTCTATAAACATTTATCCAAACTCCACCATCTGAGACATACTTTGGAATTAAAATTACTTACAATATCAACAATACATCTCAATTACATACCTGTCAATGATGCATTCAGTATTGCTTGAAAAAATCCTCAGACAGTGTTAAAGGATCAGCCCATCCCATGACCTGAAGAAGGCTGATGCTACAAACCAAGCACAACCCCAAGGACTTTGCAAATGAATAAAAATGAAGAGCAACATTCGGTCTGAAACTTAATTCTTTCCATTTACATATAAATGAATATGGCTTTTTCCTGATGAATTACTATCAATACTTGCTTTAAGAGCTACTTAAAATGCCTTTAAAATAATCACCTACTTTTCATTGCTGTAATAGACAATTAGCTAAATTAGTGCTGACATCTTTCAAAATGAAGACAAATGTATATGGATTTTACATTGGCCAAAGCTAAAACAAGACATGCAGTTGTATTGTTTTCAGCTGGCACCTAGTCTTGAGTCATGGCCAATATATAATGCTTATGTATTATTTTTTATGTCACTGAAACATGATTTTGTATTTGGCTTTATGGTGGTATACTTGCAAACATTCCTCCTATCTGTAGACTTCAAGTGTGCAGGTTTCTCTCTTCTGAGCTCTGAGGCAAGAAATCTGCTTGCTTTGGCTTGTGGATCACACCCCAATCTCCCTGCCCCCTCCCCCCACCTCCCCCACTCCCCACCAGCCCTACATCCCCTTCCTTCCTCTCCACCCCCACCTCTATGCCCTTGACATAGAGAGCTGCTCCACACCCACTACAACACTTAAGGAATGCTTACTGATACACATTTACATATATTTATTCATTCATTAATAGCTATTTAGGGACTCCGTGATAAGCAAATTGATTTGATCCTTGTTATCATGAATATTACTGTCTAGTTTAGTGAGCATTATTAAATAATCACAAAAATAAATAGATATAGTTAAACTGATTTTCACTCAAATCTAAGATGCTCCTGACCCCTTTACATGGCTCATCAGCTCTACTGCACAATTGTCATTGCCTCCCATCCTTATTTTATGCAATGAATATCCGTGACGAAGACTCTGGGGGGACAGTGGAGTCCTATGGAGAGAAGAGCAGATCCCACTCTACAGACTCAATTAAAAGACCTCTTTTTTTCTTTTTTTAAAGACCTTCTTTTTTTTTTTTTTTTTTTTTTTTTTTTACCTAAACAGACTGTAATCTGGGTATGCCGTCTCTTCACACTACATTGAGTTGTTCTCATTCTAGGTTTAAAAGAGATGCATTAATTAGAACGAGTTACATTATACTGTGGTCACAAACACTTTTAAAATACCAGTAGCTAAAAGCAACAAAGGCTGATTTCTCAGACATGTTACATGTCCTTCCCATGGAACGTGCTCTCTTTTTGTTGTCCTCACTCAAGAGCCCAACCTGCAGGAGGCTTTGTCTCTGAGAAAAGAAGGAAGCATGGAGGTGAGCCCAACAAGGAAGTGGTCTAGCTTGCAACACCTATCATTTCACTCACAACCCTTTGGCCAGAGCTGATCAGAAGACTCCACCCAAGCACAGAGAGGGACAGGAGACTTAGCTTTTCATGTGCTTGGAATGAAAAAAGAAGTGGGTGTTAGTAGTGCTAATGATTGCCTCCGTGTGTTTCACAGGACCAAAGTCACCTGAAAGAAAGTCTCATGTCAGACCAGGAGCAGCAGATCCCTTGGTATCACTGGTCTTCCGGTGATGGTGTCTTCAGTCAGATAACATCCTACCTCTCTTCACTTTCACTCTGTGGTACGATGCTTCTCCAAGAAGTTGATACACTTTTGAAAAATTAAAACCAAATATATTTGAAAGGTTCTTCTGAACAGAAGACATCCATGAGAATTATGCATGATCGGTATATATTTCTTGAAGATCCTTGGGGGTTAAGGTCATTGAGAACATATATAGATCAAGTGGTAGAGGAAGCCAGTGCCCACATCCCAGCCTGTAAGAGATGCACACAGGATTGAGTTCCCATCTGTACCAAAAAAAGTGATGGAATCCCAACTCTTGTCCTTCTAGGAACTGAAGGATGCAACCTCATTGACTACATAACACAGAGAAGGCAGTTACTGGCTTGTTTATTTTGAAAAGATAGTCTGTCACAAGCCTAACTCCAGCCCCACTGGCCATGTTTTGTTCACCAAACCAACAGTGCCTTTGGAAACTCTAGAACTGTGCTGTTCAATCTGGCAGCCACCAGCCACATGCAGGGCTTTAAATTTTGATTTTTTAAATTATAAATTAAATACAATGTAAAAATCAGTTCCTTGGTTGCACTAGCCACATTTCAAGGGCTCAATAGGCACATGTGACTGGTGGCTACCATAATTCTACAACACAAATATAGGATATTCCCATCATCAGAAAGTTCTATTGAATAGTCCTACTCTAGAAAACCTAGAGCAAAGCACGATCTAGGATGTGCTCTTATCAAAAGAATAGAACTTGAATCTGATCAAGTCTCTGTGATTTATAGGAAATGCAAAGAAGGGAAGAACATGCTGTCTACACCACAGAGATACAA
Source organism: Phoca vitulina (assembly GCF_004348235.1). Classification (NCBI taxonomy): domain Eukaryota; kingdom Metazoa; phylum Chordata; class Mammalia; order Carnivora; family Phocidae; genus Phoca; species Phoca vitulina. The sequence continues at coordinate 4,026,515 of NW_022589773.1, read as the reverse complement.
TCAGAAAAATTCAGAGTGTGGGAAATTTGATGGGACAAATGATACAGTTTCTTAAAAGGAAGGTTTCAAGAAAAAAAAAACAAGGAACCTATAAATACTTGTCAGATATATCAAACAATGAAAATATGTGAAATTTATTGGAATAAATTCAAATAAAAACCTATAAAAGTATATATAATAAGTATGAGACAATAATTGATAAATAATAATTGATAATAAGATATTTAATAATTGATATTAAGGAGTGACTTTAAAAAGCCCTTATCTTTTAAGAATGCATAATGAAATATTTACAGAAGAAATGATATAACATCTGGGCTTTGTTTCTAAATAATTTAGGATGAGGGGATGGATGGGCATGTAGAGGAAATAAGATTGGTTATAGGGTGATGGCTGTGGCTCTGGCTGAGAGATCCATGGGCATTAATTTTATTATTCTGACTACTTTTGCATTTATTAAAAATTTTCAGTAGTGAAGAGTTAAAAAAAAAAATCGCAGTAAGGCAGGACCAGGAGAAGAGAGCTATGGGAAATAAAGATAGTCTCTGAATTCTCTCTCCAAACACTTAGTAGGCATTGCCCTTGACTTTGGCCTTTTCAGGCAGTCATTGTAGAAGGCCTGCTTCACACACAGCCCTGACAAAGGCATCTGGAAGTCAGAGCACAACAGGGGATGGGAAATGAAGTCTGATAGTGTGGATAAACACAAACCATTCCAACTTGTGGCTATGAATGCCTCAAACTCAATGGCTATGGGAAGTAGAGAGGGTGGAGGTGAGTTTGGGTAAGTCCCCCGGACGCCTGTGTATGGAACCTACTAAAGGGGAAAAGAACTTTACACACCTCACCAGGATAGGGGCCCTGAGGGAACAGATAAACTGGTGTGATGGACAGAGTGTTTGTGAACCCCCAAAATTCATATGTTGAAACTCTGTGTGATGATGGTATTTGGATATGGGGCCTTTGGGAATTGCTTCGGGTTGTTTAAGCCACGCACACAGCCTACAGACGGGTTGTGGCTGCCCAAGCTGACTAAGACAGTTGGTCAAGGAAGACGTTATTTCGCCATGGTCGGCCTTAATGTTCCTCGACGGATAATCTGAGAATCTCTGAAGGAGGAAAGAATGTGACAAAGGTAAGGAGTTAATTTTTGTTAAATGATTGCTGCTTTATGAATGTGGCTGGATATTTTATAAGGTATAACATTACATGTTTTTTCTCTTGTATTTTTCCTTTCCTTTCTGTACTCATCACCTCAGGGAAAGGGAAATGGAGGCAGCATAAAAATATCTCTGACCATGATCTTGCAGAAATTTAAGGAGACCTTAGGAGTTCAAGACTGTAGATGGGATCTCGGCCAGAAACAGGGGCTGCAGCTGGGTTCCTTCCCCAGGTGCCTAGATGAGAGGAGGAGTTCCCTAGCTTAGGGGATGGGAGGGAAGAGAGAGAGATCTGTGGGCCTCTCCTGGCAATGCCACAGGGAAGGTGGTAGGATCCAGAGAAGAATAGCTCCTTGTCCACCAAGGCAAAGCAGACCCCAGGAGCCTCCTAAGGGTCCCTTACCTGAGTGAGGCCTGGAAGCATCAAAGACACCCAGTGGGTGGTTTAGACCCAGCTCTCAGCTCTCAGTGGTAACCTTATTGCCTACACCTCCCCCAACTTTGGCACTTACACGGGTCCCCTGGGAGGGATGTGAAAGAGGAAGACTAAGGTGAGGGTGTCTGTTTGTCCAGGTGAAGGGAATCTCAGACTCAAAATTTACAGGTAATGATAAAGTATAGAAAGAAGAGTTACTGTTCTCAGATACCTGAGTTGGAGACTGACTCATAACGTGCAACAGATACCTTATCTCATGTACTTCAGTGCCTCAACAACCTCACAAGGTCAAAGTCTTTGTGTTGCCTGAGATTTATCCTTTCAACCACTCACTCTACCCACAGGCACCGACCCCCCCTCTCGGCCCCCCAGGTTCCAGGCACTCTGCTGGGTGCTGGCGAGATCGAGGAACAAAACTGATCAAGCATCTGTCCTCACAGAGCTCACAGCCCAGCCCAGTGGGAACGAGCACACAGAGACAACCAAACAAAGAAACAAAATCAGTACGAACTCTGATAAATTGCTCAGATAATAAACTGGATGTTGTGATAAAGAATTCTTGGCCTATGAACAGGATAAGGAAGCCTGAAAAGACCTCTCCAAGCAGGTATTTTGTGCTCTAAGACCTAGAGCATGGGAGCCACCTAGTCCTGCCAAGGGTTGGGACGTGCAAAAGAAGGGAGAGGAACTGCAGAGACTTGAGAACATGTTTGAATAATGAAAGGAAGGTAGCATGGTTGGCCTGAACAGAGGAGAAAGAGTGAGGAGGGGAGGTCAGATCACTCAGAATCTGGCAGAGCAACATAGGGAGGTAGAAGGTGATTCTTCAAACATTGGGAAGCCACAGATTTGTCTTAGGTAGGGGATTCGTCTACTTGTAGTGTACGGATTAAATGAGGTAATACACGTAATGCACTTAGAACAGTGGTCAGCATAGACGGCACTCTAGAAGTATTCTTATCCTGATTCTGATTATTAATGATGGGTTGGAGGAGAACCAAGAATGGAAGCAAGTAGACAGGTTGGAAGGTTATTCCCCTAGTCTTTCCTGATGGCTGTGAAGTTGGAGAGCAGTGCTCTGCGCAGAGCATAATGAGAGTCAGACGTGTGATCGTTAGGGCTTCCTGATGAGCAGGGAAGAAAATGAAGGATTCCTCCCAGGTTTCTGTCCTACACTATCAGGCGAGGTTGTGTTATCATGCCAAGGAGGGCTGCGGAACAAAGGAATCTGGGACGAAGAAATGAGCGTCATTTCATTCTGTCGAATTAGAGGTGCCTATGAGGTATTGCATTGGAAATGTCAGATATGTCATCATCCTCGTTGCACATTGAGGAAACTGAGGCTCCTTGACATGAGGAAGCTGAGATCCAGGAAGAGTAAGTCATCTCAAAGTGGAACAACTATTAGGAGAGAGTCAAACCTGGAACTTAGGCTAAGAACCCGTCGCAGCTAGAGATCTCGCCTCCTCGTGGTGGAAGACCTCAGGAGGGGCAGCAGCTTCCTTGTCATAAACCAGGCCCAGAATCAACCACAGTGGCGCTGGCGGTATAAGCACTGACAACAGGATTCCTGCAGGGCGCTGGCATCCCAGAAATTCTAGGCAAGTGCTTGAGCCAGCCACAGAGGCCATGAAATGTGCCTTAGTTCTCTGAGTCTTGGAAGGCAGCTAATTTGCCTGGGAAAGAAGGAAAAGCCAGGTAAGAATTGTACACAATTAAGGGTAGTGACGTCAGCTTGCTAGGCCTGGTTTCCTGCTCTCCAAAATAGGGAGGGAAATCTAACACAATTTCAGGTGCATTATAAAGAATTATTTTCAAAAAGAGAAACAAGCATCAGCGAGATCGTGTATTTGGTAAGTCTTCCAGGGCTGTGTGTTCGTTGAACCCTGGCCATAAATTAAAAAATTAAACTGGACCAGGGGCTGGGGGTTTTGAGAGAAATGGGGACTTATTGCTTCATGGGGACAGAGTCTCATCACAGGGATGAGGAAGAAGCTCTGGAGATGGATAGTGGTGATGGTTGTACAACAAGAATACGCTAATGTCACTGAGCTACATATTTTTAAATGGTTAACATGGTAAATTTTATGCTATGTATATTTTACCACAATAAAACCAAATTAAACCAGACATTTCTTTATATTATTGAACAGAAGCTAGCGTAACACACTTCCACTGTGTTTCTGTCATAGGAACCGAGCAATGAGCCAGTGTCACTCACCATTCCCATACACTTCGGATGTGAAAGAGAACTAGTTTTGACTTGGATGGGAAAGGTGTTGGAACTGAGAAATAAGCTATAAATAAAACCATAACATTCGTCTTAAAAAAAAAACAAAACTGGAATTAGAGGCTAGATTTCAAATGGCATCCTATTTTATCTGAACAGGATCACGTTCTGTAAGCAAGCATCTGTCTGCATCAGTTTATGAGCCCCTCAGGCCAAGATCTGCCTCTGCCTGTCTTGTCAGTACCCTCACAGGGCCTCACGTGAAAGTATTGTTACGTTATTGGGAAAGTTGACTGGAGAGATCTAGAGGCAGTGTAACCAGAGAGAGAAAACAACAGTGACCACCACTAGAAATAAAACTGCTAGGGACTGCATTCAAATGGAAGTCAAACTAAATTGAATGGATCTTTCTGAACTTTTGAAGCTAGTTGACTTTTTTCTGCTTCCAAGAGCTTCCTTTTTGTTTGTTTTCAAATATATTTAATTATGGTAAAATATACATCACCATTTTTAAGCATAGAGCAATGTTAAGTATATTCACATTGTTGTACAACCAAATCTCCAGAAATTTTTCATCCTGCAATACTGAAACTCTATACCCATTAAATACCTCCCCATTTCTTCCTTCCTCCGACCCCTGGTAACCATCATTCTACCTTCTGTCCCTGAATTTGACAACTCTGGGCACTTCATGCAAGAGGTATCCTACAGTATTTGTCTTTTTGTGTCTAGCTTATTTCACTCATCATAATATCTTCCAAGTTCATCCAGGTTGTAGCATGTGTCAGAATTACCTTTCTTTGGCTGAATAATACTCCATTATATGGATATACCCTATTTTGTTTATCCAGTCATCTGTTGAGGGACACTTGGATTATTTCCACCTCCTGGTTATTGTGAATAATGCTGCCATGAACATGGGTATATAAATATCTACTTTGAGACCTCGCTTTAAATTCTTTTAGTATATACACAGAAGTGGAATTACTGGATCATATGGTAGTTCTATTTTTAATTTTTGGAGGAACTGCCTTCTGTTTTCCATATTGATGTCACCCCTTGACGTTCCCATCAACAGTATGTTAGCATTCTAATTTCTCCATATCCTCACCAACACTTGTTATTTCATGAGTTTGTTGTTGTTGTTTTTTTTTTTTTTTTTTTTTTTTTAAAGATTTTATTTATTTATTTGAGACAGAGAGAGAGACAGCACATGAGAGGGGTGAGGGTCATAGGGAGAAGCAGGCTCCCTGCCGAGCAGGGAGCCCGATGCGGGACTCGATCCAGGGACTCCAGGATCATGACCTGAGCCGAAGGCAGTCGCTTAACCAACTGAGCCACCCAGGCGCCCGAGTTTGTTGTTGTTTTTTAAATAGTAACCATCCTAATGGGTGTGAGGTAGTACCTAATTGTGATGATTTTTTTAATATTTAATAGCTAGTTTTTAGAGCAGTTTTAGGTTCCCAGAAAAATTGAGCAGAAAGTACAGAGAGTCCCATGTGCTTTGTGCTCCACACATGTACAACTTCACACACTACATATTCTGAACCACAGTGGTGCATTTGTTATAATCAATAAACCTGCATTGACGCCATCATTACCCAAAGTCCATACATTAGGGTTCTCTTGGTGTTGTATATTCTGAGTTTTGAAAAGTGTCAGATAACATGTATCCACCATTATGGTATCATACAGAGTATTTTCACTGCCCTAAAATTCCTCTGCACTCTGCCTACTCATCCCTCTCTGCCCCCTAACCCCTGGAAGCCACTGATCTTTTTACTGTCCCTAATTTTTTGCCTTTTCCAGGATACCATATAGTTGGAATCAGAGAGTATGTCGCCTTTTCAGATTGGCTTCTTTCAGTTAGTGATATGCATTTAGGTTTCCAGAGAGCTTTCATTTTGATATAGCTTATTCTCAGCTGGTTTGCTTCTCACTTGTCTATGATCTCCAGTGAAGACATTACTAAATGAAGGGAACTCCCTAGGTTCCACAAACATGAATGTCAATGGCCCATCAGCCATTCCTGGGAGCCTGGACCAGAGACTTAGAAGTCAAGGCTCTCAGGCACCTCTCTGGAAGAAAGGCAAGCCAAGGCCAAAGTTTGCCCTGATCAGACACTGCTGTAGCCTAATCTCACAGCATAACCACCCATAGCTAAGAAATCTACCACTATTGGTCACTTGTGACCATATTATGTTAGCAATGTTAGATATCATGAAACTTTTTTAATGGAAGAATTTTAGAACCCAGTATGAGCCCTTTTAATCTCTAAACATTTGGAAACTAAACAATACACTTCTAAAAAAAAATCCACAAATCAGAGGAAGCTCAAAGAAGTAAAATAGTTACACAGAACAGAGAATTTAAATGAAGAAAAAGTGGTTTTCAAAAAAAAAAATCAGCCAAATTGATTCAACTCTAGCAAGACTGACAAAGAAAAAACAGAGAAGACATTAATTACCAGTATCTGAAATGAAACAGAAAATATCACTCCAAACCCTACATATACCAAAAAGATAATAAGGAAATACCACAAACAACACTACACACATAAACATGACAACTTAGAGGATATGGGCCAATTTCTCAAAAAGCACAAACAATCAAAATTCACCCAATATGAAATAGATAACTGGAAAATTTGAATAGCCCTACAACTATTAAGAAAATTAAACTTGTAACTTAAAAACTCTCAAAAAGAGATCTCTAGGCCCACATGGTTTCACTGAAGAATTTTTCCAAATGATTAAAGAATTCTTTCAATTCTTTCAATAAGATCGATAAACCACTGGCCAGACTTATCCAAAAGAAAAGAGAAAGGACCCAAATTAATAAAATTATTAAAGAAATGGGAGCGATCACGACTAACACCAAGGAAATAGAAACAATTATTAGAAATTATTATCAACAACTATATGCCAATAAATTAAGCAACCTGGATGAAATGGATGCCTTCCTGGAAACCTATAAACTACCAAGACTGAAACAGGAAGAAATTGACAACCTGAATAGGCCAATAACCAGTAACGAGAATGAAACAGTGATCAAAAACCTCCCAAAAAACAAGAGTCCAGGGCCTGATGGATTCCCTGGGGAATTCCACCAAACATTCAAAGAAGAAATAATACCTATTCTCCTGAAGCTGTTTCAAAAAATAGAAACAGAAGGAAAACTTCCAAACTCATTCTATGAGGCCAGCATTACCTTAATCCTCAAACCACGCAAAGACCCCATCAAAAAGGAGAATTTCAGACCAATATCCCTGATGAATATGGATTCCAAAATTCTCAACAAAATCCTAGCTAATAGGATCCAACAATACATTAAAAGGATCATCCACCACGACCAAGTGGGATTTATCCCCAGGATGCAAGGGTGGTTCAACATTCGCAAATCAATCAATGTGATAGAACACATTAGTAAGAGGATAGAGAAGAACCATATGGTCCTCTCAATTGCTGCAGAAAAAGCATTTGACAAAATACAGCATCCTTTCCTGATTAAAACTCTTCAGAGTATAGGGATAGAGGGAACATTCCTCAAGTTCATAAAATCCATCTATGAAAAACCCACAGCAAATATCATCCTCGATGGGGAAAAGCTGAGAGCCTTTCCCTTAAGATCAGGAACATGACAAGGATGCCCACTCTCGCCACTATTGTTCAACATAGTACTAGAATTCCTAGCAACAGCAATCACACAACAAAAAGAAATAAAATGTATTCAAATTGGCAAAGAAGAAGTCAAACTCTCTTCACAGATGACATGATACTTGATGTGGAAAATCCAAAAGACTCCTCCTCCAAATTACTAGAACTCATCCAGCAATTCAGTAATGTGGCAGGATACAAAATCAATGCACAGAAATCAGTTGCTTTCTTATACACTAACAACGCAACTGTAGAAAGAGAAATTAGAGAAACGATTCCATTTACAATAGCACCAAAAACCATAAGATACCTTGGAATAAACCTAACCAAAGAGGTAAAGGATCTATACTCTAGGAACTACAGAACACTCATGAAAGAAATTGAAGAAGACACAAAAAGATGGAAAAATATTCCATGCTCATGGATCAGAAGAATAAACATTGTTAAAATGTCTATGCTGCCCAGAGCAATCTGTACTTTCAACGCCATCCTGATCAAAATTCCAATGATATTTTTCAAAGTGCTGGAACAAACAATCCCCCGAATTGCCAAGGAAATGTTGAAAAAGAAAAACAAAGCTGGGGGCATCATGTTGCCTGATTTCAAGCTATATTACAAAGCCGTGTTCAACAAGACAGCATGGTACTGGCACAAAAACAGACATATAGATCAATGGAACAGAATAGAGAGCCCAGATATGGACCCTCAACTCTATGGTCAAATAATCTTCGGCAAAGCAGGAAAAAATATGCAATGGAAAAAAGACAGTCTCTTCAATAAATGGTGCTGGGAAAATTGAACAGCTATGTACAGAAGAATGAAACTCGACCATTCTCTAACACCATACACAAAGATAAACTCTAAATAAATGAAAGACCTCCATGTGAGACAGGAATCCATCAAAATCCTAGAGGAGAACAAAGGTAGTAACCTCTTCAACATCGGCCACAGCAACTTCCTTCAAGACACATCTCCAAAGGCAAGTGAAACAAAAGTGAAAATGAACTTTTGGGACTTCATCAAGATCAAAAGCTTCTGCACAGCAAAGAAAACAGTCAACAAAACAAAGAGGCAACCCACAGAATGGGAGAAGATATTTGCAAATGACACTACAGACAAAGGGCTGATATCCAAGATCTATAAAGAACTTCTCAAACTCAACACCCAAAAAACAAATAATCAAGTCAAAAAATGGGCAGAAGACATGAACAGACACTTCTCAAAAGAAGACATACAAATGGCTAACAGACACATGAAAAAATGCTCATCATCATTAGCCATCAGGGAAATTCAAATCAAAACCACATTGAGATACCACCTTACACCAGTTAGAATGGCAAAAATTGACAAGGCAAGAAACAACAAATGCTGGAGAGGTTGTGGAGAAAAGGGAACCCTCTTACACTGTTGATGGGAATGCAAGTTAGTACAGCCACTTTGGAAAACAGTGTGGAGGTTCCTCAAAAAATTAAAAATAGAGCTACCCTATGACCCAGCAATTTCACTACTGGGTATTTACCCCAGAGACACAGATGTAGTGAAAAGAAGGGCCATATGCACCCCAATGTTCATAGCAGCAATGTCCACAATAGCCAAACTGTGGAAAGAGTTGAGATGCCCTTCAACAGATGAATGGATAAAGAAGATGTGGTCCATATATATAATGGAATATTACTCAGCCATCAGAAAGGATGAATACCCAACTTTTACATCAACACGGATGGGACTGGAGGAAATTATGCTAAGTGAAATAAGTCAAGCAGAGAAAATCAATTATCATATGGTTTCACTTATTTGTGGAACATAAGGAATAGCATGGAGGACATTAAGAGGAAAGAAGGGAGAAATGAAGGGGGGGATATCGGAGGGGAAGATGAACCATGAGAGACTATGGACTCTGAGAAACAAACTGAGGGTTTTAGAGGGGAGGGGGTGGGAGGATGGGTTAGCCCGGTGATGGGTATTAAGGAGGGCATGTGTTGCATGGAGCACTGGGTGTTATACAAAAACAATGAATCATGGAACATTATATCAAAAACTAATGATGTACTGTATGGTGACTCACATAACATAATAAAATTAAATTAAATTTAAAAAAAAAGAAAATAGAAAATAGAGGAGGGTACACTTCCAAAAATTCATTTTATGATGTTACTATTACCCTGATACTAAAATCTGACACAAAAAAATGACAATACCAAAAAAAAACAAAACAAAAGAAAAAGGAGACTATAGACTATTATCTCTCATGAATACAGATGCAAATCTTCTGAACAAAATATGAGAAAATAAAATTCAGTAATACATAAAAAGAATAATACACCATAACCAAGTGGCCTTTATTCTAGATATGCAAAACTGATTGAATATCTGGAAATCAATCATTGTAATCTGAGAAGAAAAAAAATCATGTAACCATATCAATTGATGCAGAAAAGTCACTTGGCAAAATCCAACAGGCATTCATGATAGAAATCCTCAGAAAAATGGAAAGAAAGAGGAACTAACTCAACCTAATAAAGAGCATCTACCAAAAAAACCTTAAGGCTAACATTATATTTAATGGTGAAAGAATGAATGCTTTCCTGCTAAGATTGAGAATAGGCAAGGATATCTCAAAGGGACAACCATGCATTACTTACTCAATATTCACCATTCATTCAATATAATACTGAAAGTTCTAGCTATATGGCAAGGCAAGAAAAAGTAAAGTGAAATAAGGTAAAAAAAACTGTAAATTTGAAAAGAAGAACTATAATTGCCTCTATGTACAGATTATGTGATTGCCTACAGAGAAATTCTCAAGAAATCTACAAAAAAATCCATAACTAATAAGTGAGTTCAGTAAGGTCACAGGATACAAGAACAAGATACAAAAGTCAATTGTATATTAGTATATATCAGTAATATAGTAGTAATGACTACATGGTAACTGAAACTTAAAATATAATACCATTTACCATAGCTCAGAAAAATGAAATACTATGGATAAATCTAACAAAACACATACAGAACTTGTATGCCAAAAACTTCAAAATGTTAATAAAAGAAAAAAACCGTATGTGTCATATAGAAGTGAACTTGAACACTTCACATGATAAAAATGAAAATTGGTAGAAAGATTTAAGCCAATTCCTATTAAAATATCAACAAAAGTTTTTATGGATACAAGCAAGATTATTCAAAAATTTATATGGAAATGCAAAAGGAATAGAGCAGCTAAACAATTTTGAAAAAGAAGAATAAAGTGGGAAGGATCAGTCTACCCAGCTTCAACACTTATTCTGTAGCTACATGAATCAAAACTGGGTGGTATTGATGAAAAGATATCAGTGGAACAGAATAGAGAATGCAGAAGTAGACACACAAATATACTCAACTTTTTGACAAAGGTGTAAAAACAATTCAATGGAGGAAAGATAAGCCTATCAATAGTGTTGTAGCAAGTGGACATCCACAGACCAAACAAACAAACAAACAAACCTCTATCTAAGCTTATACCTTATACAAAATTTAACTCAACATGTGAATCATGAAGTGAAATGTAAGATGTAAAGCTATAAAACTTTTGAAAAAAATTATGAGGATATCTTCAGAATCTAGGGCTAGGCAAAGGGCTCATAGACTTGACTCCAAAGCATGGTCCACAAAAGGAAAAAGTGGTAAATTGGACTTCATCAAAATTAAAAACATTTGCTCTGGGACAGCTGGGTGGCTCAGTCAGTTAAGCATCTGCCTTCAGCTCAGGTCATGATCCCAGAGTCCTGGGATAGAGTCCAGCATCAGGCTCCCTGCTCAGCAGGGAGTCTGCTTCTCCCTCTGCCTCTACCCCTCACCCCTGTTTGCGTTCTCTCTCTCTCTCTCTCTCCCCTGCTCTCTCTCTCTCAAATAAATAAATAAAATATTTTTTAAAAATTAAAAAATAAAAACATTTGCTCCGTGAAAGACTTTGTTAAGAGTATGAAAAGACAGGATGCCTGGGTGGCTCAGTCGGTTAGGCGTCTGCCTTCGGCTCAGGTCATGATCCCAGGGTCCTGGGATCGAGCCCCACATCGGGGTCCCTGCTCAGCAGGAAGCCTGCTTCTCCCTCTCCCTGTGCCCACTGCTCTGCCTACTGGTCTTCTCTCTCTCTCTCTCTGTCAAATAAATAAATAAATAATCTTTAAAAAAAAAAGAAGAGTATGAAAAGACAAGATGCAGACTCAGAGAAAATATTTGCAAATAGCATATCTAACAAAGGACTAGTATCTAGAATATGTAATGAATTCTAAAAACTCAATAGTAATAAAACAAACAACCCAACTAAAAAATGGGCAAACAACATGAACAGACCTTTCACCAAAGAGGACGTACACATGCCAAATAAGCACATGAAAGAGGTTTAGCATCATTACCACTAGAGAAACACAACTCAAACCATAATGAGGTATCAGTATACACAGAACAGGAATGGCTAAAATAAAAAATAGTGACAAAAACAAATATTAGGGAGGATGCAGAGAAACTGGATCACTGATACATGGCTGGTGGGAGTGTAGAATGGCACGGCCACTCGAAAAAGGTTTGGCAGTCTCATAAAAAAAAAAAAAAACTAAACATAAACTATCTTAGAGCCCAGCAATTATCCTCCTGGTGCATTTGCTCCAGAAAAATGAAAATGTTGGGTCACACGAAAACCTGTCCATGAACGGTCACTGCAGCTTTATTCCTAATAGCTAAAAACTGGAAACAATCCAAATGTCCTTCAACAGTTAAACGGTTAAACAAACTTCAGTTTCAATACCATGGAATATTACTTGGCAAGAAAGGAGTAAACGCATGATACATCAACAACTTGGATGAATCTCCAGAGAACTGTGTTAAGTGAAAAAGAAAATCAATCGCAGGAGGAAACGTGCTATATGATTCTACTTATCCAACATTCTTGAAATAACAAAATTATTGAAGTGGAGAACAGATTAGTGATTTCCCTGGTGTTATGAGTAGAGAGGGAGATGCAGGAAGGAATGAGGAGTATCTATAAAAGAGCAACATGAGGGATCCACGTGGTGATCGAAATGCTCTGTATCTTGACTGTGTCAATGTCAATATCCTAGTTGTGACATTGTACTCTAGTTTTGCAAGGTGTCACCATTTGGGAGAAACTGGATAAAGGGTACAAGGAATATCTCTGTATTATTTCTTACAACTGCACATGAATCTATAATTATCTCAAAATAAAAAGTTTAATTTAAAAATGTTTTGTCCATTAATTTGTTCAAACATTTATTGAGCATCTCATTGTGCATTATAACCAAATGGGTCTCCCCAGAGTTTTTATCTGCTGTTTCAACAGTTGGGATTATAAAACAAGATCCAAGAGCTTGCCCATGGTCTGGAGGAAGAATTTCCTTGGAGGGTAAACTCAAACTGTGAGGCAGAAAAACATTCCAGTCAGCTCTCCAATAAATGAGGGAAAGTATGTTGGTACAATTCTCTCTATATACTTCCAAATGTTTAAAAAGAATGGGCTGGCTGAGTGGTAGGTTCTCAGAGGACCACCTTTGCCATCTGAGGCCAACCAGCCACTCCCTACCCTTTCAGTTTTGCTCTCAGGAGAGAATGAGCCCTTCAGAGCCTTGTGTGATGCCAGCAGTCAGGATTTCCAGATTCCCAAGGGAAATGTGCCCAGATTAGCCTCAGCCCAGAGCATGCTGGGAGTGAGAGAAGCTGGCATGGGGGTTAAGAGCACTGGCTTTGACGCCACAAATACCTGGTGCTTGTTCTTTCTCTGCCATCTCTTGGTTGTGTAATCTTGGCCAAGTTACCTATCCTTCTGGAGCCTTGTCTTTTCATCTTTTTCATGGGGCTGTTTTCATTAGTTTAATACATTTTAATGGGGAACTGCAGTAGACCAGGCACTGTTGTAGGCACTAAAGAAACCACAATAAATAACACAAATTAGCAAGGAAAGGAGGAAGGAAGGAAGGAGGGAGGGAAGGAAGGAAGGAAGGAAGGAAAGGAGGAAGGAAGGAGGGAAGGAAAGGAGGAAGGAAGGA
>NW_022589773.1:3673830-4012985 GCF_004348235.1 Phoca vitulina | reverse complement strand
AGGAAGGAAGGAGGGAAGGAAAGAAGGAAGGAAGGAGGGAAGGAAGGAGGGAAGGATCGGAGGGAGGGAGGAAAGGGAGGGAGGGAGGGAAGGAGAGAAGGTCTAAGGCAGTGTCTAAAAATGTGGCCTACAATTCAGCAGCAGGGAGTTTGTGAGGAATGCAGAGTCTCAGGCCCCACCCCAGACCTGTTCATCAGAATCTGAGGGTGGGACTCAGGAATGTGCATGCTCACCAGCTCTTTAAGGGATTCTGACGACCTCCAAATTTTGAGAACTGCAGGTTCAGAGGGAACACAGGAGCCTTTACCACGTGCCCTTGCTCAAGGCAGGGCTCACACATATTATCTGGATCCTCACACCATGGTAAACGTTTTAGTTGTCAGAAGGGACATACCCTCTGAGAATTCAGGACCCGGAACTCAAACCCAATTCCATGACCCTCCAAATGGCCTATTCTCTCCGTTGCCCTCATGCCTTCACATGCCATAAATGCAAATGCACAGCAAAGAGGGGGTGCTCCATTCACCCCGGGGCCCCCAGCACCCTGTGAATTGTGTGTCCTGTCTCTAAGGTGTCAGCGCCCTGCGGCATCCTCATGGCGGCCGCAGAAGCTTCATTCACTCCTTGGAGATGATGGGATACACAACGAGACAGTAGCTTGCCCACCTAAAGTCAACTTTTTGCTTCTGAGAATTTTTGTTTAAACCAAAGAGAATATGACTTGGAAACAAATCATTCCCTCGTCTGAGCCTTCAGAGGTCTGTGGATTCTTTGCAGACTCTGGAGCGTGCACGTCTATTAGTGACATTGGATGATGGCCCATGTGCTTCCCGTATCCTCCTGCGTCCCGAAGCGGCCCACGGTCCTGCAGGCCTATTCAGTTTGTGCAGTGGAGGGGACACAGTTCCCGGGGTTAAGAGCTGGCAGTGGGGCGCGCAGGAGCCCAGCCACCCCCGCCGGGATGACCATTCAGAGCTCCGTGTGGGTCTCTTTTGTGCGGTGGGTGAGGCTTCCTACCATGGGTTCCGGTGACTTGGAATGCCAAGGGCCTAAACTTAATTAACTTCTCCGGGCTGGGACTCTTCCATCTCAGCCCGCATCCTGCTTCGTGGGGCGGCAGGACGAAAGTGCCCCCTGCACAAACAGAAGGCCAGGGACCTTAGTGGGAGCGTTGGCAAATACAACAGGGCCAGTGGCATCCTCATTAAACTCTGATTAGCAAGTGGACTTGATCCAGGCTAAATCAGAGCTGAATGAGATTTCTTTCTTTCTTCTTCTTTTTCTGCTGCCAGTTGATCAGATGTAGGCAATTAAGAAGCCCCACACCTCCAGCCCTTGTATTTTTTTGAAGCAGGGAGCCCATACCAGTCAAGCCATAAAGAGACTATTGTCCTAAGAACAATATTCCCCACTAATCTCACTTCTGGCAATTTACTTTTTTTTTTCCCAAGCAGATTTAGAAACTTAAAAAAAAAAAAATCCTTGAAAGAGTACAGTGGGGGGAGGAATACTCCACGGTATCTAATCCCATCGCAAAGTGGGAGTTTTCTTGTTCCATTCAGCTTTTCTTTGAATGAGCACGGGATAAATAAACTTCTGCTGCATCACCACATTGATGCGGGGACCGTGAGGGTCCAATTATGCATATGGGGGCGTGTGCATTCTGGTTTGCAAATCAAACACAAAGAAGGCAGCACAAGTGCCCCCTTGTAATCAGTTCTCACTACAAATTTACAAACCTGCGAGGTGAGATGGCCTTTTGTTAAGTGTTTAAAAGCAATTATTACCTTTCTTTAATTTTCTGGTGGTAATTAGGCTCCTGAATCTAGTCCAACCTGGTCTGTGCCTTGAAGGCTTCTTGCTCCTCCCTGTGGTCTGCACGGGTGAGGGGCAGGGGGTCCTTGGAGCCAGGCTTGAAGGATTCCTGAGAACTCCAGAACTTTTCCAGCCTGAGGGCGAAGAAGTCTCACAGGCGGACGCTGCGAAGCTGTGTCCTTTTTGCCTTGAAAGAGAGAAGATAAAAGACGATGGTGAAGAGAAGAATTCAGGGAGGGCAAAAGGAAAGACACAGGGTGGAGGGGAAATAAGGCAACAGAAACTTGAGACGGGGAAACAAGACAGGGGGGATTATCTAAAAATGAGACAAGAAAGGACAGTCACCTCAGCACTGTTACTCTGTTCACACTTTTATATTCACTTGCAGGATTCCCGTTAATGAGCCCGGCTACTCCAGGCACCCATGCCTCAATGCATTCGGGTTCTTGCAATGAATGAAGAAGCTGAGGCTCTGCAAATAAAAGCCAAAGGGGAAAGGAAACAAGAGAATCCAAAAGCCCTGCGAAAAGCTAACCAAAAAGCTACACCTTGCACCATGCCCCAAAGGTCATCCAAGTTGGCAGACAAGAGAGCCCCCAGAAAGAACTGCCTACAGCTCTGCCTACCCAGACCCTGCGTGGAAGCCAGGCCAGGAATTCCATTGCTCCCATCACGTGCTGTAACAGTACAGAACATGGCCCCATTCCTAATAGCTGGATCCATGCCCACAGAGGCCAGAGTTGACATCCTGTGGGTCTCTTGTAAGGACAAACTATTTTTCGATTGTTGAGTTACTGAGAATTGGGATGACTGAGCCTATCTGGGTGAGGGTGGGGTCAATTGTAAGGGAGCTGGCAGGGAAACCTGGCTGGAGTCAGAAGCAATCCCTGTCACTATGCACTGAGCCAGAGGACAAAGGATGCACAGTGAGCCATCTCACTACTGTCCGGGGGAATCCAAAGCAGAGGGGCAGTTTCAACACCAGGAATAAACCAGAGGTGGGAGTGGTCACCTGCTCTGTTTTCTCCTCAGGTACAACATTTCCTCCCAAGATGAAAGCGAAGAGCCTCTCCCCTTTCACAATGTAGAGTTTTGAGTCATCCTGATCTCACTTCAGGCCCTGGCCCGGTATCTACAGCTCCCCAGTCTCTCAGAGACTTAGTTTTTCATACCTGTACAATGAAGGGAATCCCTCCTGGAGAGGATAAAATAAAGTATGTAAATCACTGAACACATTATCTATGACAGACCCTCCATATATGATCGAATCAGAAAATTAGTCCAGTAAATGATTAATATCTGTTGATTATGTTTAAGAGACTGGGTTAAAAAGAGAAGCAAGTACTATTTCCAAGAAAAACAGCCATGTGGTTGAGAAAATAGATTAAAAGAGAGAACTAACTGTATGAAAGCATTGCTCTGAAACACAGTAACCCGGTTGCGCACGGAGCGCTAGTAACGTGACTTGCGTCCCGCCTCCACTGAGAGTCAGCTATGTGATGGGAGCTGTAAATATGAACATGCACCTCATCCAAAAAACTTACCATTTGGGGCCATGAAAGCAGTGTAGCTAACCCACCAGGCCGAATGTGATAATAGGCAAAAGAGTTGCATAAAGAAACACAGGAGCGCATTGAGGAAGGAGAGATTAGTTCCAGAGAGCAGGATTAGGAGAGGCTTTAGGTTGGAGCAGACATTAAACCAAGACGTGAAGATAGGTAAAAATAAGAAAGGTGTGCGGGCAGGAGGGAGCAGAGTACATGCAGGAAAGGCAGGTACGCCTGAGTGATGGGGAGTGGAGCCGCCCGCTGGGCGCCAAGCTGTGCGTGGGGGTTAGGTGGCAGGAGCGCTCACTGGCCAGGGTGGGTTGGACCTTGATTTTGTCTGCAGGGGACGGAGCGGAATGGTTTGACTAACGTCGCCCCAGGAGCTGGGGTGTGGATTGGAGGTGGAGACAGACCAAAGGCCTTTGCAACGAGAGAGGAAGGCGGCCTGAGGAAGGGTGGTGTGAATGCACATGAGGGGTGCGGAGGTGGACACACTGGGGAGCTGCCTCGCGGAGGACTGGCGATGTGGGGAATGGGGGGGCGATGTGGGGAATGGGGGGGCGAGGTGGCGGGAGGAGCGGCGGAGAACACTGGAATCTGCGCCTGGGGAATCAGAAGAGCTGGAAGACCACGCGCACTGAAAGAGGACAGGAGTTGGGAAGGTTGATGCCTTCCCCTCGGGACCTCCTAATGCTGGCATGACGGCGTTTCAGCCAGGCAGTTGTCAAGCGGGGCTGCCGCAGGTTCGGCTTTCATCTTACCACGGATGTAGTTTGAGAGCCGAGCTATTTGGGGTCAGAGTGCAGGAAACAGAAATGTGTCTGCGTCTTCCACGCAAAGGGAATTCAACGCAGGGAATTAGAGACATGGCGGAAGCCCAGAGAAGCCAAACAGGAGATGTTAAGGCACCCCAGAAATGAGAACAAGAGGAAGGTGATATTTCCTCTGAGGTTGAAGGGACGGTGAGTGGAGGAGAAGTCACCAGAGTGCCAGAGCTTGAGCCACCTTGCAGGAGCCACTGAGGAGCTGGAAGCAGAGCAAGAGGCTCTTCTACGGGAGGTGGCATGATGGAGGAGGGGACATGGCAGAGACCCAGTACACAACACAGAGGGCACTCCTCATCCTTCCACGCTCGAGCGGTGGGCTGCTGAGCCAGAACAGGCATCCTGGGGGGAGGAAAGGCCAGGTGTGATGGTGCCTTGGAGAAGAGACGGAAGGAAAGCAAACACTAGAAGCAGCGGTATCCCAGGGCTGGGGGAAACTGAGGAAAGAGCAGAGAGGAAGTGCCTATGAGTTCTTGACCTCCCTGCCCCACGTGGACAATGGCGGGTCGGGGAGAGAAAATGAGCCCACGGCTAGCTTCCCACTCGGGGCGGGCCTCTGAAAAGCAGTGCCCAGCGGCCTCCGGAGCAGGGAAGATGGGAGGGCGGCCCTGACCCCCACTCAGGGCTGCGTGAGGCCTGCACGGTCCTCGGGCCCTGACACAATACAGTGGCCGTGTCCTTACTTCGCCACTGGACTACTTACCACTGAGGGACTCTGCCCCCATTGGGTCACCACTACCCCCTCCTACAAGATCATCGGCGGGCTGTAGTGCCTCAGTAAGGCTCTTCTCTCACGCTTTCCTTTTACTTCTTTAAAAAATCTACTGATCAGGGTGCCTGGGTGGCTCAGTCGTTAAGCATCTGCCTTCAGCTCAGGTCATGATCCCAGGGTCCTGGGATCGAGTCCCGCATTGGGTTCCCCGCTCCGCGGGAAGCCTGCTTCTCCCTCTCCCACTCCCCCTGCTTGTGTTCCTGCTCTCACTGTCTCTCTCTCTCTCTGTCAAATAAATAAAATCTTTAAAAAAATTTTTTAAATTAAAAAATTAAAATTTAAAACTCTACTGATCAGAGTGCCTGGGTGGCCCAGTCGGTTAAGCAACCAACTCTTGATTTCAGCTCAGGTCGTGATCTCAAGGTCCTGGGATCAAGCCCTGCTTAGAGCTCTGCCCTCAGCAGGGAGTCTGCTTGAGGATTCCCTCTCCCTCTCCCTCTGCCCCTCCCCCAGCCCGTGCACACGCTCTCTCTCTCTCAAATAAATAAAGAAATCTTAAAAAAAAAAAAATCTACTGATCACAAGTGCTCTCATTAAAGCTTTTCCAGAGATATCCATTGAAGGGGACAAAGGAGCCCCTGGAAATATAAGGATATTAAAATATCATACCCAGGGGAGACCTCAAAAAAAAAAAAAACAGATCTCATCTGTTCCAGTGTTTTCCAAATATTTTGGGTCTTAAGCATCACCTGGGCCTTTATTAGAATTATAGAAGAAAACCAATAAAATGCACCAAAACCATAAAAAACAATTCTAGATTCTTAGGCCTCATCTCAGATCTACTGAAGCAGAACCTCCAGGTGATTCATAAGGGGGCACTGATTTAACCCAGGCTCTTCACCTCCAAGACGAGTTCCAGAAAGGTGAGTTGCCAAGAATTCAGTCTCAGGGGAACATGGGATGAGTTTGCCTTCCAACACAATTTCCTGGGGGAGGAAAATGTTCTGGGTAAATCCATATATTGACCAAGCAAAGTTTTCATGTTTTTTTCTCAAGCTTGATTTTCACTAATAAATCTATTCACTACAACAAAAATGAGCGATTTTTTTTTTTAAGATTTTTTATTTATTTATTTCTGCGAGAGAGCAAGAGAGCAAGACAGAGTGAGCACGAGCGGGGGGAGGGGCAGAGGGAGATGCAGACTCCCCGCAGAACAGGGGACCCTAAGATCATGACCTGAGCTGAAGGCAGACGCTTAACTGCCTGAGCCACCCAGGCAGGCACCCGAGCAATTTTTCAAATACCTTTCTGTGTGTACTTTAGAAAGCAGGTTTGGCATGTATCTGTATTTGTCTATGTGTATGTATGTGTATGTATGTGTGTACGCTTATATGTGTGGATATAAATACGCATGGATCTGTATGTGTGTATGAATATGTATCTGTATATGAATATGGGCATGGATATATATATAATGTATCTGTATAAACCCAGGGCCCAGAACCATCAGGTGAGGACCAAATGTGTGATGAATGAGTGAGTGAGCGACATTATCCCAGGATCTGGTCAGGCAGCTGGTTTTCTCAACCAGCAGGTTATGGCCACAGATACTTTCAGCCCAGAAGCAAGTCTTTCACTTTGAAGACCCTAAATCGGTAAGGGCAGGAGCGTGGATTTGCTGTGCTTTCCAAACCTGCCATGTTTAGGGCAGGATTTCTTTTGTAAAAGACTGTGAATGGTTCTTTTACCGGCATTTTCTGAGTGTGGAAGTGTTAGCAAGAGATTGTAGAGTTAATTAGCCAACCCCACCTCCCTCCGTCCTGTTTGCCCAGCTCATTCAAACACATAAATGCCACTACAAACAACCACTAAATCTACAGAGGCTTGTTCTGGCTGTCAAACACAGCCGTAAAAATAATATGCCCTCCAGCAGGGGAGGGGAAAGAGAAGATGGCAAAGCACTCACTAATTTTCAACAATCCCTCTTTAGAGACGTAATCTTCAAATAAATATTTAACTTGCTCTGTCTTCAGTCTTAGATTATTTACAAATCAGGCTTTAAAGCCGATTTTAAATGATCCTTCCCTGAGCTATTTGCACACCTAGAGTGGCCCGGGGGAGGAATGAGCCTTCCCAGGGGCCGGGGCTGGCCGCCCCTTGCAACCCTACATGGCCTGCGAGGCGGGAAAGCAGGAGGCTCCAGACCACAGGCAGCCACGTACCCCCAGTTTCCAGCGCCCTCGTGCCTCTGTGAAGTGAAGCCTGCCCACCTCCAGAAAGTTCTCATTCAGGGCCCTTGTGGGGACAATAGTCAAGCACTAAGGGAAACTTCAGTGGCGGAACCAGAAATCTGTCCTCAGGAGGCCCCTGGCACCAACTGAGACACGGGCGGGGCGGGGGGAAAGCTTCAAAGGACAGGTCTCAAATCTCAAGATCACCAGGGGGAAGCTCCCAGCCAACACGATTCTAACTGTCTCTCAAGCCCTGCTTCCCAAGGCTGCACAGAGTGCAGTGGAAAGTGTGTGAATCACGTAGATGAACTGCTTCAACAAACAATACCACACACAGCAGAAGTTTATTCTCATTTGTATGAAGTTCTACTGGTGTTCCTGGTCGGTGGGCAGGAACTCTTCCACCCAGTAATTCTGGACACGGGCCCTTCCTTTTTGCGGCTCTACCATTCCCAAGGGTCTCCGAGTCTTCGAAGGGCTATGTCTTCTGCATCTGACCAGCAGTCAGGGAGGAGACAGAGGGAGTGAGGAATGGAGCAGAAGACTTTATGGACCAAGCAGCTCTGTGAACACCTTTGGGCCCTGCACCGTGGGAAACTCGAGGGGAAAGGCTTGGTGCCTCCCTAGGGAACCAAAGACAAGCCCACGCCAAGTGTATGGACTCTGTGTAAGTCTGTACATTGGGTCTTAACCTGACCTTCATACTATTTCCCATGCACCACAAAGGCTCTTTCTATTTATTTGCTTTATTCCTTTGTAGTGTCACAGTAAGCTACTCCAATTTATTTTAGCATAGGAGGAAATCACTAAATAAAATGTAATAACGAGTCATGTTTCAAGAGGGGGGGAAATGCCCACTGAGACAGACAAACAGAACAACAACAAAGCAGAGCAGAGTTTACAGGAACTCTTGTGAACTTTTTCCTTGTTTGAGACAACACTCACGCGTGGATGGCTCTCTCCAGGTTGGCCTGGCCATGGCCGCTCCAGCATGGGAAACCCAGCCTCAACTCTGCCTCCATTCCAGAGACTGGTCCAGACAGAAGAATCCGGAACTCTGGCCTGTCTTTCCATAGTCTTGCTGCAGGTTGTGTCCTTCCATGAGTCTGAGTGGATTCTGAACCACAGGCCGAGGCTAGACAGGGGCCATCTTAAGGTGGGCCGGACCCGCTCCCACCCCAGCTTGGGCACCATCTTGTGCTTCCTGGCCTCCAGCTGCTCAGGGTCCACACAAGCACCAGCAGACACCCACAGACTACACATCCCACCCAGTGAGAGTTAAATTCTAACTAGGAAAAACTGGTGGGGAGGGAGAGGGAGCAATAAATCTCATCTCAGGGGAGAAAATGAATACTTCTTAGGATAGTTCTGGAATATTAACTGCCATCTTCCTGAGGCGGGAGGAAAGCAAGGAAGGATGACAGGCCTCTTGAACCACATCGTAGGACACATACTCATGTGCTTCTTTTGATATTCCTGACTGTTAACAATAATTTCTTTCATCAGGGAAACATTTCATCTTTAAAAAGCTGGATGTCCAGGAATGTAATTTTTTGAAAACAACGTGGAGACAATCTGTAAGCCGCACATACTTAACTCTACGAGCCCTCTTCCCACAAATAAAGTCCTACACTGAATGTGCCTTCCTCCTCTCCCAAACATAGGATTCTTTTGGAGTTGGAATGATAAACTCAAATTTTTCTACCCTATCTCCGTCCCTCATTATTGTCACATTTCACATAAAACAATGACTAGGAGATGGTAAAAGTAATTCATACATCTGCGTATGCATTAACAACTGAGACCTGCAAGCGCACAGATAGATGAACCTATGCATATATATTTGTATCTCAGACAGTTCCCGAATTACATATTCGCATCTCATCTGCATGACAACGCATGAAATAGGCATGGCAGAAATTTCTCCCGTGTCACAGTCGAGGAAACTAGAATCAGCCGGGTGAATGAGGTCGTAGGGAGCCAGGCTCCGCAAAGCAGGCCCCAGACACGTCTCTGATAACGGGAGTGGGGAGTGAGGGCCCCTAACCGGCCTCCTCCAGCGCTTTGCGCCCTGTGTCTGTTCACCCACACATCCACATCCACACTTGGAGTGTGAGCCACTCTTATCTCCTAGTCATGGCTTTGCAAGAGTAGCAAGAAAGAGGCCAGAGCCCACAGCCGGGGAGCTGGGACCTTCCCCGCACCGAGGGCGGGTTAAAAGCTGCAGGAGGCGTGCCAGAGTAGATGACACCCATCACGGCGCGGTCCGGTGGCTCTGGAGCTGTGTCTGATGCCCCTCTGACACCGGAGCTGCACCCACGCTGGGCACCGTGAAGCACGGAGCTAGGACGTCCGCCCTGCGCCCACCACCCCTAGCTGCCCCGGGGCTGATGCTCCTCTCGGCTTAGGCCGAAGCAGCCTGATCCCCGCGCTTCTGCCACGTCTGCGCAAGTGAGTTCGTCCAGCCTGGTGGAAAACTGCACCCCTAACCTTTGCAAAGCAGAAAAAAAAAAAAAAAATCAGTGCTCTTGACAGAAATCCGGGCACGTTTATACCATCAGAATCATCTGATACATTCAAGTCCTGTTGTTTTTACTAACGTTATTGCTACCTTGTTTCTCCAGGCGTGACTCTTCTTTTAAGAAAACAGTCTACTCCCTGTACCTGGAGCACAAATGAACAGTGACGGGTGAGACATAAAATCTAGGATCCAAGGTACCGCTCCGGCTGTAACCCGGTGGCCGGGGCGTCAGTGGCCTTTGTCACCGCTGTTCCAAATACAGAGGGAAAGTATATAATGTTCCCGATGTCAAGGAAAGAACGCTGTAAAAAATGTTACATGACTTAAAGCAAACATATATAAAGTGTATTCCTGAGGGAGAGGAAGAAAGGATGTACAAAACAGAAGGAAATTAGGATTGGAAATTAGGCTTTCTCCCCGGAGCATTCAGAGAACTTTAAAGACCACTGTGTCTTAACCGATTCTCACGCTAGCTCTCCCCCAGCTCTTTCTGCAGTGGAGTTGCCAACATTGAGAGGGGACGTCAGCCCCCTTGTGGAATGCGGGTAACCTTCGGAAGGTCTAGGACAGCAGAAGATTATTTCCAAGGCAAAACAAAGACAATGAAATAGTCTTGCGGCGACATACTGATTGTTTATACACTGAGCCGGTGACTGCACTGAAACCACAGAAGCACGGACTACCCTCGTTGGCCCTCGTCACACTCTGTTATGGGCTGAATTGTGTCCCCCCCAAAAACCATATGTTGAGGACTTAACCCCAATGTCTCAGAATGTGACTGTATTTGGAGACCAGGCCTTTAAAGACATGGGATTAAGTTAAAAATGAGGACTGGTAGGCTGGGCCCTGATCTCATCTGGTGTCCTCCTAAGAAGGGGAAACTTGAACACACGAACATCAGGCATGCGCACAGAGGGAGACCAGTGGGGGCACAGTGGAAAGGAGGCCACCTCCAAGCCAAGGAGAGAAGCCTCTTGAGAAACCATCCCTGTCGACATCATGATCTTGGACATCTGGCCTCCAGAACTGGGAGACATAAACTTCTGTTTTTCTGTTTTTGTTCTTGTTGTTTTATATGTTTCTGTTTTTTAAGTCCCCATCTGTGGTACTTGTTATGGCAACCCAGGCAGACTCATACACACCCGTTAAGCCTCAGAGCGGAACAAGGGAAAGCCTTTGGCCTTGGAATGAGGAGGCTTGTGTTCAGGTGGGGCTTTGTCGCTAAGTCATGTGCCCAGAAAAGTCGGAGTTTTGAGCATCACTCTCTTCCTGTGCAAAGTGTGAGGGTCAATGGGGACAGTGAGAGGTCCCTCCTCCCCACATTCCATGACTTCAACTGCCCCCCCACCTGCCCCCATCCATTAGCAGGACTCCCCACCCAGCTCTCAACTGCGGGGGTCCCACAGCAGCAAGCCTCGCTCAGTGACCCCGCAAACTATGAGCACACTGTTGCCTCGGACGTGAGACACGGGGGGGAAGGATCTGCGTTAATTCCTGGCAGGAATTAATGAGTTGGGAAGCCATGGTGTGGGTTTTGTCATTCTCCCTAATTGGCTCTTGTTGAGGCCAGGGACGCCTTTGCCTGGAGACCTTTGCAATTCTGACTGCTCAGGTGTGCAGCCCGCCCCTCACCCTCACCCTTCTTCCCACACACGCCTCTCTCTGAGGGCTTGCTAAGGCTTGCATGGCTGCCAGACTCCCACCCAATAACCAATTAAGTATACCAGGCAAGGTCTGCCTGTGCCTGATGGAGGAAGCCCTCACTTGCTAAGGGACTTAAATCACTTGACATATGCGTGCCAATTTTCCCCTCCATATCACTTGTACTGATTAGCCTTTTCTTTTTCCTTTTCTCAAGAAAATGACTGCAACTCTTTATTTTTAAAGAAGCCTTGATGGGATTTGGCTCAGATACAAAACAAAAATCCAACCAATGGTGAAGAGCACAGATTGTTCGGAAGGATAAAAGGCAGAGGCACCCAAGACCACCTAAGTAAAGGTCCATTGAAATTGCTTGGCGTGCCCGCTCCAGCACCACCACACGTGGCCTCGCTCATTTCCATGCACCTACAGCAAGTTGGGCACATGAGTCCAAAGTCCCCTGATTGTCTGAGAAGCTGCTGCCCCCCCAGCCCCGTCTTCTTTTCTTTTCTGTTCTTATTTGCTGATTAACAGCAGCAACCTTAGTGTGTCCTATATGTAGCAAGGGGAAAAACCAACAGGGACACTGCAAAGTGATAGTGTGGTGACATCTTCACATTATCTTAAATGGCATTTTTTTTCAACCTTAAGTCTCTTGAATTATAGGAGATGGAAAATGACCAGAGAAAAAAAGAGTTTTTGAATACAGAGAAAACTGCCAAGTAGCATGTAGTCTGTAAGTTCCTCCTGTTTCAATCTGAAACTAGGTCACTGAATTTAAGCTTCTCCCACAGGCTTTTCTAAGGTCATATGTAAACAGAATTCTTGTTTGGAGGAGGGGCTCAAAAGATGTGTGAAGAGAATTGTATAAATCCATGCAATCACAAATAGGAAGAGAAATAGCTAGAATAGGATGTAGTCACATAGTACTGAGTCTTAAAAGCAGAACATCTCTGTGTTTTAGAAAACTGGACTTTGTGCAATTGGAGGAAGAAAGTGAAGATTCCAATATTATTAAGAGCTTTGATGCGGGTCAGATGTGGGCCGCACACCATATAGGGGAGGCAAGGGAACACATGGCAGTGGAATACAGGACCAGAACACAGAGGAGAGTTATGACCAGACATGTTGTTGTCCTCTCCCGGAGGAGATGTCACCATCCCTGAGATAGCACCCCCAGGAGTCACACAGGTATATGATGAGCTGCTCCTCTCTAGATTTGAACTTTAGTCCCCTTCAGTGGGTCACTGTGGAGCTTCCTGGGCAGCTCTGATGTGATCCACACTAGCTGAGAGTAATGTGTGCAGGTGGGAAGCAGCCATCCCCTTGGTGCTTTATAAACAGATTAATAAAGATAGAGTTAAGATTACTCTTGAGTATTTTGGTTTTTTAGATATTATTGTAAATGGGATTGTTTTCTTAATTTCCTTTTTGGAGAGTTGGTTGTTAATGTATTAAATGCAACTGATTTTTTTGTTGTTGTTGATTTTGTAGTCTTTAATTTTGTCAAATTCATTCATTGGTTCTAACAGTTTTTGGTGGAGTCATTAAGGTTTTCTACATATAAGATCGTGTCATCTGCAAATGAAGATCATTTTACTTCTTCCTTTCTGATTTGAATGCCTTTTATTTCTTTTCTTGCCTGATTGCTCTGGCTAGGACTGCTTGTGCTTCTTGAATAGGAGTGGTGAGAGTGCTTTACGTAGTGTGAACATTTTAATAGTATTAATTCTTCCAATCCGTGAACATGGAATGTACTATGATGTGAATGTTTGTGTCTGCCCCAAATTTATACGTTAAAATTCTAACCTTCAAGGTCATGGCATTAGGAGATAGGGTTTTGGGAGGTGATTAGGTCATGCAGATACAGTTCTCATGAATAGGATTAATGCCTTTATAAAAGAGGTCCCAGAGAGTTAGATCACTCATTCCACCATGAGGATCCAGTGAAAAGTCAGCAGTATATAACCCAAAAGAGGGTCTTCTCCAGAACTCAACTATGCTAGCAACTTGATCTTGGACTTCTAGCATCCAGAACTATGAGAAATAAATTTCTGTTGTTTATAACCTACCTGTCTGTAGTATTTTGTGATAGCAGCCCAAATGTATGAAGGCAGGTTTTCTTTCCATTTATTTGTGTCTGCTTTAATTTCTTTTATTAGGGTTTTATAGTTTTCAGTGTGCGTGTCTTTCACCTCCTTTCTTTGTTCCTCAGTAGAAAAAGAGACAGAAGACTCAAATAAATCAAATTAGAAACAAAAAAGGAGACATTAACCTGATGCCACAAGATACAAAGGATCATAAGATAATACTATGAACATTTATATACCAACAAATTGGATAACGTAGAAGAAATGGATAAATTTCTAAAAACATACAAGCTACCAAGACCCATAGTTACTGATAGCTTTGAAGCAGGGGAGTGATGTGAACAATACCAAGAAACCTGTTTTAAAAGATGGATGTGGCAGGGCGCCTGGGTGGCTCATTCAGTTAAGCATCTGACTCTGGGTTTCAGCTCAGTTCATGATCTCAGGGTCCTGAGATTGAGCCTTGCATCAGGCTCCGCGCTCAGCACAGAGTCTGCTTGTCCCTCTCCCTCTGCTCCTCCTCCCCACTCACTCTCTGTCTCTCTCTGTGTGTGTCTCTTTCTCTCTCTAAAATAATAAAACAAATAAAATCTTTTAAAAAATAAATAAAATAAAATAAAATGCTTTTGTACAAGGGAAACTATCAACAGACTGAAAGGGCAACCTATATACTGGGAGAAAATGTTTGTAAGCCATCCATCTGTTAAGGAATTGATATCCAAAACCTAGAGAACATTATGCTAAATGAAATAAGCAAGTCACAGAAGGACAAATATTGTATGATTCCACTTACACGAGGTATCTAAAATAGTCAAACTCAGGACCATTTGTTACGCAGTTGAATCTTCCTGATTATGTGAGGAATGTCTAAATCAGTTTTACGGTTTAGAAAACTGGCACTAAAGAAGTTAGGTAGCAAGCAAGTCTGTCCATAACTGGCAGGCTCTGAGTCACTGCAGAGACCCAGGTGTGGCTTTGCCTGGGCTTCTCGCAACTCCAAGAGTGGCATTCCAAGGCTCAGGAACGCCATGGTGCCTCCTAGTCTGATGATAAATTGAGACCCACTGGATAGCGACATTCTGATAGGCCATCAACATCTTTCCCTCCAGCTCCGGTTCATCTCTCCGGGACAAGCTGAGAATGTAGCTCACTTAGGAATTCTTCCTGATTAACTCTGTCCTGTGCCACCCCAGCAAGCACTCTGTCGAATGCCCAGTTAAGTCCTCCTTCAGCTCTGCTCTATGCTTATTTCTAACATAACCCTTCTAGTCTGTGAACATTTGGAGTGTCCGTCTCTCACAATAGACTATAAGCTTTCTGAGGGGATAGACTCCTCATTTACCCCAGGGCTTGGCACGCAGTAAATGTCCCCATGTTTGTTGAATCCCCCGGTTAGTTATTAAAGATCACTCAGCCACAATTAGTGCCCCAGCCCCTTCCATGGGTCTCACTAAATGGCATTGAGTTTACAAAGCATAAAGAGCTTTCTTGATGAGGAAAGATGGATAGGAATGACTACATTAAAATGTAAAACTTCTAGATGGCAAGAGACACATAAACAAAATTTACAAGGCAAGTGGCCAACTGAAAGAAAATATTTACATAGAAAACAAAAGATTAAATCCTTACTATATAAAGAATTCCTATAAACTAATATTAAAGATGCATAGCACAATACGACAGGGGAAATTATAAATGGACAATTCACAGAAGAACAAATGCAAATGGCTAAACTACAAAAAGATGTTTAACATGACTCATAACTAAAGAAATGACTGTCAACATAGCAAAAATGCTAAAGGTGGTGTTTACTCAGTTGGAACACTGGCGTAAAGAAACATACCTTCACACAGCACAGGTATCAGGGTAAATCACTATGACCTTCCAAACAATATTTGCCAATATTCTTCAAAATTTCAAATGGACATCTCCTTAAATTCCATGATTCCACTTTTAGCAGCACTTACTAAGGAAATATGTCATGTGTAACTCAAGTTGTATGGAGAAATATATTTTCTGCAGTATTATTTATAATCGCAAAATTATAGCAAAGAACTAAATATTAACCACAGTCAAAAAGTAAAATAAATTTTATAACATTCTTAACTATGAATCTATTTCTTGAGGTCATTCTAGATGTGTTAATATATCTATGCCGTATAGCTGAAAAAAGATAGGTTGCCAAACAATACAATAGTCAATTGATTTTGTTTGAAAAAGAATGCATATTTGTAGAGATTTGCATAAGCACTCCAAAAAGTTCTAATGATACCCCCAAGCTGTTAACGGTATTTATTTCTGGGACTGGAAATGGAGTGAGCAAGAAAAAACTTTTCCTTCTAACTCTCTATTTGTCTGTACGTTCAGGTAAATGTGTTACAAATTTGTGGGGCGCCTGGGTGGCTCAGTTGGTTAGACATCTGACTCTTGATTTCAGCTCAGGTCATGAGCTCAGGGTTGTGGGATCGAGCCCCATGTTGGGCTCAGCGGGGAATCTGCTTGAGATTCTCTCTCTCCCTCTCCCTCTGCACCTCCCCAGCTCACACACACATGTGCACTCTCTCTCTCTTGCTCTAAAATAAATAAAATCTTTAAAGAAATGTGTTACAAATTGGTTACAATCAGTTCACACTGTTTTTGTAATATGAAAGAAAAGCAAGGAAGTTTGTTTTGTTTTGTTTTTAATTCTGTCACGTCTTTTCCTGGCTACATTGCTATTCTTTGTAGAGCTGGACAAATGGAGAAAGAGAGAGAGAGAGAGAGAGAGAGACTGAAGCTGGGCAGAGAGAACCCTAGTTTGAGAATGATGCATGCCTTAGCAACTCCCTCACCAACAGCCTCTTCTCCCCGCTACGACTAACGCAGGGAAGGGATCTTCAATCTTGCCATTTTATTGAAAGTGTCAGTGTTTGCTTACAAAATTCAGTGATGTGGTCTCTTCCCTTGAGGAGCTTACAAAGTCTAGTGAGGAGAACAACAATTAACATATAAAAGCATATAACCCACAATGAGGGATGGTTTATGGAATAATGGCTGGCCCTGGAGGATGAGTAAATGAGTCATCCAAGAAACATCATCGAAGTCTTTACCAAGGGGCATGTTTGTGAACTGAAACTTAGCCTTTAAGCAGAAATTTTTTTTTTCAGGTAATTACACATGTAATTTTTAATGAAATTTTATATAATGAAAATAAAATTGTTGTTTGCATAAAACCATGAAAGAATTTGAGACAAAAGCAAATACACTAATTAAATTAGGAAGCAAGAGAGTGACAGACGATTTCTAAGCTCTCTTCTAGCTTTAAAAACATTCATTTTGATCACTCGGAGTGTTCATGGAGCCCCTGCAATGTGTTCGGCTCTGAACTGACTGTGGAGGGAGGGGGGAGAATGAAACTATGTGCTGTGGTCTCAGTCCTTAAGAAGTTTACAAACTTGGTAAGGAAACCAAACTAATATGTGGAAATGTGTACCCAGCAGTACCCACCCCAGGAGGCCATTTGAAATGTTCCTCTATTGACATTACATAGCTAATCACCAAATTGTATGGTGTAGAATCTGAAGATGAGGTCCATAAATGATACAACCAACAAACAAGACACTCTTAGATTTGTAAGCTGACGTTCAGGAGGTAAGCATTTTACCATATTTAATAACACTTTCAGTGACTTATTCCTTAAAGTAGTGAAGTTATATGAAATCTAAATTCTGGCAAAAATATACATAAATTAGCAAAATATATGAGTAGAGTTGACCCTGAACAACATGGATTTGAACTGCATGAGTCCACTTATAACTGGGTTGTTGTTTGTTTGTTTGTTTTCTTCAGTAAATATGGTACAGTAGTGTAAATGTATTCTCTCTTCCTTGTGATTCTCTTAATAACATTTTCTTTTCTCTGACCTACTCTATTGTAAGAATACAGTGTATAATATATATAACATAGCAAATATGTGTTCACTGGCTGTTTATGTTATCGGTGAGGCTTTCAGTCAACAGTAGGCTATTAGCAGTTAAGTTTCTGCAGATTGAAAAATTATGCACAGATTTTTGACTGTACAAGAGGGTTGATGCCTCTAACCCTTGAGTTGTTCAAGGGTCAACTGTATTTAATCATTTTTCTAAAGATCCTTTTATTTATTTTAGATAGAGAGAGAGAGAACAAGTAGGGGAAGGGGCAGAGGGAGAGGAAGCGAGAGAATCTCAAGCAGACTCAGCACTGAGCGTGGAGAAATCAACTGAGCCACCCAGGTGCCCCAGCTATATTTAATTATTACGCACTACAAATGTAGGTCAGAAGACAAAGCTCTCTGTGTCCACTGGAGAAATCAGAAAAAGTATGATGAAAGGGGGCTTGAGTTGAGCCTAATGGGACACATGGGATTTAGATCATAGAAGAGATTGGGAGGAAGATCATAGGTAGGAAGAACACCACGAAGGGTTGCAGGATTCTCCTTCATTCTGAACGACTTAATAATGATCCTTCACTGTTCTTTATTACCTTTGCTACCTGTCTATAAAATGCCCAGGCACAATCAATTTCACTTTTAAAAATCATTGTTGAGGCAGTAGGAGAAAATGGACATTTTGATATTTTACAAAGGCAAAAGTATGTGGGAAGCCCCTCAAGGATGCCAAGTGTTTCGAGACCCTTTACATTCAAAGGTTCAGAACTCTTGCTCTCTTGCCTCAGTAGTCTGAATTTCTAGAAAGAAAAAAGTATGGGAAGAAGATGACATTCCCCAAAGTCTGAGAGACTATCAGAGGTGACTTTACAATGCATGAGAAAGTGTTGTATTGGAGACTAGAACTGGGGAATGAGCAGTGGGGAAGTGAGCTGGGGAGGTCGACAGAAAGGAAGAAAACTAGCTCTTTCTAAGTTTATGGCCAATTTACATTTGCCATACTTCAGACTCCAGTGTTTCGCAAGGGCTTCTCAATATTGAAGGCAGCTCTTTGAACAATACAGTCCTTTTTTTTCTGCAGTTCACAGCTGTCAGAGATCATTTAACTCCCTATATATTTCCAAAAAGTGATGCCTTTAATGGGCAACATAAACAGTGGGCCTGGAGCATACTGAAGCTTGACTTGGACATAAGGTGTTAGGGCATCACTCGCATCTGTCAGGATGTGGAAAGGGGGCCTAAGTAAACAATTCTGAGCATTTAGAAAAAAAAAAACAGAAGAAAAAAAGGAGAGAGGGGGTGGAGTGGGAGGAGGAAAGATGAGGAACACAGCTAGAAAGAAGGGAAAGGTAAGAACGGAAGTAATACAAGGACAAGAGAAAGAGAAGCTAAGAATGCATTGATTAAAACTTCAATTTCCTTCTTAAAATAATCCATTTCCATTCAAATGCAAACATAGTCACAAAGGAACCTGTTAAGTCTCATGTGGCAGACCTAAACAAATTTCCTAGTTACTGGGAATTCAACCAGCGCTTATTATCTCAACACAGTTTATATTTAATTTCCAATTTGTTTTCCCCTTTTACAACAGATCCAAGTATGACATGTAACATGCACTGATTTTTTCTGTTGCTTTGAGTATTTTCAGTGGCCTTACTGTTCTCCAAGACCAATAAAACCAGTGGTATGATGTTCCTCCCTTTGGGCTGGGATTCTATATTGGAAATAGAAGCCAAATCCAGTTATTAAGAAGAGACTATGGAGGGCTCAGTCAGTTAAACCTCCAGCTCTTGATTTTGGTTCAGGTCCTGATCTCAGGGTCGTGAAATCAAGCCTCACATCGGGCTCCACACTCAGTGGGGAGTCTGCTGGAGATTTTCTCCTTCTCCCTCTGACCCTCCTCCTCTCCCTCTCTCATTCTCTCTCTCTCTTTAAAGTAATAAATAAATAAGTCTTTAAAAAAAGAAAGAGAGAGAATATGGAACTTACGAAAAAGGCTCACACTTCTGACTGGGCAAGTGTCACCTGCAAGATTAAATACTGTGTGAACTTAACAGTATTTGGGAGACTAGGAGAATCAAAAAATCTTCCTTTCAAATGAATAGCAAGAAGTAGTAAAACGGTCATAGTGATGTGATGATAAGTGAAATCCCAAATGCATTCAGGAATTTTCAATGGAATCTTAAAAATCTGAAATCTTTAAAATCTGAATTCCTAAGTGTCATCTAATTATCTCTCTTAACTGATACTTGTATTTATAATAAAAGTATAAAAAGCTTAGCAAAATAAAAAGTTCCAAGAAAGAAACAACTCACTCTCAACTTCACCATCCAGAAATAAGCAATGCTAAAAGTCTACAAGTATTGGGGTGCCTGGGTGGCTCAGTCGATTGGATCTGACTCTTGGACTTCTGATTAGGTCATGCTCTCAGGGTCATGAGATCGAACCCTGCATCAGGCTCAGGTGCTGGGCGTGGAGCCTGCTTGAGATTCTCTCTTTGCCTCTCCCTATACCCCTCCCCCACTAAAAAAAAAGTCTACCAGTATTATAACAAAATGAGAAACATACAGATTAAAGAATGAATAATATATGTCAATTCTATCTCAATAAATCTGGAAAACATAGAAGAAAAGAAAAAAATAAAAGTTTGACAGACATATAGATATAAAGACAAATAATGATTTCATTAGAATGAAATCATATAACATGTGTCATTTTAAAACATTTAATCTTACTTTACATACATTTAACAAAGGAAAAAGAAATTGAAGTAAAGGAAATATCAGAATTTTAGGTAGATATTTCTTTGCCATCTAAGATTAAGAGAGGAAGTGGGAAGTCATTAGCAGCCTGGAGTCATCATTTATTGTTAACAATTTAAAATACATAATTTTAGGAGCGCCTGGGTGACACAGTCGGTTAAGCGTCCGACTTGATTTCAGCTCAAATCATGATCCCACGGTCATGAGATGGAGCCCCACATCAGGCTCCCTGCTCAGTGGGAAGTCTGCTTCTCTCTTTCTCTCCCTCTCCCTCTGCTCCTCCCCCTGCTCATTCTCTCTCTCTCTCTCTATAAAATAAATAAAATCTTTAAAAAATAAAATAAAATACATATTTTATTTTTTAAACAGTTTGGATTGATTTCCCCACTAGAAAAAATTAAGTTCTCTTTCGCTTCCTCCTGCCTCCCCTACACCTTCTAATTTTTGTTGCTTTGTATCATTTCTATACTGTCAGGATCTGAAACATTTACATAAACTTTAAATGTCCCAGTAGTTTCTTCTTTGATCCATATTCTAGTGGATCCCATGCTCACAACTAGTCTTTCTACCATCACCTTTCCATTCTTGAATTCTTTGTTATGATTCACATCTTGCCCCACGTTACTTTTTCAATGCAGGAAAACATTTTTTTTAATATATTAGAAATCTTTCAGTTTAATGCAAATCGCGGAAATTGGGTACATATAATTGTACACTTAGTGAGTTAGGGAAAACATAATCTGCTTAGGCACCTCAGACTTGAAAACACAGCAGGTCACTGGAAATTCAATTTGTGGAGGACGTGATATGCCTCCAAAGGGAAACCATGCAGAAAGCTCTGGGGGCTGACAGAAGAGGCCTAGGAAGATGGGATTAAGGTTCCAAGTCGGGGGGAGGGGAATGTCAGCTACATCCAGTCTCTTTGGAAGTGCCCAATTAGGCAGCAAATGCCTCTCCAAGTAAGAAGGATCTGAGAGTCGGCCTTGGTACATTAATTATTGAGAGGCAAGGAGGAGTACTTCTCAGTGGTGATTTGTCCCCTCTTCATGCCATCTCTGCTTGGGCATGTAAATTTCACCTAAACTCAGCCTATCAAAAATTAAACACACCATCTTCCCCTACCCGTCGGACTTCCTCACGTCTTCCCTAGTTGAGTGGGGCTCCCCACCCCCCACTTCCACCGGTTGCACAGGTCAGACACATTCTCTCCCTTACTTCTGCTTCTTATAACCAATTCACTCCAGTCCTCCCCACTGTCACCACCCTACCCTGCATTATTTCATTGGGAGATAAGTTAAGGCTCTTCTACATTCCATTCTCTGAAATATAGAAATGTACCTCTGAAACAACATTGATGTTGTTTGATGTATGATGAGATGGCCGAATGAAATTTTTTATCTTTAGGGCGCCTGGGTGGCTCAGTCCGTTAAGCCGTCTGCCTTGGGCTCAGGTAGTGATCCCAGGGTCCTGGGATTGAGTCCCGAATCAGGCTCCCTGCTCAGTGGGGAGCCTGCTTCTCCCTCTGCCTGCTGCTCCCCCTGCTTGTGCTCTCTTGCTCTCTCTGACAATAAATAAATAAAATCTTTTTTTAAAAAAGGAAATTTTTTATTTTTATGTTTTTCAGGTTTTATTTATTTATTCGAGAGAGAGAGAGAGAGAGAAAGCATGCACATGAGTGGGCAGATGTGGGGAGGATCAGGATTTTTTAAGTACTGTGAATATTTTACTCTGAAAAGGCAGATTTCTCAGTTTTCCATAAAAGTGAAATCTTAAGAGCAGGAAACAAGATGTAGAGTCTACATTGGGGGTCAGAACTGCTTGTAAAGACACAGATAATAACTAACTATTTTTGGCTTTGCCGGTCATACAGTTTCTGTGGCAGTACTTGATCTTACATTGATAGTAGTGCAAAAACTCTCATCAGTGATATGTATACAAATGGATGCAGCTGTGTTCCGATAAAACTTTATTTATAAGAACAAAGAGTAAGCATTTAAAGAAGAATTAACACCCAACCTTCTCAAATTCTTCCAAAAAAAGAAAAGGAAGCAACACTTTCTAACTCATCCTATGAGGTTAGTAAGGGTCTAATATCCAGAGTACACAAAAGACTCTTTCAACTCAACAACAAAAAGACAACCCAATTTAAAAAAAATGGGCAAAAACTTGAATTAGACATTTCTCAAAAGAATATGTCCAAATGACCAATGGGCACATGAAAAGATGTTCAACACCATTAGCCATTAGAGAAATGCAAAATCAAAACCACAATGACACCACTTCACACTCATAAGTAGGTTTATAATTTTTAAAAGGTGGTAGAGGGGAAAATAACTGTTGGTGAGGACATGGAGAAATTGGAACCCTTCCACGTTTCTGGTACGAATATAAATGGTTCAGTCTCTGTGGAAAACAGTCTGGTGGTCCCTCAAAAACTTAAACATAGAATTACCATATGGCCCAGTAATTCCACTCCTAGGTCTATATCCAAAAGAATTGGAAACAGGAACTCAAACAAATGCATGCACACACAATTTCATAGCAGCACTACTCACAATAGCCAAAAAGTAGAAACAACTCAAATACCCATCACCAGAAGAATGGATAAACAAATTGCAGCGTACACATACAATGAAATATTATTCAGTCAATAAAAAGGAATGAAGTACTGATTCATGCTACAACAGGGATGAACCTCAGAAATATCAAGCTAAGTGAAATAAGCCACACACCAGATGTCATATATTGTGTGATTCTACTGATATGAAATATTCAGAATAGGTAAATTCATAGAACAGAAAGTGGATTGGTGATTGCCAGGAGCTGCGAAGATGGGGAATGGAGAGTCAACACTTAAAAGGTAAGGAATTTCCTTTTGGAGTGATGAAAATGTTCTGGAACCAGATAGAGGTGGTGGCTGCCCAACACTGAGAAGGTATGAAATGCCACTGAATTGTTCACTTTAAAATGGTTGATTTGATATTATGTGAATTTTTACCTCAATTAAAATAAAAATAAAATGGGTAGGTCAGATTTAGCCCACACACCATAGTTTGCTGAGCCCTGGTCTGGACTATGGGCGAGGAGCTCACGGTTTGCTCTAACACTGTCTTGTCAGGTGGCAATGAGACTATCAGTTCTAATTTAATCCATAGTGAAAGCACTTTGTCTTTCCACGTTCAGTGGAGTTATAATTTCAGGTGACTGCAGAGCTGATGGAACCCAGGACTACACACACACACACACACACACACACACACAGAGTTCTGGAATTCTCCTCACTGAGATGGGACATAAAGAATGAAACACACAGAGAAATCAGTCTACAGATCAAGGTCATGAAGAATACAGAAAGTGACTGTTTAAATGAAAATGGAAGAAAATGTACATTTCAAGAATGTCAGAAGCCTTTCTGGAAAGAGGACATAGATGCATTTTAGAGCATCCATCAGCTGGGAATAGTTGTAGTTGCCTCACATCAGCCCACGGGGATTCTTACAACCAGCCGTGGCATTTCCTACACAGATTCGACAAGCTGCAGCAGAGGGTCTACAGGAGCTTAGATGCAGAGATCAGCCTTAGGCTACACGGTCCATTCCCTACCTTTCTACTAAGCAGTGCTTCCGCCCGCCAGGTGCCCAAGCCAGAAACCTGGCAGGCATTCTGCACTCTTCCCTTTCCTCCATTCCCCACACCACCTAGATCACCAGATTCCGGAATGTCCCCTAAAGTTATCCATTTCTGCCACACCCCTTGTTACTGTCCAAGTCAAGTGTGATTATCTCTCACCTAGACTATTGCAACAGCCACCATGCTGGTCCTCCTCCCTCCCGCTCCATCCACTCCAGTGCATGCTCCCTACTCCAGCTTCAGTGTGCTTTCTAAGATACAGATTTGAGAGTTGCAATGCCAAGGTTAAGAACTCAGGCTCTGGGTCAGAATGCCTGGGTTCCATTCCTCATGGCACTACTTTCCATGCATTTGTTTGAGCTCCTGTTTCCAAGTAGACAAGTTACTCCTTCTTATGGGCCTCCAAGTTGTATGCTCCCAAATTCATATGTTGAAGACCTAACCCCGAGTACCTCAGCATAGAGCTGTATTTGGAGAAGCAGCCTTTAAAGAGGTAATTACATTAAAATGAGGTCATTAGGGTGGGTCCTCATCTCCTCTGACTGGTGTCCTTCTAAGAAGAGGGAATGTGGACACAGACAGGGACTGAGGGGAGACCATGTGAAGACACAGAGAGAAGACAACCATCTACAAGCCAGAGAGAGGCTTCAGAAGAAACCAACCCTGCTGACACCTTGCTCTTGGATTCTAGCTTCCGGGACTGAGAACATGAATTCCCATTGTATAAGCCACCTGTCTGTGGTACTTTGCTAAGCCAGGTAGCAAGCTACTCACTTCTCTAAAGCCATGTTTCTTTGTATTGACAAAAAGGAAACATAGTTATTGTAATTCAGTGTAATTCTCAAATTCTTGGCAGCCAAGGTGAAAATGGAAACATATCCTTGGAAAAGAGTGTATCAGACCAAAATGCGTGATACTGAATTTATACAGTATCATAATACCAGGGTTTGGGGAGGTTGCAAGGCCTTTGCTACCAAGTCAGCTTAGCGTTTTTTCATGGGAAAGGCCGCCTGTACCGAACTCCCCAGGGCTGGTATGTGCTGCCCAGGTAACGAGAGAGGGTTGGCGAGTGTCCTCTGAGCTGGAGTGTGAGGGGCGCTGAGTGGGAGACAAACTTCATCAGGAGCCCAGCGATGGGCCTCCGAATGAAAGGCATTTGTTGCTCTCGGGCACATTCTTCACATTTCATTTCAGAAAAATTCCCGATGGCCAAAATGTCAGGAACATGCTTATAAATAACAAATTCCTTAAAGTTACCTAACACATTTCATCCTCTTTGTCAAAAAGAGCTTGCAGTCACCTCTTTGAAACCTACATTGACATATTATTTGCACACCAGGGCTTCTCCTGTCAAACAGAACATGTTTTCTCCTCTTGCAATAATTTTTAAAAATGCAGCTATCCACTGGAGGCCTCATCTTGAATTCTGGCACCTGGGCATGCGTCGCCTTGCTTTGTCAAGCTTTTATTGAGTGTGCAATGGGCAAGAGCAGCAAGGCTCCCACTGAAAGTACTGCTGAAGATACTGGGTCAGAATCATACATTCATTCATTCACTCACTCACTCACTCATTCATTCATTATTCATTCAGCAAATATTTAAAGAGTTAGTTCATGGTACAGGTAAGGATCTGTGCTAGGGATCCAAGAACAAATCAGACACAATCCCTCAAGGAAGATAGGGTCTATTGGAAAAGTCTGGTAGGATATAAACAATTATTATACAGGGTGGTGGGTAGTATAATGAAATTAAAGATCAAGATTTCAGCAGAGGGCACAAGTAGGCAGAGAAAGATCCCTCAAAGATCTGATATCTGAGCTGAATCGTTGCTCTGAAGACGGAAGTCAGGGAATTGTCAGATTTTACTCTCATATTCAGCATAGAGGTAGAGAGCAGAAGCCTAAGCTCTGAGGGTAGGCCACCTGAGTATGGATCCTGGCTCTGCCCTCCACCAGCTGTGTGACCTTGGGGTACTTAGCTCCCCTCTGCCTCAGTTTCCTTTGTAAAATGGGGATGGATGGTTAAATGAGTTAATATATATAAGTAAAATGTAGACAAAGCTATAAAGTTATATAATGGAACTATATAAAAAAATAAATAAATATATAGAAAACAGTGGCTAGCACAAAGTAATCACTACAGCAAAATTTGTGATATGTGGTGATTAATATGAGTTGCTTCAAGTATTTTTGGGAAGCAGTTTGAGTATAAATTGTATGTGTATGGTATGGTAGTATTAATAAAATAGAGTTGCTCTAGGGAGACCCGGCTGGCTCAGTCAATATAGCACGCAACTCTTCATCTTGGGGTTGTAAGTTCAAGCCCCACATTGGGTGTAGAGATTACTTAAAAATAAAATCTTTAAAAATAATAATAAAATAGGGGTGCCTGGTTGGCTCAGTCAGTTAAGTGTCTGCCTTCGGCTCAGGTCATGATTCCAGGATCCTGGGATCAAGACCGACGTCGGGCTCCCTGCTCAGTGGGGAGCCTGCTTCTCCCTCTCCCTCTGCTCCCCTGCTCTTGCTTTCTCACTCACTCTCTCTATATCTTAAATAAATAAATAAAATCTTTAAAAATAATAATAATAATAAAATATAGTTGCTCTAGGGGCACCTGGGACTCAGTCAGTTAAGCATCTGACTCTTGATTTCAGCTCAAATCATGATCACAGGGTCATGAGATGGAGTCCTGCATCAGGCTCCCTGCTCCATGGGGAGTCTACTTCTCTCTGTCTCTCTCCCTCTCCTTCTGCCCCTCCCCCTGCTTGTGCTTTCTCTTTCTCTCTAAAATAAATCAATCAATCTTTAAAAAAAATTTTTAATATATAATTTCTCTAGTAATAAATATAATTTTTCTTTCTGATAAAGCACTGATTTGAACAAGTTTGATCCAGAACCTCATAGCACACACAAATACACACATGTGCACGCGCGCACTCGCTATATTTATTTTGGAAGCAAAACTGTAGTAATATTCCAATCCTAAGCATGAATTTCTTCTAGTCTAAATTCCGTGATTTGCATTGCTACAATATCTATATTTACCAGGCAGCTACCAATCCTCGAATTTCACTACGTTTGAATAATTTGGGTCTCAAAGGGTTTAACAAGCCAAATAAAGAGAATAATGTGTCTCCATCTTAACAGTGTTGGAGGGGTAGCGCCTTACGCTAAACATGTGCACAGACATCAGACTATGTTGGCAAAAAGCCATGGATCTTAACATCTGTTTCAAAAACTACTTCCCACAACTATCGGCCTGGCAACAAAAGTATCAAAACTCTTTTTGCAGCATCCACGAGCCTTCTTTGCTCTGGAAGTGTTTGATTTGTGATTCAGAATTCATTACCTGGGTGAGGGTCTTTTCTAGGGCACCAGCGGTGGAAGTGACAGACCCAGGTTCTGCTCACAGAAATAAGCGACCCAGAGGACAACACCATGGGTAAATAAAGAATTGCCATGTTGCCTGGACTCTCCTCTGCCTGGATGGGAGAAAGTCATAAATGATGTGTGAGCTCAGGTGTAACACTTAACCTCAAGCCACAATATGCATTTCCCCTACTAGCCACGATCTGCAGAACCTTCGAGTTTCCTGCCCTATCTGCCAGTCACAGAAACCTAGGTGAGAAATGAAAACAAACCTATGAGCCACTTTTTAAATGGCTGAGTTCATATTTTCAGTGAAAACACTGGGGGTTCTCAATGACCACTACATCATCTCTTGCTCCACTTTTCCCCTCTTTCAAAACATTTTTAGACTCTTTGGAGCTTACGCTTTTGTTTACATTGTTTTCATTATGACTATTGATCAAATAAGGGGTATTTTCTGAGCTCCAACTCTTTGTGATAGAAATTATAGCATGTTCAGAAATAAAGCCACATAAAACTTAAATTTTGTAAGCCTTAAAGTACTGAATGCTGGGGGTGCCTGGGTGGCTCAGTCGGTTAAGCATCCGACTCTTGATTTTGGTTCAAGTCATGATCTCAGCCCTGAGCTGGGAATAGAGCCTGCTTAAGATTCTCTCTCTTTCTCTGCCCCTATACCCCAAACCCCACTCAGGTGTACAAGCTCTC
Organism: Phoca vitulina; assembly: GCF_004348235.1. Taxonomy (NCBI): domain Eukaryota; kingdom Metazoa; phylum Chordata; class Mammalia; order Carnivora; family Phocidae; genus Phoca; species Phoca vitulina. The sequence goes on along the minus strand of NW_022589773.1, from coordinate 3,985,235 downwards.
TCTCATGCGCTCGCTCGCTTAAAAAAAAAAAAAGTAATAAATACTATACTTTTTTCAAAAAGTATAGGATATACAAACTGAAGAGTGCCCCATTCCACAATGCAGACTCGCCCAGCATGCACTGGGGAGGAAAGACATGGTCGGTGGAAAGATAAGGTTTGAAATGGACTTTGAAGGAGAGATAATAAATGTATGTCTAAGGTATGGATAGTCTTGCCCCCGTGATTTAGAAAGGGAGAAGGGGTTGATAGAAATAGAAGAGCAAGTAGCAAAGGTCTGAAGTCGAGAATGAGCTTGACAGGTTTGTAGAAAGTAGGGAAATCGGGCTAGAGCCAAGAGCGGGTATAAAGGAGGGAACTGCAGCACAGAGCCCCCCACTCTCTCGGCTCTGTCTGTGCTTGTACACATCCTGAAATACCTTCCCCACAACACCTCATACAACTCAACAAACTGGAGTGCTCTAATAATGGAAATCCTTTTTCTACATTCAATGGTTGGGAAGTTATTTTCTTAATTATAATCCTGTATTGCTGATCCTGCATATAGAAATTTTAAAAATAGGCATTTACACCCTGCTGTTTTCCAAAATATATGTAAGATAGCTTGCAAAGATAATATAAAGTGCAATGAAAGCGCATGAAACAGAATTAGATAAGAGCAATAACAATGAGAAAACAAAGGTATGCACTACATGGAGCCAGAAATAAGCTCAGTACTAATTATGTGTCACATGGGGCCATAAATTTGTCTTCTGCAGCATGAAGAGAGAAACCTGATGGTTACGGGAAAGTGGTCATTTAATCCATCATAGTCACACATATCGTTAAAGCCATTAGAAGCATTAGGAATCATTCATGTCCAACCCTGTCATTTCAAGATGTGGCAGGTGGGGCTCCAGAGCCTCTGAGTGCGATCACAGGGCTAGTTAGGGCAGAACAGAAGTCAGCTTTCAGAAGTGTGGAAATTACTCCCAGAGAGGAGATTAAGAATCAGAAGTGAACCAATGAATAGAGGTCGCCTTGCAATGGATTTGGAACCTCCTTCAAGAGCAGTCAGATTTCTTCTGTAAAAGCCGCCACTGAGACGTGAATCAAGGAGTATTGTAAGTTCCTAATTAGATTACCCTAATTGTTGCTATGCTCAAGTACAAAACCTGAAGGAATGTCTGAAATCCCCATAGTCTTTATGAGATGATGTGTTTCTTGTATGTCATTCGGCATCAGCAATAAATGCTATCTGCTATTTTACCATCTCCAGTGAGCTCATGCGCAGACTTATTTTCTGGTACTTTGGCACAGACATTTTCTGTTTGAGTTTTTATTCATTTCTAGGGAGGGCTGTAGCCACATATCCACAGCCTGGTGGAGAAATGGGCTTTTGCTAAAACTGTAATTTACTACTTCAGGTATCCCCCGACAGAGCAAAATGGTGACCCGGCAGGAAAGACCTCATGATGCAACTTGATTGTTGTAATGAGAGACTAAATGAAAAAGATTTAAGCCTTGTGAATTCAGTGCTAAGAACAGGTGCCGCAGGGAGCAACACAACTGTAATGCCTACCTGAAATAATAACAAAGAAATGTGACATCACATCCATGTGACAAAGACAGAGACTAAACAAACCAACAAAGTGGGCCACAGAAAGCATTCTGAGATGGAGAAAATGTAAGTGAAGCAACAACCCAATTATTACTGCCCTCAAAATGGCCGTTTAGACATATCATGTTCTGTGGAAGCTCCCCTGATGATGGGGCTGCAGCCAACCCTCAGCTGCCCCACCTTCCCTGATTCTCTGTCACCTTCTTCAGCTCCTGGGCCAGGTGCATGCTTCGCTCAAGATCACCCGCCTCACTAAAGTTGGAAGTGGTGAGAGACTAAGGGCTCTAGTCCATTCTCGTGGTTTCTAGCTCCCGCTTATGACCCCAGCTTGTCTCCCCACCCAACTTTCCATCCATCTTCCCTTCCATCTCCTCCAGCATCACGGCAGCTCCAACATCAGACACAAAGACCATTTTGCCAGTTCCCACAATTGCATAGGGTCAAACCCCTCTGAAAAATCCCTGGTGGTAATTTGCATCTCTTTGCATGGGACAGCCCTATTCTCAGTGGAACCAACAGCCCTCATTTTTCCAACACTTGGAAGTTATATGTTCTCTCAGAGTTTCTATAATTAATTGTGTGATTTTTTTTTAAAGATTTTATTTATTTATTTGACAGAGAGAGAGACAGCAAGAGAAAGAGCATAAGCAGGGGGAGTGGCAGAGGGAGAGGGAGAAGCAGACCCCCCGCTGAGCAGGGAGCCCGGAGTGGGACTTGATCCCAGGACCCTGGGATCATGACCTAAGCCGAAGGCAGATGCTTAACTGACTGAGCCACCCAGGCGCCCCTTGTGTGATCTTTTTAACTGGAAAAAAAATATTGTAACATTATTAAGGAATATTTTGAAAAAAAAAATTCTTTTAATCCCTAAAGCATAATTCTTTCTCTGCAACATGCCAAATGTTTTGTTTTGTTTTTGTTTTTGTTTTTGTTTTTCTGAAAGTGTCCCCTTCTTTCATACCAGGAAGGGAAGAACAAGCTTTATCACCAGAGTTAGAGATGCTACCAGGATGGACCTACACAAAAAAACCTTACTAAAATAACCCTTATCTCAGGGAGCCTGGGTCACCCAGTTGGTTAAGCGTCCAACTCTTGATTTTGGCTCAGGTGATGATCTCAGGGTCCTGGGATCGAGCCCAGCATCAGGCTCCATGCTCAGTGGGGAGTCTGCTTGAGGATTCTCTCTCCTTCTCCTTTTGCCTCTCCCCCCACTCATATTCTCTCTCTCCCTCTCTCTCAAATAAATAAATAGATCTTTAAAATAATAATAATAATAATAAAATAACCCTTATCTTCTGGTCACTTCCCTCAATATTTACCTTCCCACAATTTACCACCCCAGGAGCCCCAAGCACCTTTTCCCTTGTCTTGTGACTTTCCCACAGATTTATTGCCCTTTGTTAAAATGATATATAAGCCCACAGCCTAACTCCCTCTTTGGATCTTCTCTTCCTTTTCTTTGAGGCCTCTGTATGCTTACATATAAGACTTTTCTTCCGTCATGATACCATAAGTAGTAAACAGCGAACATTGGTCATTTCTAGAGGATGTTAAGGAACCAACTCATTCTGAGAATTGGTAAATAAAGAAAAATGACCAATGCATTTATCCTAGCTTTCTTGTTTAATCTGATTTTGAGGACAGCAAAATAGTTGACGAGGGAATTGTAACCAATAATGAATTAGAAAATCACCATTTGATAGCACTTACTGATCATCAGAGTCAGATAAAACCATCAGGGGAGAAAGGTGGATAAGGAACTGTATAATGGACAAATCAAGCTGCCACTGCCCAAAGCCACTGATCAACATTCACAAAAAAGAAAGACCATCACAGAGTAGTTACCTTCTGAGTTGAGGTGCTAGGATGAACAGAGCCCCACCTATAATATATCCTAGCCATAAAAATTGATCCTGAATCTAATCAAGCTTCGTATTAAACTGTCATGTACAGGAAATACAGGGGCCAGAAGAACATGAAAAATGACACCGGAAGGTACAATCATCAAAAGCCAGAATGTGGGGGCTAGAATAGAACATTCTCTTCCAGGCTAGATACCAGTGGGGTCATCTTTGACTCTTCCAATACCTCCATCTGTTTTCTTAATCTGCCTTCAAACCATGTTATTATTCCTCTGCCAACTCTGTGGAAAGTACTGTTTCTCTTCCTTTCCATGAATTGGCACAAATTTATTCTTGTCCTGATGAACAACATTTCCACTTTTTATAGCATTCACCACACTTGTTAATGAAATAAATGTCTCTGTTTAGTATGGGTCTTCCTCACTCAATTCTAAAAGCTGCACGAAAGCCAGGAGCATGACTCTTGCTGTTACCTGTTACCCTGACATGCAGTAAGCAGACCATAATCAGTGACCATGTCCAGTGACTGAAAGCTCCACTGACTGAATGAATAAATGAGCAAACATGCCAGCCTTCCAGGCTACAACATTCACTCTAGACTTTTGATCCCCTTTCAATCCATCCTCCATACCACTACCACATGAGTGTTCCTTTAAAAAAATACTACAAAACATTACCATAGCACTATTACTCAAAGTGACTTACTTTCATCCATCTCAGCAAGCTGAACTTCTCTGCTCCACTTTGAGGACTCCAAAATCTGGAGCGTCGTTCCTTGCTAGCCCAAAGACATTGCCCATCAGACCCGACTTTTCCTCCACTTCACAATTTCCTGTCCCTCCCCGCCTCACCCCTGCATCAGCCCTTTGCTGGAGTCGCCTCCACCCCCGCGAGGAATCCCCACCTTCCTTCCATCTGATTGTCTGAGTCCCACCCATTTCCAACATCTTCTCTACAGTAGCTTCTCCAGCTTCCCCAGAACTCAGTTATTTTTCCAAGAGTCCAGAGGGAATTAAATTCAACCCTTTGGGTGTTCATTTGATAAAACAGAATACAGAGGAAGTGAAGCAGCAGCTCTGAGCTACAGGGAAAGAGCCAAACCCCTGTGTACCGGCTCGCAGTTCAATGTCCCTTCCACTCCACACGAGGCTTCGTCTTCACAACACTCTCCATGGTGAAGCCATGACTTATTCGAGGGTTCTGTTCTCCAGAGCAGTGGACCCAGAAGTAGTGTGAGCAGGCCCCAGGGGTGCACAGCGGCCCCTAGTATGAAAGTATTGGCATGGCTAGTCGGGTTTTTCTCACTTCATCCTTTTATTTTTTTTAAGATTTTATTTGTCAGAGAGACAGAGAGAGAGAGAGGGCACGCACAGGGGAGCGGCAGGCAGAGGGAGAAGCAGGCTTCCCACCGAGCAGGGAGCCCTATATGGGGCTCGATCCCAGGACCCTGGGATCATGACCTGAGCCGAAGGCAGACGCCCAACAGACTGAGCCACCCAGGCATCCCTCAGTTCATCCTTTTAAATATTCTATTTCTGTATGTGTGTTAGTGTACTTTATATATCAGTATAATAGCAGAACATGAATATGACATACAAATACATGTAGTGCATATACAAAGGTGCGTGCTTTCGTATATATAAAATGTTTTTAGCTGATAGATTGCTGCCTCTCCCAACACACACACACACACACACACACACACACACACACACAAATTAGCATCTGCAGTAGGCTGCCAGACCAATTCCTGAGCCTTAGTAGCCCTGGAATATTTATCTATCGCCTATTGTTAACCAAGAAACTGTGGAGCCATTTTGAAGGAGGTCTCCCTTCCCTGCTCTCTCCCCTACTCTTTGAAATGTCTATTTTTTAAAGCCATTCAGTGAGCCCCATAGCTTCAGGCAGTTTCAATCTGTTCAAATTCCTAAAGACACTTAAAGGCAATCGATTCATTTAGAGAAGTCTTTCTTGAGAATTGTGGAGAGGACAAGCAGGAGAGGAGGCTAAAGATCATGACCTCTGCGAGCCACAGCACCTGGGCTATATTTTCCTATGAGCTCACTAATAGTGAGTTTATTTTGGTAACTTTCTGGAGATAAATCAAGTTCTAATTGAAAAGCAAGCATTTGTATATTGGGGGAGAGGAAAGGTGAGAGCTGTTGGAATAAGCCACACGGCAGCATTATGACTGACAAGTGCTCTGTTACAACCAAGACTCAAATACTTGGACTACTCTGGATTTATAACTCAAATCCAAGGTTTATAATTCTTCACTAGGTCAAGAAATTACATCAAACCTTTGAAATAAAGGGTTCAAGTCAAGGATTGCTCATTATGGAAGCAGGGATGAATGAGAATGGTTTTTATTTCTGTTCCCTATGGAAGTATATTTGACTTAAAACAACTTAGCAATTAGCTCTTTCTAGAGAGAAAAAGAAAAAGTGAAAGTGAAACACAGTTCATTGATGTGCTGGTCAGTCCTACCTTCAAGTTTAGATTCCTGGTGATACTGACTATCCATCATGTCCTACTTTTCATGGACAGTCTATTTAGGAAAAATATTGTGTTCTTCCCCACTATCTTGCTCACCTAGAGAATAAAAAGAATAAACTTTGTCTCCTTAAACTTAAGCAAGAATTTTCAAAACTACATCTAATTCTTTCCATAAAACTTAAGAAACTGACAAAGTGATGAAAATGAATGACAAAATGATAAAAAAAAAAAATGACAAAATAAAACTTAAGAAACAAAAGATGATGCTTGGTCAACTGCTAATTCTAGAAGTATTCCTGAAGAGGCAAGAGTTCTGATTATAGAATTAACTAAAGGCAATTAGCTGCATTCAGTACTTAATTCCTCTGATCTAGTTCTTTTCTGTCAGTACAGTTGAATCAGTTGGAAGTAGAATTAATTATGTTTCTAAAGCCCTATCAAGAAGGCACTGCTGGACAGCTACGGATGGCCCCACACCTATTGACTAGAATCCTAAATGCAGCACCATCCCCTGAACAGGAAATTATCATTAGTTCTCTCTGGTTTCCTTCCTGCAGTCAGAAATATGCCAGATGATGACTTAGACCGTGCAACAGCATTTGCTCATCTAGAATTACAATCCATGAGGAGTGCGTTCCCACAGGCTCAGCACTGCCCATGATCTCACAAACACCTGCTAGGTAAGTGAGGGCCAGGACAGCCAAAATACTTTCCCCCAGGGAAGGTGAGTCATACTCCTCTCTGTGAGACCCCTACATATCAAGGCTGAAAAGGAAGAAGTGAAGGCAGTTTAACATCCAATAATAATCCTTAACCACAGCTGATAGAAAGTTACTGGAATGACTTGAATATGGTGACATTTTTCCTCTCAAAACAAAAAGGAATCAATCAAGTCTAGAAATACATTTGAGACAAAAAATCAATCCTGTATTTTATTGGTGAGTTGAGTCTCTAGGATTCTAAACACCTAGATAAAAACATTAAAAAGCCATCGATTATTAGGACATTTATTTGCCTCTATTGGAGAAGCGTGCACCAGGGACAAATGCAAAGAAACTAGCATAGGAAACACCTTCAACATCAAGTGAGCCAAATGGTGGTTAAAAAGGATCTCTGACCAGGGGCACCTGGTGGCTCAGGTGGTTAAGCATCCGACTTGGTTTTGGCTCAGGTCATAATCTCAGGGTCCTGAGATCAGACCCCCGAGCCTGAGCGTGGAGGCTGCTTAAGATTCTCTCTCTCTCTAAAGAAAAGGGGGGAGGTCTCCACCCAGAAGGAAAGAGGGTGGGGGTGAATTTGGAGAAGTTGTGCTAATTAGGGAAAAATGTTATTTGCATTCTTGAACCATGAAATGAGAAATAGGATTTAGCTGATGAAAGTCATACTAGTTGGGGGTAAAGATAGCTTGCTTTCCTTTTTGCAGATATATAGCCCTTTATTGGCCAATTAATTCAACTGTTTGGAGCTTAATATTTAACAAGGCCCAAAGGTTCAAACCCCACAAGGCCCAGCTAGCAATAAATATTATGATGGGGCTTTCTTTCATGACCAAAGATTGATCTATTCCTAAATAGACACCTAGAAGTAGGATCCTTTTTGCCAAAGACTACGATGAATTTACAGTAAAATACTGAGCCAAGTTGGAAAAATGAGGCATTCTATGTGACCTTGGGCAATACTTAACCTCTCTGAGTCTTAGCATCCTCATATGGAAATTGCAGTTTATATCTACCACACATAAGGATGTTGCCAAGACGAAAGGAGTTCCCACATGGAAAACTCCTAGGAGAATGTGAGGTGTGTAATAAGTGCCAAATAAATGTTAGCTGTGATGAATATGATTACAGTTGACCATTGAATAATGTGTGGGTTAGGGGCACTGAACCATCCCCCACACTGTGCAAAAATCTGCATGTAACTTCTGACTCCCCCAAACCTTAACTACTGGGTGGCGCAGTCAGTTAAGCATCCGACTCTTGATTTCAGCTCAGGTCATGATCTCATGGGTCGTGGGATTAAGCCCCACGTCCAGCTCCACGCTCAGTGGGGAGTCTTCTTGAGATTCTCTCCCTCTGCCCCTCCCCCTGCTCATGTGCACTCTCTCTCTCTAAAATAAATAAATAAATCTTAAAAAAAAAAAACCTTAACTACTGATAGCCTTCTGTTGGCCAGAAAATGTACTGATAACAGTCGATTAACACATATTTGGGATCTATATGTATTATACACTCTATTCTTATGACAAAGCAAGCTAAAGAAAAGAAAATGTTATTAAGAAAATCCTCAGGAAGAGAAAATACATTTATAGTACTGTACTGTATGTACTGAAAAAAATCCACTTGTAAGTGGACCCATGCTGCTCAAACCCTGTAACAAAAGGGTCAACTGTATTTTCTTATAAAGTATAAACGATGGATTGGTAGAATTGTCTTCTTTTGTGAAAGCAGGCTACTAGACAAGAATCAAGGGACTTGACGTTGGAAATTGAGGGAGAAGTCATTGACAGCAAGAGCAGAAACAATAATTAAGCATAGGATTCAGTGATTCTTAACCAATCGAAGTGCAAAAAAAAATGTCCCTGAAGAAGCCTAAGGAAGGGCAGGCTGTGAAAAGGAAAGGAATCCAGGAGGCGAGCCTTGCTGAAGACTCACTTGATCAATCTTGAGAAACTGGGTGTGATTTACAATCTACACTTTCAACCTTGGGCTTTTCTTGAGCTGGAGGAGCCATGGCAAGAAGGCAAAGTTGTGGCCCTCACGCTTTCCCTGAGGGACCGGCATTATTCCTGCAGGAAGACGCATTTTGCTACAACCCTCACTGGAAACAGCTCCCATGTGGGTGACACTGAGGTTGCGGGTGGAAGGACAAAATCCAGAAGGCTGGAGAGAAAAGGCTCTGCCTAAAACATGAATATGTACACCCACACGTTCGCCCCCGCCTTGTCCCCTCTCAGAAGTCAGCTCTGTCTGCGCGGAGGTGTTGGGTCGGGGTGGGGTGCCAGCGCAGTCGCTGAATCAGTCCAGTGGGATCAGAAGCTAAGTAAACTTCCTCCACAACGATAAAGACCTGCTCAACAAAGGATTATCCCCAAGTGGGAAAAAAAGGATGTCTTTGCTGTCACTCATCGCTCCCTTGAGGGAGCAACCACGTGAAAGCCAGCCTCAGATCCTTACAAATAGAGCAGCTTTCCCAAATCTGATTATGAGCCCTTTGGGCTTTGAAAATTATGGCAGCTTATGAAAAGTAACCACAGAGCCCTCTGTGGGCGTGGAGTAGGGCCTGGGGCGAGCGCCCTGGGAAGGGAGTAAATTCTCAACCGGAGCCCTCCAGGTCTAGTTGCCAAATAAAAATACAGAGCTTTCCATCAGCGTGCAGTTATTTGAAGCATTGGCTTAAAAAACAACCAAACACTAAATTCTTTCTGTTGCTTTGTTTTGCTTTGTTTTACTTATGTAGACATGGTGGTTAATACAAAATAAGATCTCTCCTAATGATACAAAGGTTGCAAATACGATATAAAATAGTACAAGCCAAGGAGAATTTAAGTGTCTCCCTTCATCATGTTGTCCGAAAGAAAATGTGAAAGTGTGCAATTTTTTTTTCAATCACAAATTGCCCCCAGAGAGCTAAGGAGGGCTGAAGCTGTTGACAGCTCTGTCCCTCCCTTCCCGTGACAGACCTTGCTAATCAATCATGGTACTATTTCTTCTAAGCAAAACAGTTCAGGCATTCACCCACCCATCCAAGATGACAGAGAAGTGGAGACTAAGTTGGGAAGATAATCTAAGAGTGTCTGAATGAACTCTGAACAAAAATATTTATACTTTAGGCAGGGCACCATAATGCAGAGAAAAGAAGCCTAGCTGAGGACAATGGTTATCAAACTGCAGGATGCATCCAAACCTCCGGACAGCTTGCATAAACACCAACTGCTGAGCCCCACTCCTAGAGTTCCTGATTGAGTAGGTCTGGGGCTTTCAAGAATTTGCATCTCTCACAAGCTCCCAGAGGATACAGATGTTGCTGGTCCAGGAATCACATTTGAGAACCACTGGACTAGGGCTTAAGGACACTGTGGTAGGCTGATAATGGCTTCCAGAGATATGTCCATGTTCTAATCACTAGGACCCATGAATGTGACCTTAAATGGTGAAGGTTTTACAGGTGTGATTAAGTTAAAGATCTTGAGACAATCCCTGGATTATCCAGCAGGACCTGCTATGGATTGAATGTTTGTGTCTCCCCAAAATTCATATGCTGAAACCCTAACCCCCAATGTGATGGTGGCAGGAGATGGAGTCTTTGGGGGGTTATTTAGTTTAGATGAGGCCATGAGGGTGGGACTTTCATGGTGAGATTAGTGTCTTTATTAGAAGAGAAAGGGAACAGAGTTCATTCTCTCTCGTGGGAGGACATAGCAAGAAGGCAGCCAGCTGCAAGCCAGAAGTAGAGCCCTCACCAAGAACCCAACCATGCTGGTGCCCTGATCTTGGACTTCCCAGCCTCCAGAACTGTGAGAAATAAATGTCTGTTGCTTTTGCCTCCAGTCTGTGGCATTTTGTTATAGCAGCATGAACACACTTAACACAGGCCCTAAATACCAACACAAATGTCCTCGTAGGAGAGGGGCAGAGGGAGATCAGACACAGAAGAGAAAGAGGCTATGTGACCACAGAGGCAGAGGTTGGAGTGATGTGACCACAAAGCCAAGGAGTGCCGGCAGCCCCTGGAAGCTGGATGAGGCAAGGGACAATTTCTCCTCTAGAGTTTCCAGATGGAGCCTGGCCCAGCAGACACCTTGATTTCAACCTGGTGGAACCGACTTCGTACTTCTGACCTTCAGAGCTGTGAGAAAATAAATGTGTTTCAAGCTCCCCAAGGTTCTGGCAATAAAACAATTAATGGCTGTCTTAAACCTGAGGGTATAAATATACAAACAATGGCTAGACCATATACAACAAAAGAACTCTGATCCACAGCCTCTGTAGCAATCGGCCCAGAATGGTCAGGACTTGATCAATAACTTCTAGCTTCCTTAATTTTGGTCTCTGTTTCCAAATCAGGACCAAACAGAGAAAGCCAAATATGTTCCCCAGACCAATCACATAGGATGCCCAGCTTCCAGTCAGCCTGCCTCTAGCTTCCCCCACCCCCAACAGCTTCCTATCAGAGCATTCCTGAAGCCTTGTCTTTTTTCCATAATAAAGGCTCCCCACTCACCTTCCTGCCTTTGAGTCTCTACAAAAGCAAGCAACAGTGGCTAGTTCCCTGGCTAGAGCATGCTCTGAATAAGTGGCCTTGGTTTGTCCTCATTTAGGTGCTTTTTGTTTATTTCATCTTGATGAAGTACTTTGCTCATAAAAGATATTCAGATTCTATATAAGTCAGCAATATAGCTGTATCAATTGTGATAGTTTTAAACATATGTCCACAAATTCCTTGATACTTCTCCGCTGAAGAGATGGGACTCAATTTCCTTCTCTGGAGTGTGGGCTGGACTTGCTGACTTGCTTCTAAGAAATAGAATGTAACAGAAGTAATGAGATGTCTCTTCCAGGATTAGGTTACAAAAAAGGTTGTGGCTTGTGGCTTCTCCATCAGTGTCTATCTCTTCCTGTCTCTCTGACTCTCTCGTCACTCACTTTGGAGAAAGCTCTGATGTGAGCAGACCTGTGGATGGTGAAGAACTCCAGCACGCTGCCACTAGCCCCAGGAGCAAGTTTGGGAGGTGACCCATGAGGTCCAGTTGAATCCTCCACAAATATCTGCCCTGGCCAGTAGCTAGACAACAGCCTCATGAGGGACCCTGAGCCAGAACCACATGGACAAGCTGCTCCCAGATTCCTGCCCCACAGAAACTGTGAGATGGTAAGCAAATGTGGGGGTAACTTGTTACACAGCAACAGATAACTAATACACAGATGGTGAGACTTTTGCAACAAGGTAGTATGTCCACCTTGGAGCACATGGAAGTGTTTCGAGTAAGGGGAATGTATGTCAAGTCAGTTCTGCAAATATTGGTGTGTCAGGCATTGTGGAAGGGTGAAGTTAAAATAAAGTCCTTGTTTTCAATGTGCTTAGTCACCAGACATGGAAAAACCCTGTTTCACCAGGGAAAAACACTGAAGATTGACCAAAACTTTGTTGACTGATAGAGATCACCAATACCCCAGCATCTGTCTTTAACGATCAATAAACGTTGCTCTGTTCCACCCATAATGGAATTTTCCTTTTGCCTTCATAATGTATTCGTCCCAGATCTACTCCCTGAATCTCATCAACAATTTGAAGGCCCCCAAATGAGTAAAGTTTGCACAGTAACATGTTAACATCAGTTATGATCATCACTGGGCATTTGGATTACTTGTGATTTCATCTCCTTCATTGTGAGTCCCGTTTTCAAATTTTCTGCAATAAATATGCATTAATTTGGAAAGCAAAACAAAACAAAAAAGAAGATAATGCTAAGGGGTGCCTGGGTGGTGCAGTTGGTTAAGCGGCCGACTCTTGATTTCAGCTCAGGTCATGATCTCAGGGTCCTGGGATCAAGCCCCACATCAGGCTCTGCACTCAGTGGGGAGTCTGCTTCAGGATTCTTTCTCTCCCTCTGCTCCCTCTCCCCCCTTCAAATAAATAAATACATCTTTAAAAAAATGTTAATTATTTTTAGAAGTTACCACATATCAGGGCGCCTGGGTGGTTCAGTCAGTTAAGCACCCGACTCTTGATCTCAGCGCAGGTCTAGATCTTAGGGTCATGCATTCAGGCCCCGTGTAAAAACAAAAAGTTACCATATATCAGTCAATTAACAAATACATGTAGTTTCTTTCAACATTCAGAATCTGAGTCCCTGGTTACCACCACAGAGTATTTAGCTATATCCCACGTGGCCCAAACATTACTCCCAGGTGGCTGGGTAAACCCTATAAAACCCTGTGACTGGTTCATATCCTAGGAGGAAAAAAAGTAAAGTCTTATTACCTGAAAGAAGAGATTCCTTTATTTTAAGATATCTCTGGGGCTGGTGTCTGTGTTGTGTTTCTAAGGCTCAGACCTGGAAATAGAAGGTGGGTTTGCCCCAGAGCTTCAGACCTCTAGCAGCTAATCTGGTTCTGGCTCCTACCTGCATCACAGAAGGGAGTTTCCAGGTAACCTGGAGACCCCCGTCTGCCCTGGGCCAGGTCTCTAACTTTGATTTCCTGTCTTGCCTTGACTCTTATATTCTAACATCCAGCTTAAACAAAAGCAAGGAACAGTGTGAATCTTCTCTCAACCCCTATCAATTTTCTCTTTATCCCATTTCTCATCTCAAATCTTCTTGCCAACCTCATCACCTGAAGCCTATTCTTATTTTGGGAATCTCTTCCTTGTCCTCATGGCGCCTCCTTTCCAATCCATGTGGCAGAGCACGGCTGGACTGAAATCCCCACGCTCCTCTTGTCACCTCTTATTCAAAGCTCTCCTGTGTGTTCATACTGCAACTACTTGAAGTCTGGGTGCTCAACACATTCAACATCTCCAGACCATCTTTCTCCAACAGGTATCTCTTTCCAGACATATCTCCACAACCACTCACAATTCCATCCAATTGGCTTGTATGTATTAAGTACCTGCAATGCCCTGGTACCATACTTCCTGTTGGGGAATAGACAAAAGAGTTAATAGTCTAGTAAGAGAGACAATTAATAATTACATAGACTGGGCTAAAAGTGCTTATAGGAGGTAGAGGAAGGGAGCCTCAAATAGCACAGTGGAGAAAAAGTTCCTTCAGATTGAAAAAGGGGGACAGTGGTCTTGGAGGGATTTCCAGAGGAGGTGATGCTTGAGCTAGAACCAGAAGCAAAGTGGAGGCTAAGTTGCTAAAGAAGTGAGCAAAGGCCTTGACAGGCTGAGGGAACAGCACGGGCAAAGCCTTGGAAGCCAGAAGAAGTATTCAATGTAGGAGAAACTGATGAGATATGTTCCATGTGTGACTGAGCCGGAGGCAGAGGAGGGAAGATCTCATTCTGCGGGTGCAAAGTGATAATAATGGACTGATCCCAGGCCTTGAAGCATGATGGTGCCCAGACCAAAGACCAACCATGTGGCATAAGACAAGTTACTTAGCCTATCAGAGCCTCAGTTTCCCTATGCCTAAAATGAGATTTAAAATACCAACAATGTGATGTTATTTTGAAGATTGTAAAACAAAATGCACTTAAATCACCCACTTGAGTGTGTGTCCCATTATAGAAGTTTGAAACACACATGCTTCCCTTCCCCTATTATTACTTAATAAAAACAATAGCAAACAACTACATAGCATTTGCTGTGCACCAGGCACTTTACAATTCATGGAAAATAAATGCCTTGAGAGTCTGCATGACATGTTTAGTGGGTCTACAGAGAGTTCCTCTCCACCATGGTGGAGCGAACAGAGCTGAGAGATGAAAAGGTCAGAAAAGAGTCACCTTTTATTTAAGTTAGCAGAAAACTATAGATCAAAGAAGAGCAAAGACATCAGAAACGCAGAGCACTAGACTGGACTTGGAACAAAGGCCCTCAGACTGTGTGGAGAGCAGAGCTCCATGGCCTCGGCCATCAGGACGCTCAGTGTCCAATTCCAGCATCAGCCCTCCACAGGCTGATCCCTTACCACTCTCCCTTTCCCTCCATCACCAAAGCCAAAGCCTTTCCCGAATGAGTGGCTGCCTTCTCTGCTCACACCACTCTTCATTTGTAATGGATGGACAAAATTGTCTTATATTGTTGTTCATTCAATCGTTCATTCATTCGGCTGATATTTAACAAATGTGTAGAATGTGCCAACTGGAGGCTGAAAGTATAACAAAAATCAAAAGAGACCCAGACCCTCCCCTCTGGGAGCTCACAATGCTTAGAAACCAGCGAGAGAGGAAGACACTAATCATTACAGAAGTAAGGGTATAAATGTATTTTTTCTTGGAGGACCAGTATAATTGCCCCCAATTATTTTACAAGCAAGCTCCTGTAGGTATGACCTGATCATATTTATCCTTGCCTCCTCTACAACCCCGGCCAGGGGCATAGAGTAGCAGCTCAATAAATGTCAGCTGCAATAAAGAAGTTACCAGACCAATTCAGATCAAAGTCTTACTCCCACCAGAGTTAATAAAAAGCTCTGGTTACAATGCTTCTAAAGACACAACCTGTGATGTTTGCTTTCCCTCATTTTCAAGGAAGGCGTTCTCGAGTTCCAAACATTTAAGAGAAGGCTCAGGGGAGAAAGTTTGTATAGCAAATGATCCAGCTTGGGATGGTTTATCTCAAAGCCAGGGGAGGTTTGGCTGCGTTTGTGCTCTCAGCAGAGAACTGGTTCTGAAGATGTGGGAGATTACAGGAGCTTTCAAGACAAAGGAACATAAATCAAAAAGAATGAAAAGAAAACAAGATCCTTGATCCTCCTCCTGTTAATGTTCTTTTAAAAGTATTTTGCAAGTGAGTGGGGTGGGGGAGGGTAAACAAAGTTTAAAAAAAAAGAATTAAGCCAGAAGGTGAGTGGCTAAAGGCAGTGTAGAGCCCTGGTCGGGCCCCCCTCCTCTGTCTTTTTACTTTTCTCTGTCTTACTATTAACAACCCCAAATGATTAACTAACAATTGGAAAAAGATATCAAGGACATAAGCTGTTTCCTTCCTCTCTTACCCACTCTTGTTTCAATTCCTATTTGGTTCAGAAACTCTGAGCTACAAATCTTCCTTAATGATGAAATGGTTTAGGCTCCACTTAATAATCAAGATCAGAATGCAAGGTAGTGATGAGCAGGTGGAACGGGATGGCTCTATTCCAAAAACATGAAAGTAGATCTGAATTAGATTGAAATAGTAACACTTCACCAAAGCTGCCCAAGAGCTGTGGAAGTCCCATGCCCTCCATAAATCGGGCACCAAGCCTGAACCCCTTACCAGAGCCCCGAATAGAAACCATCCTACTCCAGGGCCTCGTCAGGCTTCAGGTCTTCTCCACGCATTACCAGAACTATAGACAAGAACATTAATTCCCCTCCTGACACTTCCATGGGTAGTCCACTCTCATACATAAGAAACCACTTCCTCAAGAATTAGGGTTGCCATAGAAAATTCAGGATGTCTAGTTAAATGTGAATATCAAATAAACAACAAATAACTTTTCAGTAGGAGTATGGCTAAAATATCACATATTTGGGTGTTGTACTTTTACTTGCTAAATCTGGCAACCCTTCCAATTATCCAACTCAACAGATCCTTGCCAGACATTGCAGATCATTGCCGTACGAGCTGTAGGTTGGTCAGTTAAATTTGAATTTTAGATCAGTAACTAATCATCTAATCATTTTTTAGTATGTCCCATGCTACAACACTTGGGACATACAGATTGTTTAAAAAAAAAGAAACAAACAAACAACAAACAACAGATCCAAAATGGAGTCTCTCATGCTAAGTCCCAAGTCAGCAAACCAAGACTTAATACCTAACTTAATTGCAGTTCCAGCCTCTCCTAGGAATGTAACCTTTAACCAGACAATGTGGAATCACCCCATCAGCTCCAGTAAGGTAATTGGCAAGATATACTCCCACTTTTCCCCAAAGGAAGGTGACCTGGCCTAAATAATCCACACTTTGATAGAATAATCTCCTTGTCCCACTTTCTTCTGCCTATAAAAGTCTTCCATTTTGTACAGATCTTCAGAGTTCCTTTCTACTTGCTAGATGGGATGCTGCCCAATTCATGAATCATTGAACAAAGCCAATTAGATCTTTAAATTTACTCAGTTGAATTGTTTTTTAACAATATAACAAAAAGATTTGTTGTCTGTCTAAAATTCCAATTTAACTGGGAATCCTGTATTATTTTCTGCACTTAGCAACCCTACTCACATAACTTGTTCCTTCCAATAATTTCATGGAAGTAAAGCTAAGAGAAGATGAAAATGAGAGCATTCTCAGCTGGGAGGAAAAATCCAGGAAGAGCAAGTCATTGAAGGGTACGTAGACAAGGAGGTAGGGGTGAGTGAAGTCTTACCCTTGTTCTTTAATATCTACGTTTTCAAAATCATGGGCTTGGAGATGTTCCTAATATGCTTTGTTTATTAAAATCTCTGTCATATCTGAATTTTCTCACCTTTTCTATCCCTAATTTTGTTTACCTGTTCTCGTTCTCTGGAGCTCTCGCACCCACGTGCGCACTCACTCTCTCCCACCCTCTCTCTCACGCACACATTCAGACACACATATCAATCTTATCAGAGATAGACTTTTTAAAGAACCAAGTTTCAATTTTAAAGAGTTTGCCTATGTCATTCATTTACGCTTTTATCTTTATTATTTCCTTCTATTTTCTTTCGATGTATTTTGGGTTATTGTTTGTTTGGTTGGGTTTTTGTCTTTTTAGTTTCTTGAGTTGAAACACTTTATGCAATTGTTTTTTCATTACCATTAAGATTTCTTTTTTGGGGCACCTATGTGGCTCAGTTGGTTAAGCGACTGCCTTTGGCTCAGGTCATGATCCTGGAGTCCCGGGATCGAGTGCCGCATCGGGCTCCCTGCTGGGCGGGGAGTCTGCTTCTCCCTCTGACCCTCCCCCCTCTCATGTGCTTTCTTTCTCTCATTCTCTCTCTCTCAAATAAATAAATAAAATCTTAAAAAAAAAAAAAAGATTTCTTTTTTGTTTTTAATCCATGTATTTGGAAGTGATATTTTACTGTATAAATATTAGAACTTCTTTTCTTTTCCTTTGGTTCTTTGTCATTTCTTTCATCTAAGGGTACTCTTTTTACTCTCTTGTTTCATAATTTTGCAGTATGAGCTCATTCTCAGCAGTAGTTTCTCACCCATGTCCTGTCCCCCAGCTTATGCGGAGGTCACTTGCAGTGGTTTTGAGTTTGCTCTGCTGAGCCCCATCGCCCTCATCCTTCCAGGACCTCATCTTAATTTCTGTATTACCAAGGTGGTTCCGTTTCTCCTGCGTGAGGCCCCCAATGTGGGCTTGAGGTTCTGATTTGTCACAGGCACTCTGTGTCCATCTACAAACTAAGGTCACATTGAAAGTGGCAAGCCTGGGTTAACGCTTTGTACAACATATGAGAGCAGAGCAGAGTGGTTAGGAGGCTCTGTGTATGGGGGTGGAGAGGAAATCTTCTCCCTATCCTCCCAGGATGTGCATGAAGAAGAGATGAAGAGTCCCAGCACAGAGCAAATGCTCAGTAAATATGAGCTATTATTATGGTTAGTATTGTATTGTTAGTACGATTAATAATGTACATATTAATGAGGCACAAAATTGGCACACAGCATATGCATAATAAATATTAGCTCTTAAACAATTTCTGATCATTTCAAATAACAAGGATGTCTCTACTAGGTTCATTAATTAATGCTTTTAAATATGTGTATCCACTGTGTACAAGGCATTGGGACTAAAGCCAACACAGTGATCTTGGGTAGCTTTTGTGAGAACAGCATGATAGATCGAAGATTGCACCACACTAACACATGTTGTGCATGCACGCGTGCGTGTGTGTGTGTAGCAGACCGGGGTGACACAACGTTCCTATGATGATGACAACTACAACAAAGCCTGAGTTATTGTTGTTGCTGTTTTTAGGCAGAAGAGAAAAGTCCCAAGAACACATATAAAATACAAATCATAAATGAGAGGGGACCCTGGGTGGCTCGGTCGGTTAAGCATCTGCCTTCAGCTCAGGTCATGATCTCAGTGACCTGGGATGGAGCCCCGTGTCAGGCTCCCAGCTCAGCGGGGACTCTGCTTCTCCCTCTCCCTCTGCCCCTCCACCCCACTTGTGCTCTCTCTATCACGCTCTCTTTCTCTCTCTCTCAAATAAATAAAATCTTTAGAAAGAAAAAGGAGATTCATGAACCCAATTTGTTCTAAACATACTTAGGAGCTTCCCAATAACTGAATTGTGTACATGGTTTTTAAATTTAAATTTAAATAGATTGAAAAATCCAACCTTCAGTTTGCACCAGCCACATTTCAAGTGATCAGTACTTGACAATGCAGACCACAGATTAGGATACAAATTTCCAGCCCCCAGTTTTCAGCCCCCAAGAGACATAATCCATTTCTAGTCTTAGTGCCATATCTCCTGTTCTTTTAATATCCTGACTGCCACTCAGCCCACTCCATCTGCAGTAGGGTTAGCTCCATCTTCTGGAAGATAAAGTCTGAAAAGAAAAGGGGTTGACCACCAACGTACTCCAAAGAACAAAGCAAATTCATCGCCTGAACTCTACTGATATTTTCTTAATGATTCCATTCATGTCTGTAAATGCTACAGAAGCAGGGCAGGAATTCCATCTGTGCATGATTTGGAGTGTTTTTGCCAATTCCCTATTGGTATGCACAGAGCATTGTGCGTGGTACGTATTCAACAAATGCATGGGGAATGCGTAAATAAGGGACCATTTGGGAGACATTCTCCAGTTAATTATGTTCATGGAAAAACTGAAGGAGATCATTTAAGAAAAATTTCTCTGACCTATTCTTTGGGTAATGTCTTTGACCAAGAGCCTTTCACCCAGAGATACCTGATGATAGCAAGAGAAAGACAGGGGGAGGAGGAAGTTGTCACCAGATGTCTCTGCTCAGATGAATGACTAGAATTGTCCCATCCTGGCGCACCCCTCATGTGTCGGGGGTACAGACTGCCACGGCCGGGACATGGGCCAAAGCGCTGGGAGCAGGTTTCAGGGTTTGAGGGGATGAAATAAAGTGCAGTATCCCCACCAGCAGGGACATCGCAGACACGGAAGGGCCAACCTACACCAGAGACCACAGCACAGCCCTTCAGGAATTGCTGAGAGTAGCTCAAGAAGGTTGGGAAGCTCTTACAAATAAATGCACAGGAAAAAATGCGGATACTCCGACAGGAAAGAGATGAGGAAAACTGCCTTTTTTTTAAAAAAAAAATGCAAATCACTTAAGAACTGAACAAAGAACTCTCAGATTAGGTCCACTTTGAGAAGGTCATGTGCCAAGAGAAAAGAAGATGTGGTGCCCACCTCCAGGAGTAATGTCAGCAGAGCAAAAGCCCAAAACGAGGTTAGGACTGAGGGAAACAAATGCTCAAAAATTATAAAGGATATTTATTAGTTTCCTATTGCTGGTATAACAAATTGCCACAAACGTCATGGCTTAACATAACACAAACTTATTATCTTACAGTTCTAGGGGTCCGAACTCAAAACCAGTTTGACTGGGCTAAACACAAAGTGTCAGAGGGCCTGCATTCCCTCGGGAGGCTCTACCGGTATTTGATTTCCTTGTCTGTTCCGGTTTCTAGAAGGGTCCTGCCTTCCTTGGCTCATGGTCCCACATGGCTCCATCCTCAACTTGCACGGTTGCATCGCCTTCTCCCTCTCTGATCATCTCATCTCCCTGTTATAAGAACACTTGTGATGACAGTGGGCCCACCCAGATCAGCCAAAATAATCTCCCCATCTCAGGATCCTTAACCTGACTCACACCTGCAAAGTCCTTTTTACCAAATTTCCAGGGATTCACGCATGGCCCATCTTTGGGAACCATTATTCACCCAATGCAGGCATACTGTGAAATGAATATATCGTGGAGGCAACGATGTGATGCTGAGCAGTGAGAAAGGAGAAGTGAACCTCCTTGATTCCCTTATGGATTCCAACTTCTCTGACAGGAAGCTTGATCCCTGGGCTGATAAATGTGGGACTCATGCCCCTTCTCTAACCCCCATAAGCTAATACACCCTATTTCCCCCAAGTCTCCATGAATCATTGTGCTTTCCTCTGTTAGAGCATTTAATCACCCAACAAATATTTATTGAGCACCTACTATGTGGAAGCAATATTCTAATCACCCAGGATATATCAGTGAGCAAAACAATTGAAGGTTCTTATCCTCAAAAAATTATCACACCAGTAGGGGTAGACACACAATAAAGAAGAAGAAGAAGGAGGAAGAGGAGGAGAAGGAGGAGGAAGGAAGGAAGGAAGGAAGGAAGGAAGGAAGGAAGGAAGGAAGGAAGGAAGGAAGGAAGGAAGGAAGGAAGGAAAGTATATGGCATATTTGAAAGTGATTAAATGCTATTTAAAAAATGAAGCTGGGGAGAAGGGTGGGGAGTGCCTATCAGGAGGTAGTTGTGATGCTAGAAGCCAAATCAGTGGTTAGGAAAGACTTAGCTGGGAATATGGCATTTGAACAAAGCCTTGAAGGGTGAGGGAGGGAGCCACACCTTTCCTTAGATTCCCTAAGAACAGAAACAGCAAATAAGGCAAAGGCCCAGCAGAGGACAAGCGGGGGGAGGATTGGAGCAGATGGGGGCTAGCTGGGCTGCAGGAGAATCAACAAGGGGACAGTTGCAGGAGCTGAGAACAGATCCTAATGGGAGGGCCAGCCAAGGAAGGCCTTGTCACATTGGCTTGCACAGGACTGTGAGCTCCAGAGGGCAGGGACCTTGTCTCATTCTCTTTGGTGTCCCTGGCACCTGCAGAGTGTGGGCATGCATAGTTAGCGCTTGGGAAATGGGGCATGCTTTTCTCTCTTCTTGGCCGGCTTCTCCTTCCCGTCTGCATCTAGGACAGAGGCCTAATGTCTGTCACTAGATAGTGTGGAAACCACCCCCAGGCCAAAAAGTAGGAGTTGCAGGTGCCTGGGCAGAAATCCTGTGTGCTCTGCTCCCACCGTCTGCCTACCTACCTGCTCAGCAGCTAACCGACCGCCCTTCGATCGCTCCTAGTGTCCCCGGCCAACGCCATCTCACCTCTGCCCAAGGCCCCCGCAAGCCTTTTGTCCTGTCATCACCTGCTGGGAGCACGAGCCCAGCCGAAACGTGGAGAGACCGGCAGAACGTGCGGTGGGGAAGGAGGTGCGGGCCGGGCCGGTCTGGGGGCGGGGAGCCAGAGGGGAGCGGGTGCGCCCGGGCGGCCGGCCTGCGGGCAGGGGGAACAAAGGGTTAAGCGATTTGCATTACGGGATGCGTGCGGCTGGGCTCCGCGGCCGGCGAGCTGCGCGTGGGTGGTCCGGTACAGTCGCGGGCAGCAACCTATTAGTGGTATCTCGGCGTGATTTATGCAGCTGTCAAGCTGCCTTCACCGCGACAAGTGAACTGCGGCCCCGCGCCGCGCTCCTTCCGAGACCATCAGTAAATGGGGCCAAAGAGAAAGGAAAACAGCCCAAGGTGCCACCCCTCGTCCTCCGGGTCCTCTAATGACGAGTCCCCCCTATAGAAAAACATCCAGCTGCCCCCAGGAGGGCGACTCACAGAGCCCCACTGTCTGGGGCGCCAGGCCGGCCGGGGGGCAGGGGGGCTTGGCAGGGAGCCACCCGCCACTAGCAGCAGGACAGACCAGCCCCCCAGGCGCGGCGCGGACAAGGGTCCCGGGGGCGACGGTGACTGTGCCAGGGGTGGACGTCGTCCTGCGGCGGGGGGGGGGGGGGAACACGGGCACACCAGCATGCCCCCCACGAGGTCCGGCAGCCGCTCCACCCCTTCAGCCACCGCCGGAGCTCCTTTACCCTCCGGCACAGGCGACACCGGGCCCGAGAGGACCGCGCAAGGGACCTGCGTCCATTCCCACGTGAGCCCGCTCGCCTCTGCGCTCCTCATCCCGCCTGCCCGCCCGCACAGGTGACCCTGGGTCCTTCCACGGCCACCAGACGCCAGCAGCCCCCCATGCCCACACCCACACCTGCACACACACCCCTACATACACACACACACACACTCCTACATATACATACCCACACATACCCCTACACATACACACACCTACGTACACCCACTAGATACACACACCACTACCACACACAGTCCTCCATACACGCATATACTCTACACACCTCTGCCTACACGCGTGTACACACATCCCTACATACACACACCTACACGCACACACGCACCTGTTCTCCACAGAGGCCGCGGCCCCCAAGGAGAGGGCTATCTCTTTTATTCAGTGCTTGATTGACAGTGAGGTAGCCAAGGACATGTGCAAAGCTTTAGAGGCCTGGGGAGTGCGTGTGTGTCTGTGTGAGAGAGAGAGAGAGCACACAACAGCAGGACTGCACTTCTTAATAATGTCAGGGACTTTCATAGGCCTCTTTTCTCTCGGCTGCCAACCGGCATGTGGTGTATTGTGTTTGCCGGACAGCAGTGGAGGGCAGGTGTTCCGCACTGGACTGATTCCCGGCCAGAACATTTCCGAGGTGGGGGTGGCGGGCAGGGACGAATTCCTGATTGCTGCGGACACAGAGGGAGCAGCGGAAGGAGCTGCGCGCTTGCCGGCACGTCGGCCAGGAACTGCTCTTCCTTCCCTCCCTCGTCCTTCAATAGCTCGGCCTTCCCTTGACTCCATAGGACCCATGGCCGCACAATGCGGGTGCCCTGAAAAGGAAACTCTAAGCTGGACTCAGAAGGACACAGGTGGCATCGGCAGCTGCATGTTCCCTGGGTCTCTGAACTTGGCAGAGCTCCTTGGACTTGGTCATTTAACAGTCCTGTCAACACAGGCGGGAAGGGACAATGGCATTTTTAATAGGCTTCCTGTTTGTTCAGAGAGGAAGCTGGTAATGCCTCACTTCAAAATGGTGTCTGGAGGTAAATGTGCCAACTGGGCCTCCAAGCACCTGATCCGCCTCCTCTTTGCCCATTCAGCCGGAAGTGTAAAAGGTTGACGGTTAGCTCAGGGCATGGCAGCTCTTGTATTTCCCACTGCCAGGGGCCCCTCAAGGACCCTTGTGCCCTTCTGTTTTCCAGGGCACCATTCTTCTGCTCTGGTCTGGGCATAAAAGGGAACAGCTGCGCTGGAAGTTGAGACTGGACCCGGCTTGGCCAACATTCCTTGGAGAATTCCCATCTTGGCCCCCCTCCCCTGTGCCCCCACGTCCGGTTATTACAGGCAGTCTGTGGGTCCTTGCTTGGACTTTCAAATCCAAATCTTGGAACTTCTGAGGCTTGTGATCTCCTCCCTCAGGGGAATCCCTCACACCACACTGCACCTTAAAGGGTTCACACAACACAAGGGGCCTTTCTGGGATTTGTTTTCTGGTCAGCTCCCCCAGAGACCCTAGACAGAGAAGGTCACAAAGAGGTGGAAAGCATTCTTTTTCTTTCCGGGTGCTCTCGAGAAAGGAGGAGTCCAGTGTTAGAAGCATAAACCATGACTGTTTGTCGGGTGCTTTTCTGACATGCTCTGTCAGGAGGCTATACCTGGAAATAACAGTGGATCGGGCCCACATTGATTTTTTTCTGCTAATGCGTCCCATGTAGGGTCTTTTCAGACAAATTTATGTAAGAGTTGCTTTCTTTTCTGAAAAGTTGAGAGAAGGTAAAATTTCATACCAGAGTCACATGCTTTCTTCTGTGGGAGCTGTGAAGTCAGTTCACCATCTCCACTGTTGCCACATGGCCTCAGCCCCACCTCATCCCATCCAGGTCACTGCAATGATCACTCTTTCTTCTTTCACCATGACCACCTTTCTTAAATCCAAGCAAGATCTCACTTTTCCCTCCTCTAAAATCTTCATTGGCAAACCCTCTGCCTAAGTCCCAAACTTGAGAGTGCCATTAAAAGCCCTTGACAAGGGGTGCTTGGGGGTCTCAGTTGGTTAGGTGTCTGCCTTCAGCTCAGATCATGATCCCAGGGTCCTGTTATCGAGTCCCATGTCGGGCTCCCTGCTCAGTGGGGAGCCTGCTTCTCCCTCTCCCTCTGCTGCTCCCCCTCCCTGCTTGTGCTCTCTTGCTCTCTCTGTCAAATAAATAAATAAAATCTTTAAAAATAAAATAAAATAAAAGCCCTTGACAAGATGGATCTCTCCAGTGTCTATTTCTGTACCCTCCCGGCAGAAGATACAGGCGGCATGTGGTAATCTGGGTCTGCCAAGAAGTAGACATCATGATGGGATTAAAAATGCATAGATTCAATTAGGGCTAACACCTGTGGAAGAGAAAATGGGGGAGTAGCTGGAGAAAACTGCAAGGACTATCAGAATATAAGGAAAGTTTCACACACACAACACACACACACACACACACACACACACACAGTGAAGGAAATGCCAAGAATAGAATAGAATCTAAGAAAGTTGCACCAAGGCCATCAGGGAGTGATGTCAGCCCACACTGAGGGAAATTTAACCAACAAAGGAGTTCCATGGCTTCTAGGAATGGGCCAGTCTTTGTATCCCTGCCTCACTCAGCCACTGGCTCAGAGTAGCCTATGGAAAATGCATTTGGCCTTGATGAAACCCAGCATGGATTGGTTTGTGGACTGCTCAAAGAGCAGCAGCTGGGGTCCTTGGTCAACCCCTGGAACTGGAGGTCTTCAAGGGGCATTCCCATAGCTGCCACAAGATACAAGTCAGCCAAAGAAGGTAACCTATAGTTTCCAGAACAAGCCATTTAATTCCACTCACCCGTCCATTTTTTGTTCATGCCTGCCATGCTTTCTCTTCCATTCTACCACCAACTGAAATTTTACTCATCCTTCAAGGCTCCACTCAAGTGCGACCTTCTCCAAGAAGCCTTTTATCTACACGGATGATACTTTGCCTGCCCCTCCATGATAGTATCCCTTTGGATTAGAACTAGTTGTCTGCACATCTCATCCCTGGCCTTGAGGGTGGGAACTGTTTCATTTCTCTTCATATGAAGTAGTCTGGCATTACAGCTCACATAGATTCATGCACTTATTCATTCAACAGGATTGATTGTTTATTATCATTTGCCAGGCACTATCCTAGGCCCTGCTGGTCTGGCACTGTACAAGACAGGGAAGGAGCTTACTTTCCAGTCTGGGTAAGGGGACTAGCAGAATGACAATGTTGAGAATTAAGCAATCAGCAAGAGTTGATACCATAAGACCCACAGGAGAAAAGGGACGAGAGGGCAGAGGACTGGGCCAAGGTATCATGGAGTAGGTACTATGTTTTTAAAAATGTACAGCAACAGTATATGAGGTCTTGGGATGCTAATGCTAGGGAGGTGAAGCTGAGAACCCTACAAAAGTTAGAACTCTCAAAGGGCTACAATCCCAAATTGGGAATTAATAAACTTCAGTGGCCCCCATTGGTCCAGCAAAATTACCAGGAAGCTTCTATCTACAATGGTTCTGGATGGGCAAAAAAAATTCTCTGTGCCTATGTCTTACACGACTTTAAAATTCTTATTTTAGCTATGCACATGGTTTCTGAAACCCCAAGCCAAAACCAAGAAATTAACAAAGAAATATAAAGCAAAAGCTCTTCTGAAACTAATTCTCCATTAATAATTACAAAATACTTAAGAAAACAATCCCCCGTGAGTAAAAGTCAGCAGCTACAACAGATGATTAATTCATCAAGGGCTTGAGATAATAGAAAAACAATGTAATAGAAACCATAAAGTAAGTATGTTTAAAGTATAAAAGTATTTTCTTAAGTATTAGAAATATAAGGAAAGAATTAGGCTCTATGAAAAATGAACCAGCAGATTTAAAAAAGAATGAATCAAAACTTCTACAAATAGAAAACATTTTCATTAAAACTAAAAAGTGAATGGGCAGGTCGAACAGCAGATCACCCAAGAGAGATTTGAAAAAATGATCAGTTATAGCACAGAAAAGTAATGAGGTAGAAAATATGAAACAGATTAAGAAAACACAGATGATAGAATGAAATGGGTCCAACATATGTCTAGTTGGAGTAGAAGCAATATTCAAAGAAGTAAAGTCTGAGAATTTGCTCAAATAGATGAAAGACATGAATGTTCAGATTTAATAAGCATGAATCCCATGCAGAATAAATAAAAATAAACCCACATCTAGAATAGCAGCTTGAAACTGCAAAACATGAATGTTAAAGAGAAATTCCTTAAAACAATCAGAGAGAAATTACCCACAAAGAAAAAAAATGTAACTAACATAACTCAGTAGTTACAGTGGAAGCCAGAATACAGTGGAATATCCCGAGGGAAAAACATTCCACTTAAAATTCTAAACTCAGATAAAATTCTATACTTCTTTCTGTAATCAACAGCACACAAATTAAAGACATTTCAGTCAAATAAATGCCAACATAATTTATAGTTATGATACACAGATTCCCACTCAAAAAGATTTGAAGGGATGCACTTCAATGAGGAGGATAATTGAACCAGTGTAAATAGAAGAGGTAAAGATCAGCTAATCAGCTGTTTAAAATTTAGGTAAATCTAGGGGTGCCTGGATGGCTCAGTCAGTTAAGTGTCTGACTCTTGATTTTGGCCCAGGTCATGATCTCAGGGATCATGTGGAATTGAGCCCCACGTGGGGCTCCACACTGAGCGTGGATCCTGCTTGAGATTCTTACTCTCCCTCTGCCCCTTCTCCCCCACACTCCCCCCTGCCTCCCCAACCTTTGCACGCACACGTGTGCTCTCTCTATATATACATATATATTTTAGATAAATCTAAATAAACATTGGCTATGAAATTAATAGTAATAATAATGAATAATTTAGTATAGCTTAAACCCAAATGGATTGAAAGTACTTGACAAAAATCACATGCAAACCATGGGAGGATGTCAGGGAACAGAATTGTTCAAAAAGAGGATGAACACAATAGATCTTGTCAAGATCTTGCTAGATCTTGTTAGGTCAAAGATGCATATTAAAATTCTAAGGGTGCTAAATGCAATGTGATACTCTGGATTAGATCTTGGAACAGAAAAAGGACATGAGTGGAAAAATTGGTAAAATCCAAATAAAATCTAGAGTTTAATTAACAGTAATGCATCCCTGTTGCTTTGTTCTTTTAATTTTAACTAATGTGCCATGGTTTATAAGATGTTAACAGGGAAACTGGGTGAGAAGTATAAAAAACTCTCTATTCTATACTTGTAACTTCTGTGTAAATCTAAAATTGTTCCAGGATTAAAAAATTATTAAAAAAATACAGACAAAAATTTTTAAGTGCAAAGGTACCCACTAAAGACTAGAACGGGAAAGTATAATCTCCCATCAGTAGAAGGTAGAAAGAAATATAAAGAAAACTTGGTAAATCAAAATAGGAGGTAGGCAAGAAGAAACAAGTAAGTATCAAAAAACATTATAGATAAAAAAAAAATGAACTGATAGAAATAAATTTAAATATCAGATTGGGGACTAAATAAGATAAAAGCAAAAATTAATGAATTACAAAACAGAAAAAATAAGTGAATTAATAACATGAAGATCTAGTTCTTTAATCAAGAAGGAAGGGAGGGAGGAAGGAAGGAAGGAAGGAAGGAAGGAAGGAAGGAAGGAAGGAAGGAAGGAAGGAAGAAAGAAAGGAAGGAGGGAAGCAAGGAAGGAAAGGAAGAAGGAAGGGAAGAAAGAAGGAAAGAAATCATTAGGTAAACAAGTATTTTTTTTAAAGAGGAGAAAACAAATAGACAAAATTGGAAAATAACCTCAGATGGAGAAGAAATTTGGAAAGCTGTGAGGGCATCTACTCAGCTCCACATAAATCAACTTTCTTTGAACACCTGGGTGATAAAATTCTTCCTTTGTCCTCCACATTCTCTCTCTGGCCCCTCCTCCTTGTATGCCCAGAAAGTTGATCTGAATGGACCACATCAAGCCCTCTGGCTTCCAGTCAGTTTTAGGTCCAACCAATGGAAAGGCATGAGAGGAGACTCTTGGCTCAGTTCCCTTCTGTCACCAAAGGACATGGCACATTGGTTTTACTTTTAGTTTTGGCAAAGGCAAATTGAAAAACCAAGAGACAGGTCCCTGCATGGGATCACCAAGAGTCCCTGCAGGATAACAGGACAGATCTGGGGGCCAGTGAAATCCACCTCTGTATGTTCTGGCTGTGTGGCCTTGGTTTAATGAGTCCCTCATATGTACCAAATCAGGTTGCTATAAGAGGAAGAGACACACAAAGCTAGAGTAGTAATGTATGTGACCCACAGAGATAATGTTTATAAAGGCTCAAGAGATAATGTAAGTAATCAATACATATGATAATTTGGAACTTTCATAGGAATTCTTTCTTACCGCCTTGGCCATGTTGCTCTTATTCCCTCTCCTTTCCCCTTCCTGAGGGATTAAACTGTGGATAATGAAAAAGGCATCGAAAACTGACAAGACCATAAATAAGAAAAAAACAGGAGCCAGAAATTTCACTGTCAAAATGATAGTCGGGCACATATAGAAAGGCTTTGAGCCACTGGTCCACTTGAACCCAGCGAGGAGAGCCTAGAGCCTTGGTCCTCCATCTATGTATCCATGGTTACACTCAAAAACTGAAATGAAAATACGTTCAAGATTTGGCGGATCAGGCTTGTTGCAAATTGAACCTTTCATCACTTTGATATAGAGAATGAACGAATGAGCGGACAGGTGAATGAATGAACACATGGGTGGATGATTGAATGAATGAGTCAGTAAACAGCTGATACAGGACACTGGTAAGAGTCCTGTAGAGAACAAACACCCAAGGTGCTCTGGTGGTGCTTTCTCAAGCAGGAAAGATGGCCGTCTGCAGGCAACGGATCATTTCCCTGAGCTCAGGCACAGCTCAGGAACAAGGGAGTTTTAATCATCATTCCTCTTCTCATTATTTTTTGACTTTTTCCACATCATTTCTGCCATTTCAGGCAAAGTCCAGTATTTCCAACACGCCCAGAGTTGGTCGGTGAGCTCCTCACAAACAGAAATATAGAACACACAGAGGCCCCTCTATGTAGAATGAGCCTCTGATTCTCCTGTTCTCTTACACCGTTGTTTTTTGTTTGTTTTGTTTTTCTGTTTAGGCTTTTAGGTGATTTCAGGGCTCAGCAGAATCTTCACCAAGAAGAGGAAAAGTCAGGCATGTGGGGAAGCTCAGAGAAGCCGGTTGGTGCAGCCTGTGTGTAGCTCTGGGGAAGGGACTTTCGTGACCTTGTTCATCTCTCTGGATGCCACGTCATGAGCCGGCCTCGTTCACGTCACTCAACGTCGCAGGCAGCACATTGGGTCCTGCCTCCGGCCACCAACGGAGCACTGCGGAATCTCTTTTCTTGTCTAGGTCACAGACCCTAAAGATCTCAGGACACCAGGACCGTCCAGCTCCGAGGGATGGAGCTCGAAACTCACTTTCTCCTCGGAGATGAACTTCCCTCGTAAAACCAAATGAAGCCTCATAAAATAATTTCTTTCCATGACTCAAAAGTAGCATCGCCATAACACACACATAAATGTGGCGAGCTCCCCCTTTGAATCACGTCCCATGATATAAAAGGCAATTATTTCTTTAAACCACCTCGTGTCTTTCCAATGTGTTTACAATGTGAGTCACTTCATCCAGTGATATACGCAGTAATAAAATATTTGAGAAGGAAAAATAGAAGGCTCCTCCCATCTCCTGGGTGTTTCCCTCTGAAAAGCCTCTTTCCACGGAGCCGTCTCCTGTGTGCAACGTGTGAGTGTGATGCGGACACAGAGTCTAGACGTGGAGGGCATTTAGCAGTTTGAACTATATTTGAAATGTTTTCCTCTTTGCCAGACCCCGATTTTGATCCTTTGTCTCTTTTTTTTTTTAAAGATTTTATTTATTTGACAGAGAGAGACACAGTGAGAGAGGGAACACAAGCAGAGGGAGTGGGAGAGGGAGAAGCAGGCTTCCCGAGCAGGGAGCCTGATGCGGGATCGATCCCAGGACCCTGGGATCATGACCCGAGCCAAAGGCAGACGCTTAACGACTGAGCCACCCAGGTGCCCCTATCCTTTTTTCTCTTAATTATGCCAGTCTACAAGTTAGAGAGAGAGAGAAATGACCCCAGGGATCCTGTCATCTTTTAGGTATAAAACAAAGGAGTTTTGCTTATTTATTTTCACTTTTTTTTTTTTTTTTTTTTTTTGCTCTTCCATATTCTCCCCCCAAAATTTGGATCTGCCCAGGAGGGGCTTCATCTCTCACTAAGCAAAATTCTTTCCTACTTTACTATAGTCATGTATATATACATATATATATATACACATATATACACATATATGCGTTTTATTTTTTCTTAAAGATTTTATTTCTTTATCTGAGAGAGACAAAGAACACGAGCAGGGTGAGGGGCAGAGGGAGAAGCAGGCTCTCCACTGAGCAGGGAGCCCAACATGGGGCTCCATCCTGGACTCCGGGATCATGACCTGAGCTGAAGGCAGACACCCTACTGACTTAGCCACCCAGATACCCTTATATATGCATTTTAAAAGATAAGTTTTGAGGGGTGTCTGGGTGGCTCAGTCAGTTAAGCATCTGACTCTTGATCTCAGCTCAGGTCTTGACCTCAGGGTCATGAGTTCGGACCCCACACTGGGCTCCACGCTAGGCATGGAGCCTACTTAAAAATAAATAAATAAATAAAAGATGAGCTTTGCAAAAAGTGAGCTAAAAGAACTTACACCTTTTGAGCTCAGTGCTGCTTTAACAATGAAATATAAACCACAGGGTAATGAAATGAATACAATCCTGAGGGAGAAAGACCTAACATGGCTGGGTCCATCCTGCTCCAATCACACCTCCCTTTGTGTTCAGGGGACACTATTTGAGGCTGTGTTGATTTTATGAACCATAACCCCCAAAGAGGGAGACTTACCCAGGTTCTAGAGCCTGAATTCTGTGTCACACACCTTCTCACCACTCATGCGGTGATGTTTCCTTCCCTCCGAGCATTGCTCTGGGCCAGGCCCCCGTTCAGCTGTCGAACTCTGTAGTTCCCAAGTGTTTAAAAAAAAGACACCCACTAATCCCATTATTAATATTAGCATTAATCCCATTGGCATTGTGGAATTTTCTGAAGGGTGGAAAATTCTGAAGGGTAGTTTTCTGCGTGGGAGCTGTGATCAGGAATGCTGGGTGCAAGAGGAGAAATCATCGAGGTGTCCCCAATGATGTGATTATCCTCCTAAGTTTATTTATTTATTTTTTTCCTCCTAAATTTAGAGAGGTGAGGGGAATGTTTCCCATTTGGGTAAGGCATAGGTTTTGCAGTTAGCCAGACCAGGATAAGAATCCTGGCTCTGACACTTAGTAACTATCATCCTGTGCAAGTCACAAGTTTCTCTGAATGTCAGTTTCCTCCTCTGTGAAAGGGAAATAATAAAACTCATCCCCGTAGGGGGTTGAATGAAACAACTCATGTCTCACCTGTACTTCCACGAGTCACAATGGTACACACCAGATGTTCAATAACAAATATTAATTTCCTTCCCCTTTTCTGGAATTTGCACCCTTTTTTCATCAGCTACTTGATGAGCTAACTTCAAATTTGGACACTGCACTTTCTTTCACATTATCATCTCTGAACAAAACATATTTCCAACCTAACGTTAGAGTGTGTTTAAGGATTGGCATCGCTAACCCAAGGCCCCTTCCCTGGTTACAACAAAAGGCAACATAATTTTTCCTGTTGAAAAAACCGTCTTGGATGTCAGTTCAACCCACTGGACATTTATTGACTCTGTGATGGTGCTGGGCGCTGTGCTGGATACTCGGGAGGCAGAAATGCCTTGAAGATGTTGTAATGAATGAAGCTTGTATTCTGGGATAACATCAAGCATCCCCATTTCTTTCCTCACTGAATGAATCACAGCCGGTGTCTTCAGTACAGCTTTTGGAGAAATGTAAAGTTTTCAGAAAATCTGCTGCCATAAAAGAAAAGAAAATCCTGTACTGGGCTGTTGGTTGGCAAATGATGGGAGCAGGTGGGGAGAAACTGCAATGGATCCAACTCACTTTTTATTCCTATCGACAAACTAAGTCTCTTGATGTGTTTAGGAAGATAAAATATATCACATGCAGCTGGACAAAAGTTTTTAGCATAGAAGTTTCCACCCCTTTTCCTCCCTTCCTCTTGCAGAACCAAGGAGGGGAGAAGGGGGGGAGGCAATAACATGCACCATATTTAAGGGAGAAAAGCCAATGAGAGAAGAGAAGGAAGGAATGTGCATTACATGGATTGCTTATAAGAGGATCCTGTTCTGTGTGTTAACTTCTAAGGCAAATATGTCCAAATTTAATATATTTTTACACAGAATTGTATATTGAGGGGCTTTAAGAAATCTAACCACATGCTGAGGTTTGCCAGTTTACAGTAAGTTGGCAAAGGTATGAGAACCCAGGAAAATGCCAACATTAGGGTTAAAAAGGAACACTGTGTCGGTATCATCCATGGTATGCAGCAGAGAGGAAACACTTTCTCATTTGTTTGAGCTGGTGCTGATACAAACCAACCTCTGAAGCAAGCAAGAAGGAAGAAAAGTGGGAGGGTGGCTCTGCCCATCATATGATGGGTGCATCCCAGAAAGCCTGCCCCTAACAGACACTGCCCTTGAATGTGACTCTTCAATACCAAGGCCAGGAGCTCCTGCTTGCTTTGTATTATGGAGAAATACAGTAACAGTGTCTTGTGATCACCGGCTTTCTCTGCCCTGTACTCCCAGGGACTTCTGCCTTAGATTTAGAGTCGAGAAGACTCTGGGGAGCACAACTAATTTGCTAAAATTCTTCCAGGGCCTCAGTAGGCCCTTTTCTTTCTTCTGTCCTTCAACAGAAGTCCTCTGAGATTTTCACTGAAGCTGGAGCCCTCAGAGAAGGATTTTGACCAAAATGAACTGGCTGATTCAGATCCATGATGCCCAAGGGAATTGACATTCTAAGGAAGCACTGTGGTTGGATGCAGAGACCATCCTACACACCAAGGCATTCCATAATGTAC
This sequence comes from Phoca vitulina, assembly GCF_004348235.1. Taxonomy (NCBI): domain Eukaryota; kingdom Metazoa; phylum Chordata; class Mammalia; order Carnivora; family Phocidae; genus Phoca; species Phoca vitulina. Next base: position 3,951,602 of record NW_022589773.1, on the reverse strand, counting down.
CTTGGGTATTTTCAGAGTTTTTAACTGCAACTCTTTCTTGTAGTTTTCTTGACTTCTACTCAAAAGACTGCACCAAGCTTTGTCCTTCCATGCTTCTTTTGGGGAAAAAAAAAAAAAAGACTAAAGACTATAGACTATAACAAGATCATAGACTATAGACCAAAACAAGAGGGCTTGGCTTTTTGGCCTCTATAGACAGGGCAGGCATTCAGTCTTGTGTTGTCCCCATGATGTAGGGCTGGGCTATGGCAAGTTCACGGCTCTGCGCTTACACTGATGGTCAGCAAAACATACTTTTCTTCTCCCTGTTTTTGATATATTTCACAATTGATATACTCCATGGGTCTGGTGTTATTTCAATTCTTCTTGCTTTTTAGGTGACTTTTTCTCCCTTACACAGAACTTGTCATCTACTCACATTGCTATGGACTGAATTTTGTGTCCCCATAAAACTCGTATGTTGAAATCTAACTCCCAATGTGATGATGATATTAGGAGTGTGGTCTTTGGGAGGTGATTAGGTCATGAGGGTGGAGCCCTCAAAAATGAGATTAGTCCTATTAAAGAAACCTCAGTGAGCTCCCGAGCCTCTTCCACTACGCACACAGTGAGAACACACTGTCTATGAACCGTGAAGTGATCCTCACCAAACATGGAATCTGCTGGTGCTTTGATCATGGACTTCCAGCCTCCAGAACTATAAGAAATAAATTTCTGTCCTTTAGAAATCATTCAGTCTGGGCTATTCTGTTAGAACAGCCCAAATGGACTAAAGCATATAAATGCATTATCGCCCCATGGGTGACACTGATGTGACACAGACAAAGGCACAGCTTAGGACAGCCCCAGGACCACGGATCAGGGATCATCCAGCAGGTTCCCCATCAGCAGGGGGAGCTCCCAGATTTCAAGACCCTAAGACATGGTGCTGTTGCCAAAAACATCACTGGATAGGGGTACAGACCCCATGGGGCCATTGAAGAGACTTGCGCTCCCCATTCTCAAGGAAGGCATTCTATTCTCCAGCTGATACTGTACTGACGTTGTTTTATTGGATGTTTACAACACCTGACAATCAGCAAAATTGACTTGACTGTCAAGACAGAAGGGTGTTTGAGGGATGACTAATGCTTTAAGTCGCCAATTCATCAGTAAATGCTTTTTATCTTCTGGTGATTCTCTATATAACTTCATATCTGTAGAGACTTGATTAGAAAGGACAATAGATTGAGGATGCCCTTAATCTAGAAAAGTGATTGATTGATTGATTGATTGATAGGCGGGCATTAATACACCATAAAATCTTTTAATGCCTTCCATCCCCAGAGGCCACTGCCAACACTAAAGAGTACTCCCCTCAGTGCGGAGTGTATCTCATGCCTCGACTGGAATGTCGTAACGGTGCTGTTTATCATTATGGTGGCTTATAATGAACGGAAACTGTTTCTAAGTAAGTCTTCCTCTTGCACAATTTTTAAAAATTAATTTTGGGAATTCAGTGCCAGGTAAACAACTTGCCTCAAACATGTTTTTCATCTTTCAAAACTATTTCACAATTCTACATTTTTCTAATGTTCCCTGTGAGAGGCAGGGAGGGGGGGAAGGTCTTCAAAAGGAGAAAAATAACCATTTTTCCCACTTGTTTTTCCTGGACTTTCACGGCTCTCATCCAAGGTAGTAGCCCTACTGGGTTCTCCCTTCCCTCTTCCCCATTCTGTCTCCTCTCCTCTTCAAGACCAGCTTCTGGCCTCAACTCACTGGCCTCTTCTCCTGAACAGCAGAAGACCATCAGACCTTTCTGCTCAGGCTGTCATGTTTGCACTCCTGCTATTCCACGGACCATTGTGACATGGCAAAAAAGGCCACACTGACACCTTGGGAAACAATCCCGTCTTTGTCACACCTTCCATGTCAGTTCACCTTTACATAGTCCAGGTGACTTAAATACTGCTCATCTATTCTGTAAGGTTTATAAAGTCTTTTTCCTTCTCAAATAGAAAACTATGTCTTGTCAAAAAAGAAAAAAGCACATCTAAAGAAGTTCAAGATCCGTTTCTGTTAGAAACAGACACCTCATGACATTTAAGTGGAAGCTAAACTTGGGGGAATCAGTGCTTCTACCCTAACTTTTTACAGTGTGGACAATCAGAACCATGAATGCTTTGAGCCCCAGATTGGCTATCAGATGAGCCAGAGACCAAAATCTACACCAGAGCTTTGTGGTTCCTCAGCAGTGGGCATTTACACAAACTCATGTGCGCACACACGTGCGCACACGCAGTGAAGGCTGGAGGTTCCCAAATTTTTTAATTTATCCTACTTTAGCCTAAAAAATCTAATGTTCTCTTCGTATGACTATTGCATAGACACTGACTGCTAACAAATCAACTCTTGCTTTTCATTGCAGGATAGGAATTCTAGTTCAGTTATAGTGGCGTTACTATGATTATACACATCATGCACATACACACACATCTAGATAATATTTAGAACAAAACCAAATATTTACATAATAAATCATTACCTGTCTGTACAAACAACGTATTTTTCCATGACGGGAAGTAATAGAGCAAATTTGTCTTTCTGACTTTTGCTGACCCACTACACAGGATTTCTTTTTCCTGAACAAGGGCTTCATCTGTGACCTTGCTCTTGAAGATAAAGCAGTTTGCAGACAGCTCAAGACAGAAGCAACCCCTTGTCCCCTGCGTGCCTGCGAAAACCCCTCCTCCTGGGTCACTAGGAGCTTCCTTGTCGGCCTCTTCCTTGGCAGAGTCACCTGTCGGTGGGCACATGGCCTGGCTTCATGGAGAAGATGAAACAAGGCTGATGAATTGGGTGGTTATCACGGTAGTGCTCCCAGGCGGGGGCAACAAAGCACGTCTGCGTATTGCGAAATAAATATAATGAACGGCCCTTTGAGTCAGCAGCAGTGGGCTTGGCCCAGGCCAGGCTGAGGGCCCCTCACGCGGGGCTGATCCTAATGTCCCAGGGCTGGTCAGCTGTCAGTTACAGCAGTGGTTTGACCCACTGAGGCCGAGGCAGGGGCCTCTTCTTTTTCTCCCACCATTGCCTGATCCTCTGCCTGACTCACACGGTGTGTCCCCACCTCCCCAGAAATGTGAAAAGGCCAGCAGAGGACCTGAACCCTTCTGGTCTTGCTGCGTGCACCTCCCCCTCCCCTAGCTTCCTCTTGCATGACTTCCTTTCCACTGTATTTGTGATTTTGTCCCATGGGCATGACTGCAATTGCCAGCAAAATGGGAACATTGAGATTCATGGATATCCAGTTTATATGAAAATACTGAGCACAGGGCAGAAAGCATCTGATTTGTGATCTCAATTGTCCACCAACTGTTAGCTAAATGCCTGCCTGAGGCAGGTTAGAAGGCTGCTTATTTCGTGAATACGCATGTTTCCAGAGTGAGATTGAATGATTTCTCCAGATTCATATAAAGAGAAAGTGGCAGAGCCGAGTCACAAACCCAAGTCCGATTCCAAATGCTGGGTCTCTTTTATTAGACCACGCTCTACTTTTTTCCTTTACTTTTTCATTAAGGTGAAATTCATGTTAACATGAAGTCGGCCATTTTAAAGTGTAAAATTCAGTGGCATTTAGTACATGCACAGTGTTATGCAACCACTACATTTGTCAAGTTCCAAAACATTTTCATCACCCCAAACCAATAGTGACAACCATTAGCCTGTTTTCTGTCTCTCTGGGTTACCTACGCTGGATATTTTGTACAAATAGCATCAGACCGTAAGTGACTTTTTGTGTATGGCTTCTTTCACTTAGCATCATTTTTTGAGGTTCCCCTGTGTCATAGAATGTATCAGTACTTCCTTTATATGATTCCTTCATGTGATTGAAATATTCCACTGTGTGTCTAGACCACAACTCGTTTATCCATTCTTCCATTGATAGACGTGGACGCTTGGATTGTCTCCACATTTTGGCTATTGTGAATAATGCTGCTGTGGACAAGCATGTACATGTATGTGTTTGAGTCTCTGTTTTCAGTGCTTTGGGTGTATAGCTAGAAGTAGAATCACTGGGTTGTATGGTAATTCTATGTTTAACTTTCTGGGGAACCACCAAACTGTTTTCCACAGTGGCTGAACCATTTTACATTCCTATCAGTGATGAATGGGAGGTTCCAATTTCTCCACATCCTCTCCAACAACTGTTATTTTCCTGTCTTTAACTTTTTTTGTTGTTGTAGTTTTCCTAGTGGGTGTGAAGTGGTATCTCCTATGGTTTTGATGTGCATTTCTCTAGCAACTACTGATGTTGAGCAACTTTTTGTGTGCTTATTATATATATATATATATATGTATATATATATATATATATATATATGCTTTCTTTGAAGAAGTCTACTCAAGTCCTTTGCCCCTTTTAACTGGATTATTTGTCTTTTTTTCATTGAGTTGTAGGAGTTCTTCATATTCTGAATACTAGGCCCTCATCAAATATACAATTTGGAAATATTTTCTCCCATTCTCTAGTCTGTCTTTTCACTTTCTTGATAATTCCTTTGATGTGCAAGTTTTTAATTTTGAAGCAGTCCAATTATCCATTTTTTCTTTTGTTGCTCATGCTTTTGGTGTCATTGTACTTCTTTTTTTACCCAAAGTACCTAGATTACCACCAGACAATGAGTAGGAAGTTAATAAATGTTTGTCATGTGGTTTCCTATATTTGGCTGAAGAGAATGATAACTGACTTCCCATCCAACTCAAACATTCTAGAGTTCTAAGGCTGTTTGCAATCATATTTCAGATACACCCTAATTTCCCAAGACCAACAGATTGTGTCCCATTGCACTCTTAGAAAAGTCATTAAAATATACATTAGTCTTGGTATATGTCTCTTTTACATGTTGACGTGTTTACATGATATGTGTTTTTAATGGTATATATGTTTTTTACATGTTTTACATGGTACATATGTTTTCCTTTCTAAGAAAGAAATGGCAAGTTGCTGGTCCCTTGCTTAGGAATCTTCGATGTCTTTTTTGTTGTTCTTGGCTACTCAACAGTTCTGACCTTTCAGTACACTTTTCTCAGGCATAAATCATGAGGGGGAGGGAGGAACCTGAACATTTAATCGTGTTATAATTGCTCTTGGACTGCTATGCCACCTCCAGCTTGTTATTCCCAAGGAAATGATACCATTTCAATCTTTCTGTGGTGATTTATGGCTACGCTTTGCAGGAAAGCAATTTATGTGGCTAATAAATCCAAGATGAATTTCCCAGGTACGTGATGGAGAGGACTGTCAGCACTTGCTTTGTCCTTTGTTATTCTCCATCCTCAAGAGGATGGCATGGACAATTATCACTGCCAAGAACAAGCTCCGGGGCACTACTACTTTGCACCTTCACCAGCCCCTAATCAAAGCCTCACGAGAGTTCCCTGCACAGTTCTTATGCTAATCATGGTGGAAAATCCAGTGGTTTCTAATCTAATGCCCAGTTTGGAATGCTCACATTCATATCGGCTAGTTCTTTAAAAAGTGATTCCTCAATCATTTGTGCAAACTAATTCAAATAATATATGGATCCATCTTCAGGGCAGGGAGATAGACATATTGTATAACTGTCAGCCCCTTTGCAAATAATGAGGGAAAAAAACTAATCGGTCAGATCTGGAGAAAATATATGAAATAGTTGTAATGTAAAGCATTATGCTTGAGATACGCAAAGCCGGATATAGAAAAAGATTTCACAAGATCCTTATTATTAGTTCTTCAGGAAGTAGAGTCCCTCATATAAATACTGAATGTATTCTTAGACCTGTACTAATCACATTTTAATGACAGCAGAGGGACTTCTAATCTAAAACAACATACGAAAACTTAAAACATACAAGCAAAAAAAAAAAAAGAAAAAAAAAAACCTTTGTACCCAAGTTTCCTCATCTTAAAATGGGGTTAATGCTAATACCTATTGCAGAGTTGTTGAGGGAATTAAATAAGTAAGTGTGCGTAACACATTTTAAAAAGTGACTAGCACATAATAAGTACTTCATAGATTTTGGCTACTATTTTTTTAAGATTTATTTATTTATTTTAGAAAGAAAGAGAGCATGAGTGGGGAGAGGGGGAGGGGCAGAGGGAGAGAGAGGCAAAGAAGCAGACTCCCCACTGAATGTGGAGCCCAATGAGGGGCTCGATGCAGGGCTCAATGTGGGGCTCGATGCATGGCTCAATCCCAGGACCCTGAGATCATGACCGGAACTGAAACCAAGAGTTGAAGGCTTAACTGACTGAGCCACCAAGGCACCCCAGATTTTGGCTACTATTTTTAATCCTTTATCTTAGCAATATAATAGAGTAGAAAAAATGGAGACAAAGGGGGCCCTTTTGAACTGCAGCTTGTTTTTCTTCTGCATCCATGTTTTTGTTGGATGTCTTTTGTTCCTTCTCTAGACAGGCTTCATTCGTGTGTATGTGTGTGCATGCACCAACTCATGTGTGCATGCACGCCACAATAATGGGAGTGAGTAACATGATTCTGACAACTACGTCTGATCAGAGTGGCCAAATACTGGAGATACTAGAATTTATAGCCAATTCAGTCAGCAACAACTAGGAAAACAATTTCCTTAAAATCAATCACATGTGTTGTATTTCATAATACTTCACCATTGTCTCTAGCCTGGCATTTACCACAGGGTGCTGACTCACTTTTTGTGTCTTTCTCCATACACATCCTTGCTCTACCCAGATGGAGACAAAAAACCTGTCTTATACTTCCTGGTTTCTCAAACCCACATGACTACACAAAATGGCTGAATGAACAAGTGAAATAAGAAAGAACTGCTCCTGAAACAGGCCACTGTTACTGATGTGTTAGAACTGTGTGCCATATTCACCGGAGAAATCCCTTCATGCCTGGTAAGTACTTTCCCCTAGCTTCCCACAGAATCAGATTCCCAAGTTACGGAATTAGAAATGGGATAGCAGTGGGGAGTATTGGAAAAATTACTTCTTTTTAGTGGAATAAGAGAGTCAGAATGAGCTTTAAAAGTCATCTAAACTAGCCAGCTCATTTTATAAGAGGAGAAAATAAGGCACAGAGAAGTGAAGTGCTTTGCTTAAGGCCACGTAGCTAGTTAGCCTCAGAGAGGGAAACAGGAACCTATACTATTACCACACATTTGACTGAACATCTTCAGTCCATTATGGGCTCTGATACACTTCCTTTATTTTTATAACTGGCTTTCCCATGACACAATCCCAATGTTTTTTTCTCATCTGTAAAACTCCCCAAAGAACCAACTTGGCAAATTACATTGTGCATTCAACTAAAAAAAAAATTGAATGGTAACTCACAAGTGGGAGAGCATGCTGGCCAATTACGCTTTAAAAAAAAAAAAAAGCAGAAATAATCAAATCTGCTTCCATTTCAATGAAGGAATAGGAGCTGTAAAAATGCAGGCATACTTGTGATTTAATGAAGTCCAAAAGAGAAATGATAGCAACAACAAAACTCTGAGACTTCAGGAAGTGTCTGGCCAACTATCAATCCGAGGGAAGAATTGCCCCTTGCAGATAGGGGTGTCCGATTTAACCACTGAAAAATAAAGGACACCCAGATAACCTTGAACTCCAGATAAAAGATAATTTTTAGTCCTAAATATTGCATGGAACATACTTGTACCAAAAAACTATCCACTATTTATCTGGAATTAAAACTTAACCAGCACCATGCATTTTATCTGGCAATGTTCTTTGAAGGGAAATTGGCACTTCACACAGTCGGGCTATGGTCCTGTCTTAATTCCCTGTGCCTAGAGACACGTTACTCTACTGAGAGAGTTCTACGGAACAAACACATCATCTCAGACGGGAAAACCCCAGCAGTTAGGGAAGAAGAGGATACCTGCTTGTCAACCCGATCAGCTCTCCCATCCCAGGCAGCCAACGGAGTGAGAGATGAATCCTCCCATCCCTCCTCTTTTCCACTGTGGAAGCTAGCTACATAGAACATGTGCATTGCTCTATGCCACCAATGAGGACCTAAATGCATTTTACCTGGGATAGAACATCTTTATTTAAATCAACCCTTGAAATAAACACACACACACACAAATACACAAACACAAAGGCACACAAACAGAATCCCACCCTCCCTTACTGCAAAAGGCCACTCTTAAATTAAAACTGTATTGCTTTTCCATCACAGTTTTTTGAAACTGGGATTTATACATGTGATTAAGGTACATATATGTATATATATCTTAATCACAGCCTGGCACAAAAGACCACAAGTATTTTTAACTGTTTTCAATGACAGAAATCTGCATTCCCTCCTCACGGCTCACTTCCACTGAGCATTCCAGCACCACCTGCTTCTGTTTAAGTAGAGTTGCCCAAATTTTGCCCCCCTCAACGAACTGAGTTCAATTTAATTATAGCCTTTGTTTTACCCCTCACTACTTGGTGATTAAGACAACAACAAAAACCAAAAGGACAAAAAAAAAAAAAAAAGCTGGCATAAAGTTTTGTTTCAAATAATTTGAGAAGTATCTTCATATAGACTTTGTCCCTATTATACTTCCAACTGTAACATTAAAGACTCTCCAGGGGAAATACCCCTGTTATGACCACTTAGAAATACGTTAATATTGTGTCTTCCCTTTGGAAACTTGAAAGGACCCTCAAAGGTCTCTAAATACTTTGTCAGAGTCTGGTTCTTCTAGATTATTTATGAATTACATAAGAACTATCTAAAATTCCATGGCAAAGACAGTAGACATGCCCGTATGTATGCAGCTGGTTAATGCTCATGGATTATTCATGAAGCACCACCATTCCAAATTGGTCTAAAGGAAACAACAGGACAAAGGACTCAGCAACCAGCTTGACTTGCTGGAAATCTGATCAAATGAAGTTAGTGTAGTCATCAGAACTAAGGCCTTCAGCAGATCTGATTTCTGATGCATTTCAGCGGAATCTGAGCAGCAAATAAGAAGCAGCTGCTATTGCTAATGCTATGACAGTAACAACTAAGGGAGATTCATCTCTTCCAGATTTACAGGTCTTGAGTAGTCAAGAACACTCAGTGACATGCCCTCGAAAATTCACGGATATGAGCTTGACCACAGGGCCCTTAATGGGTAGCCAGTTTATTTTTTCGAAGAGACAAAGCCCGGGAATAATGCAGTACGTGCACATCTGAGGATGGGTCCCAATAGAACCTTGAGGGTCTTCATCAAGGGAAATGGCAAAGCTAACTATTGAAGACAGTACCCGGCTTCTGGGTCATTGCCTTATTTCAAATCCAAGCTGGGTTTTAGTGTTCTCTTTTTGTAAAACGGGGCCGAGATACACAGAAAGGGTGATGGCCTTTGTCAGAGGAAGGTGTGGGTGTGGCACAGACCCCCAAGGTCATAAAGAATGCAGAGGTTTGGGTAAGTGCTTGAAAACCAACTCTCAAACTGGGGTCCATGTGGAAGGAGCCACCGATTGCTAATACAGATGGTAATGGTCCGCCTTCTCCTGGCTAGGAGCTGGGTAATGAGTTGTCTTGAAAGGCAGGAGAGAGAATAAGACGAGATCAAGGGAGAAAGAGGGAGATCACCACTGCAAAGTAGGAAGTGGTGCAAAATTACAATGATGTATTTGTCACCAGCGTGTTCGCGGCACATGGATGGAGCACCATCTATAACGGATGTGCTCGGGGTGGGGGGGGGGTGTCCAAGATGGTGGCAAAGCTGCCTCAGCCAAAATCATGTTCCTTTCTGGGGCGGCCCAGATACAATTTCTGATCCATTCTAGCCCAAGTTGGGGCCACTCTGAAGGAGCACTCTAGCTTCCAGAGCTCCCATGGAGTCACCTGAGACGGCCATGTGCCTGCACTCTATCCACTTCTGATTGCTTCTCCTCCCTTTTGGCATTCCCCTTCCCAAGGGCACTCCTTAATAAATACCGCATGAACCAAATTCCCTCACAGAATCTGCCTCCTGACCTACAACCATCTACATCTGGGACTTCCTTGACAACTTTCTATGGTAAACTTGCTAAATCTCCAGCTAAACCACTGGATTATGCTTGAACAATTCATTTCTCATGCCTGAAAAATAATCCATAGGAAACTTGGGTCATCAATTTGTTGAGGCATTTGACTCAAGAATGTGTGTTTCTTAGATATAAGAATTATTAACACTAGGGCAAACTTATCAAATAAAAAGAAGCAGCATACAAAACCAGAGTGGATACATGTGGTAAAGGGAGAACTCTGTTCGTTGTTTTCTGTTTTTTGTTTTTTCAGTTGTATGACTCATTGTGGCCATGGAGACCTGACTAAATGTGATCTTTCTCAGACTTTTAAAATTAAAAGCCAGGATGAGGAATACTGTTCAAATACTGTTTTCCATAAATCACCCTTTATCTCCACTCAGAAAGTTCAGAGAAGGAGGAACGTATATTCTAAGAAAAGGGCAGAACCTTTTCCCCCTTTGCCCCCCACCCTTGTGCTCTTTTGGAAATACAAACCTGAGTATTAACGTCAGGGCCACCCTGAGTGCTGAGAAGCTCAGCCCCCCGTTTTATTGACTCCGTCACAGCAACTTCCGGGCAGACCTTCCTCCATGGCTGACCACCGGCACAGTCGTGGAAGAGGCAAAGCTCTACATCTGAGCTTGAACCTGCTCTCACCTGTTAGCTGTTGACCAGCACTTAGGCATAGGAGCCTGATTTTGAAGCGACGGGGACTCCTGGAGACCATCGGCAGGCAAGCCAAGCATCCCTGAAATGAGAACACACTAGAAACTGAGATGCTCCCTGTGTTCCAACACTGAACTTGGCGTCAGTAGAAAACTGAGAGGCTAGGAGGGACCAAAACTTGGCACTTGTTCTTGGAATATTTGGGCATCTCTGGGCTGAGCCCGGTCACCACCTGTCACTTCTGCGAAGCAGCCCTCAGGACATGCTCTACTTCCGCATTTTGTTTTAGGGATCATGTTTCTTAGATGGCTTTTCAACAAAGGTGGTCTTCTCGGCCAGCACGCCCAGCAGGACCACTGTTAGCCTGAGATGATACCACCAAACAGTTGTGCACACGTCACGGCCCTCACTGCCAGGAGAGAGGGGGTGGAGGAGGACTGTGAAAGAAGGTGATAGAACCCGGAAGGCAGAGCAGGAAATGCTAGATCAAATTTCTTTTCCACTCCAGCCGGAACGATGGTGTCCCCTAAACATCTAGGAGTCAGGCACAGTGAAGGAAAGGGCAGTGGGGCCAGAGTGACCAAGAAGACTGTCTACCAGGAAGGATGCTGAGGAATAAGAGGGGCTTTGGCACAGATGCTCGCATGCCTGATGCCAAGTCTGGGGTCTCCTTGGGAGGAGGTCATTCTGAGAAAAACCCTTTATCTCTGCCTCCCCACTTTCCCATATATAAGGATTACTAAGAGTATTTATTTAAAAAGCTGTTTGTGGATCCTGCTCCTAGAGTTTCTGATCTGATGAGTATGGAATGAGAGCCTGGATCATCTAGTTTATTGATATAATTATTTTAAAAACAAGCCCTAGGTGACTCAGAAGCATGGACCACCATTTGAGAAACAAAGCTCAGATCTACAGGGAGATGTTTCCCTTAGTAGTTTTGACACATGCTTCCCAGCCAGCAAGCCAGTCTGGATTATTTGCATACGGGACTATCATCAACTCTGGAAAACTCTGTAGGATTTGAACAAACATAGTCATTCTAAAGGGAGTAGAATGGGAAGTAACAGTTATTAAGCTCTAACTGCACGTTAGAAACTGTGCTGCCAATTTCGTCTACTATTTGTTTATTTCACTTTATAAGATGCGTAAGTAAAGAAGCACCTCAGTTTTATAAATGGAGAAACTGAGGCTTGGAGAAGTTAAGTAAGGAATTCACCCAAAATCACCAAGCTAAGAGAGCAAGGATTTAAACCCAAGTGTATCTGGCTCTGAAAGCAAACCTACCTGAGTGTAAGAATCTTCCATGGCTTGTTCAAAATCTGATTCTCGGTGCACTCCCCTGGAGAGTCTGGTTTCACATCTTTGCGGTAGAATCCTGGATTCTGTATCTGTGGCAGTTACCCCTAGAAGGTTCTTTCTGTGAGAATTAGGAAAAGACTGTTGCTGCCCCTTCCCAAAGTGACATGTGTGTGGATCCCTTCCAGTGGAAGTAGGTGGCTCAAAAGATCCACCGTCTCACCCTTTGCCTTCAAATACAAAAAATTGCCTTCAACAATTTCCTTCAAAACGAGTCTTGAAAAATAAATGTGTATTGCTCTTCAGATGTTTTTCTTCGCTACATTGTTTCTTTTCTTAGAGAAGAACACTGGATTGGGATGAAGGGATTTCCAAAGCTATGTAATAACATTTGAGGGTGGGCAACATTTTTTGCATGACTCCCAGTAATAAAAAACAGCAAGTGGTTGAAGAAATAGCCACAGAGTTAGAACAGCCGCTGCGCTCCATACAGAGATTAATTAGCTTGCTTGGAGGATCGGATTTCCACACATTCTCTAGTTGTTCACAAACTTTAGAATGCATCAGAATCACGTGGGGCGGGGTGCCCAGGCGCCACCAAGCAGGTGCCCAGGCGCCACCCACTTGAGATTCCAGGGTTAGTGTGTTCGTGATGGGGCTCAAGAATCTACATTTTTCTGAAAGAGTACCTGGAGTTACTCTAATGTAAATGCGTACAAACCACAATTCAAAAAACTGTGACGATATATCAAAACCATCTTCAGTTACTTTTAGAAGTAGAGGATGGATGGGTGGATGGATGGATAATAGATGAATATCAACCAACACAAGCAAACCATAAGATTTAGTGGTAACCCTACTGTTTTATCATTACTCATTAGTAATCCTACAGATTAATATAAATAATTTAATTGTTTATTCAGGAACAGTGTTGAATATATAAGAGCTATGACTGCATCCATCCAAATCTTTTACCAAGTATGCCACACCATTAAGGTAATGGTGTCTCTCCCATCTGTTCCTTACATAGTAAGTACTCAAAGAAACTGTCCTAAGATAGTAAACTGAACCAAATCCTATTTTACTATCAATGTCCACGATAAAATTGGCCCGTGCTCTGAGAGGAATAGTATCCTTGGAATATAGTAAAATAAAAGGAGATAACATGGGGGCGCCTGGGTGGCTCAGTCGTTAAGCATCTGCCTTCGGCTCAGGTCATGGTCCCAGGGTCCTGGGATCGAGCCCCGCATCTGGCTCCCTGCTCCGGGGGGAAGCCTGCTTCTCCCTCTGCCACTCCCCCTGCTTGTGTTCCCTCTCTCGCTGTGTCCCTCTCTGTCAAATAAATAATAAAAAAAAAAATCTTTAAAAAAAAAATAAAGGAGATAATATGAAATACTTTTATAATTTGAAACTTCTGGCATTTGGATGAAACAATAATATTTATCAATTTAACAGTAACCCTGTTTTGTGTTATTACATACTAAAAGTGAAAGTGGGTCCATTTTCTCAATAAAATGTATGATGAAGTAGGCATCACAAATCAAATCGGGGATGAAGGGAGTATTTAATCAATTTGATAACAATTACTTAGCAATTTGGGGGGGGAGAATCAATTTGGCTTGTTTTCTCCCAACATATACCAAAATAAATTCTAGATAGATAAGTTTTTTAAACTAGACAAAATACAAAAAAAAAAAAAAAAAAGGATTTGAGGTTTATCAAAGTAGATATTCTAGTTATTCCACTAAAAGACAAGCTTCTTGAAAGTGGGGAATTTTTTGTGAACAGTGAATACTTTTGTTCACAGTTTGTCCACAGTGCCTACAATGTGTCTAGCATCATGTTGGTGTCCAATAAATAATTACCTGAGGGGCATGTGGGTGGCTCAGTCGGTTAAGCGCCCGACTCTTGGTTTCGACTCAGGTCATGATCTCAGGGTTGTAGGATCAGCCCAGCGTCAGGCTCCGCACTCAGCCCAGAGCCTGCTTGAGATTCTCTCTCTCCTTCTCCCTCTGCCTCTCCCCCCTCTCACTCTCTCTTAAATAAATAAATAAATCTAAAAAAAATAATTCTGAAAAAAGAATAATAATTATCTGAGTGAATCAATAAATCATTGGATTAAATGTCTGAAGGGAGAAGGACTTTTATAATTTTAAAACAATAGAAAAATAAATACAATAGAAAACAATACAAAAACTGTTTTTAATCAGCAGGTTTGACAGAGTGGAAACCCATAAAAGCCAGAAGACAAATCACTGGTATATTTGTAGTAAGTGTAGAGGAAAGATAATGGTTTAATAACTTTTACTCTATAAAAAAATTCACCTACAAAAAAGTATACATGTATCAATAAAATATTGTCCCACATTCTCTCATTCACTGCTGGTAGGAGTGTAATTGGTATGACATTTCTGGAAGACAGTCTGATAATATGTATAAAATGCATTATAAATGTGAATAATGTTCATTCCACCATTCACCCTCTGGGGATTCAACCGAAAGTGAGTAGGTCTGCAAATATGTACAAGTAATGACATAAGAATGTATGTTGCAATATGGTTTTTAACAGCTAAAATCATTGGAGACAACAAAATGTTCATCAGTGGGGACATCAAGGCCAGACCTACAGTGGAACGCTACAGAACCTTTAAAGGATCATGCCTGCATTTTTCACCTGAGAAGCTATCAGTTTAAGTCAAACAATTCAGAGTAAACACAGCATGTTTGCACTACATGAGAATGTACGTAATGCCCCTGAATTGTATAGTCCAAAATGGCTAAAGTGATAAATTTTATGTTATGTATATCTTACCACAATAGAAAAGCAACATGCTTGATTAAATCTAATTTTCATAAATGTTAAAAAGAATTGATGTAAAACAGTAATAATGTAATTGTTATTATTAAGGAAAATATTTACTCTCTGAGTGGTAGAATTATGAGTGATTTTCACTTCTCTATCCTTTGATGAAAGTCTGAATTTTTATAAGGAGCAGGTATAATTTTTAATTATGTCATTTATTATTGGCAAAGATGATAAAGGAACCTCCATTTTGAAAATAGGTATGTCCAGTCTGCTGGACATATGTCTATTGAAAATAAGCAGAGAAAAATTGTAAATAATTCATAAAATATAAATTCTAAGGAAGTACATGAGGAAACGTTCAACAATAATCAGATTTATGCATGCAAAGTTAAATAAATAGTCATTTTCAGGGCGTTTGGGTGGCTCAGTCGGTTAAATATCCAATCTAGATTTTGGCTCAGGTCATGGTTTCAGGGTTGTGAGATCGATCCCATGTTGCACTCCACGCTGGGCATGGAGCTGTGTGCTTTCTCTCTCTTTCTAAAAATAAAATAAAATAAAATCTTTTAAAAAAAAAAATAAAATAAATGTCATTTTCAACTGCCAGTTAGGTACTTTTTTAAAGACATACCCAATGCTGGTAACCTATGCCTTGAATTACTGGTGCCTCTTTTATCACACATTTGAAAAATAATTGTCACTTAATATCTATCTCTTCCTACCCATTTCCTTTACAGCATCAAGCCCTAGGCTGTGCCATCCTGCTGATGCCACGTAAGTGCCTTCTCTTTCTTCTACCTCAATCCAGCATCCTGTGGCACCTTTGTTCCAGAACCATCTAGAATCACATCCCCTGCCTGCCTCCCACTACCTCCCATTCCAGCCCCAGTTTTCTTCTCTTTCACTTCATGCTTCCTTTTCCTATTTCCATTTTCTCTCATTCCTCAGCCTGGATGAACCATTTCTCCCATCACCTCTTTTGCTACCCATGAAGCAAGACTGAATTAACACATTCCAGGGGAAAGATCATGGTCATTCTCTATTTTCTTTTAGTATATTGTTTTCTCCTAAATCAGAGTTTGCAACTCACACATACTTCAGAATGAAGTTTGATGTAAAAGCCAGAAACGTAAAACTGTCTCAAGACCTTTATTCCCGGTGACATAGGTCATTCTTCACTATCAGACTGACTTCATATGGTATCTCTTATCTTCAAGCTACCATTTTGTTTTGATTTCCAAATTAACCTTATTCACTTATGCTTATGCTTCTCAAGCTGTGATTGCTCCTTCATCAGCACAGACACATGAAGATTGCTCATAAGGATCCCAGACAGGTCATGTGGGGTTGGAATTAAGGAAGGAAAAAAATTAATCTCCATGTCCTGTCTGAGGTCTGGCAGAGCCCAACAGGGCCCCATGGCCAACAGAGACCCTTGAGCCACTCTATCCCAACATGTCCAGTTTTTCTTGGCCATACATATACCAGACACACAGGGAAATGCAGGAACAATTGGTCAGTTAAGCAAGAGTTTGCCTTATTAACGTGTTCAAAATTTTAGTGCACTTGACACAAAAAAATAGAAAATATATCTGGCTTACTCTTTTCATGCAAAAACCTCAGTAAATTCTGTTTTCTCAGTCCATTTTCTATCCTGGAAGCAAAAACTTTAAGTGGAAAGCGACACCTTGGTGAAATTCAGAGATCCGGAAGGCTTATTTGTACTCACGGATGTCTGAAAAGGAAGCTGCCCCAGCTTCAGCTCTGCCTGGAACAACCCTCATAATCTTTAAAATGTTTTTTACAGAACCGTATTTTTGAGGATTGAAAACATTTTAATATGTGGTCTTATATTTTTGGCAGAGGTTGAGAGCCGCAGAGCTGGATCAAAGAGCTCTATACACAAGCAGCACATCCGGCCAACAGGTCAACCTTAGCTCTCTAATAAACCCAAATTCTGTGGGGCAGCCAGGAGCTCAGAGGAAAACTGGTCAGACCAGTTTGGCTTTCTCAGGGGTATTAGAATCATTTGTTTTCAGTAAACCAATTTCATTCATTCATTCATCCACAAAAACTTACCAAGTCACTGCCTTGGGCCAATCCATGGCGTAAAATAAATGGGCTATCCTTTCGGCCACGTTGGCAGCCAACAACTCCAATTTTCCTTTCCATATTGAATAGTGTGGAGGTTGGTTTATAGTCAAAATCTTATAAATTATGAAAAAAATAAAGTCTGATGCCTTTTAAGCCTGTAATCTTTCAATCTTATTCTCAATAGCACTCGATACAAGCACTCCTGCTCTTGAAATCCTTGTTTCCTGGCCTTTATCCTACCTCACGGGTGGCTCCATCCCCATATCCTTGGCTGGCTCAACCTCCTGACCAGGTCTGTAAACACTGGAGTTCCTGTGGGCTGCTCAGTCCCTTACTCCTCTCCTTCTTCATCACTCTCTCCCAAAAGGACCATCTCTATCCCTATGGCTTTAAATACCTTCTATGTGGGGACAATGCCCCATGTTTATCTTCAGCTCAAGACTCTCCTCTGACCTCCAGACTCAGACCCAGCAGCTTCTCACAGGCCATTTGGAGATCTCATGGGCATCTAAAATGACATATCCCTCCATAATTCCTGATTCTTTCCCCTCCCCACCAAACCGTTCTTCCTCAGGGTTCTCCAACTCACAAAATGGCACCACCACTTGCCAAGTTGTTCAAGCCAAACCTGAAAGTCATTGTTGATTTCTTCCCTTGACTCACTTCCTACATTCAAGCAATAACCTGTTGCTCTTACCTCAAAAATATATCTTAATACCAGGTGTGATGTTCAAAATATTTAACAACTGGTACTAACGAGTATTCGCTGCTGGCACTGCCCTGGGTAGTGTCTTCCCACCGGTTCCCTGAGGGTGGCAGGTGGCACATCGCAGTCTCAGTGAGCTGGTGAAGTGGCCAGTGGATGCTAGAGTGGCCCTCATCAGAGTCCATCCAGGCCTCACTGAGTCAATTGGCAGGGCCTTAAGGGAAGCACAGATGAGAGCACACTCACTGTGGACCTGGAGGCCCTCTGCTGGGTCCAGTTTTATCATTCAGTTGCTGGATCATGGGCAGAGGGGTGAATGTCAAATATAGGTCAAGGCAGGCTGGAGTGATGGGAGTAGGGGCACTCAAGGAGCTGGGAATAGCAGCTAATTACCAATTGTATTAGTCAGGGTTCTCCAGAGAAACAAAACTAATAGGATGCGTGTATATATAGAAAGAGATTAATTACAGGGAATTGGCTCCCACAGTTACAGAGATTGGCAAGTCTCATAATCTGCATGGTGAATCAGCAAGCCAAAGACCCAGAAAAACTGATGGTAGAGTTCCAGTCTGAAGGCCAGCAGACTCAAGATGGAAGAAGAGCTGATATTTCAGTTTGAGCCAATGTCACAATCCAAAGGCCAGCAGACTCAAGATGAAAGAAGAGCTGATATTTCAGTTTGAGCCAATGTCCCAGTCCAAAGGCCATCAGGCAGAAAGGATTCTTACTGAGGGGAGAGTCAGACTTTTTGTTCTATTCAGGTCTTCAACTGATTAGATGAGGTCCACCCACATCAGGGTGGGCAATCTGCTTTACCCAGTCTAGCAATTTAAATATTCATCTCATTCAAAAACACCCTCACAGACACACCTGGAATAATGTTTGACCAAATATCTAGGCACCACATGACTCAGTCAACATGACACATAAAATTAGCCATCACACCTATTGAAATGAAAATTGCTCAATACTTTAATAACTGGTCTGCTGAAATCCACCCACTTCTCTTGACCCCATGGGCATCAACAAACCCAAGCCAACTTATCTCTGGCCTGAATCACTGAGATGCCCTCTAAAGCATCCCCCAATTCCATTCTAAACCCTCTGATCCAGATCTGGGTTTCCAAACTGGCTAAGAATGCAGGGTCCAGAGCCACTCTCTCTGAGCACAGTGTCTGGCTCCCCACTCCCTACCAGAGTGCCCACCACAAGTGCTGGCCTCAGGTCCCACCCTCACTCTTCCCCCACTGCTCTGTAGCACAGGTCCTGACCCCAGGATTACATCTGGGGTGAGGAGGGGGAGGCACTCGCTTTGGATGCAGAATTTATGGAACACCAAGAAGCTCAGTCATCAAAAAATAATATTTTGATGCAATGTTTTAAAAATTCAAAAAGTAATGGAAAATCCATAGTGAACAAAAGGTCACATTTTAAATAAAGATAGGATGGGACAGAGTCAGGATTAGAATGAGGTGACTGAAATAAGTGCAGGGTCAGATCCTGTCCTAAAATGTGGGCATTTTGTTCATCATGGACTTTTGCCCTAATTTTGATTTTGTAAAATATTGCATTAAAATATTACTTCTCTTGATTACTGAGCTTTTGAGCACACCTTTAAATTTTGTGCCCTAGGCAAGCAACTCACTTGCCTCACCTTGTCTGTGCCTTGGCAGGCACCTTGGTAGAATCAAATCCACAATAGCTGGTCTCACTTTCTTACCTTCTCTGCAGTGGGCAGCCAACTCCTGTCCACAGAGCTCCATGGTTAATTGTGGCCTCCTCCCCTGCTATTCAAATCTCTGGATTGTCACACTGTCCCCTAAATGGCTTCTTAGTTTTATTTCTTCTTAGTTTTATTCCTTGGGTAAAATCCCTCTGGTCATGACCTGGCCATCCCACTCCTAGGTCTTCACCCAAGAGAATTGTAAATATATTTTACACTAAGACTTGTACACCAAAGTTCCTAGCAGCTTTATTCATAATTGCCCCAAACTAGAAACAATCCAAACATCCATCAATTGGTTAGTGTATACTCATATAGTGGCATACAACTCAGCAAAGCCAAACAAGATCGATGTAAGAGCATGGATGAATCTCGAAGTAATTATGCTTGACTGAAAAAAAGTCAGACCCCCTCCCCCTCCAGAAAGAGTATATATTGTATATATTGTACTCTTACATTATATATATTACATTTTGTGTGTGTGTGTGTGTGTGTGTGTGTGTGTATAAGATCAATACCCTAATCTGGAGAGACAATAGACCAATTGTTGCCTAGGCTGGGGCTGGAGTTGGGGGATTGACTGCAAAGGACTACGAGGGAGCTTCTTGGGGTGATAGGAATGTTCTAGATCTTGATTGTGGTGGCAGCTATCTTACTGTATACATTTGTCAAAAACTCATCAAATGTTACATTTAAAATAGGTTCGTGTAAAAAAATAAAATAGGTTGATTTTATTATCTAGAGATAATACTTCTCATAAACCTCAGTTCCCTCTTCTTTAAAATGAAGAAAAAAATACACTTGTTTGTGATAATGAAGTGAGACAACAGCTGTAAGAACGTAGAACAGTGTCTGGCATGTAATAGAAACTCTATAAATGATAGATAGT
The DNA here is from genome assembly GCF_004348235.1 of Phoca vitulina. NCBI lineage: Eukaryota > Metazoa > Chordata > Mammalia > Carnivora > Phocidae > Phoca > Phoca vitulina. Next base: position 3,931,410 of record NW_022589773.1, on the reverse strand, counting down.
ATTTTAACAACCACAGTAATCTTTTTACTCTATAAATTAGAAGAAAGTCATTTATCTCCCTAAAAATCTACCATGTTTCCCATTTGAAGCACTGAAATCATATTTAAATTCTGAAAGAAAGGGCTCCAAAATTCCGGTTGACTTATTAAATAATCCAGTGAGTAAAAGCCTACTTATTTCTTGTTTGTACTTTTTGTCTCTTTAACAACAATAATATGCAAATTGCAAGAAAAAGAAACCATTTTATTGAAGTAATTCCACTGTTGAAAGAAACTCGTTGAAGGCGTTAAAAAAGAATCTATGGAGAACACCCCTTCAGGTATCGAGACTGTTCTTAAAAGGGAGAACGTATGAACAGGAAAAGAAATTCTGGCTTGAAGTGGATGGTTATTGCACCTCTTTTCATGAATGGCTTTTGAAATGGATTTCATCCCTTAAGAATTCAATTCTTTGGCATGGGTATTACTGAATACCCTTCCAGCATGAGAGCAAGTGGAACCATCCAGTGCGGTGTTGAAGAAGGGATTAAAAGTTGACGACCTCCCACCCTTTTCTGTCAGTGGACATTTTGAAAAGTTGCTAATCGAGAGTTGCAAATGTAATCCTTAAGAGTGGATAAACAAAGTACGCTACGAAAAATGGTATTATGTGCTTCAGCGAATTAAATCTGAAAGCAATTCTTAGAGTTGTCAACTTCACGCAAACACATTTTCAATATACTGACTCGTATGTTAATAAGGGTTCACTGGACAAAAGAATGAAATAAGTTGGATATGACCACTGTCTAAACAATTTTACAATGTCAGTGGAACATAGACTGTAGCCATAAGTAATTTTATAAGCAAATTTTGTGAAACAAGAAACTAATTAGAAGAGTCAAATGATCAGAAAAGTGTAATTAAAGAAAGTTATACACTTTAAGTACTCATACTTTATTGCAGATAAACAACAAAGAGCTTTTCGTATCAGTATGTCCATGCAATGAATATATTAACGAAAAATTAATCTCAATGTATATATGCACAGACAGAAATAATTCAGTTTCGCTGGGTGTCGGTATATTTATAATAATCTGGCAACCCTAACCCACAGCCGAAAAAGAAGAGTAAGATTATTTCAAGAACTTGTGTGACAAGGGCACACTCTCCATTGCAACTGAACCCAGGGGACTCAACATCTGAAGTACCTGACATTTTATCACATGAAACCAGAGAATGAAGAAACTCAGAATGATACAGCCAAGAATTAGAGGGAACCTGAATCCTGATGACTTCAAGTGAGGTCTTCATTGCAGCCCTAATCCCAGACTTGTCAATTACGTAAATTAATACTTCCCCTTTTTTTGCTTAAGCCAATAAATCGTGCATCCCATCACTAACATCCCAGTGGTTCCTCGTGATGCAAGGCTCCATTCCTGCTTCTGCGCTGGAGACGCGGGCACTCAATGCTTAATCCTTCCAGCAAACACATCGGCTCACCCCGTCAGTCTGCTGCCTCTGCAGGTCCTCCCACGCAGGACTCTGCCCTTAGTGGGGCTCACCCCCATCTTCCTTTCCCTCCATCCCTGGAGCCACTGTAAACTGTGGGCAACTGCCCCTCTATTGACCCCCAAATCCCCACCCAGACTCCATCTCCCCTTCTCTGGGAACACCTGGGTTGGGTGTGTCACAGGTGCCCAGCAACTGTCGTTTTGGGTCAGAAAACCTAAAAACCATGAACCATCCCAGACCCAGAAATCCAGGACTTCTTGAAAGGGAAGATGACAAAATCAGCTTTTCAACCCTCTGGAGTCTCTCCTGGCAGGAAGAAGGAGACAACTTGGCAAGTCACGTAAACTATTAAAGCAAAGGAGGTGGATAGAGGGAGATCACACCTCCTGTCATTTCAGCCCAGATTCTCTCCAAAACTGAATTGCTTTCCTCTAAACTAGAAAAAGAATCAGCCCCACTCTTCCCAGCAAGGAACAGACCCTGATTCTCAGAGAAACTGAAGAGGCAACTACCACCAACTCCCAGAACCGCCCCTTGGCATTCCTAAAGAAACCCACACCCACCGCTGTGACCTCAGGAAAACATCAGGCTAATTTCATCTCAGGTTTCCAGGGCTGGTGGAATTTCTAGATGAAAGTCCTCAGGGAACACCTGGGTGTCTCAGTCAGTTAAGCATCCAATTCTTGATTTTGGCTCAGGTCATGATCTCAGGGTCCTGGGACCAAGCCCTGCATCGGGCACCCTGCTCAGTGAGGAGTCTGCTTCTGTCTGCCTGCCCCTCCTCCTTGCTCGTGCTCTCACTCATACACGATCTCTCTCTTTCTCAAATGAATAAATAAAAAAATCTTTATATATTCTGGATATTAATCCCTCCCTTATCAGATATATAAATTGCAAATATTTTCTCCCATTCTGTGGTTTGCCTTTTCAATCTGTTAATAATGTCTTTTGGTGAACAAAAGTTTTTAATCTTGATGAAGTCTGCTTTGTCTATTTTTTCTTTTATTGGTTGTTTTTGATGTCATATCCAAGGAATCACTGCCAGATTCAGTACCATGAAGTGTTTCCCCTACATTTCCTCCAAGAGTTTCATACTTTTAGCTCTTACATTCAGGTCTTTGATCCATTTTGAGTTATTTTTTGCATACGGTGTGAGGTAAGGATACAACTTCGTTCTTTCACCTGTGGATATAGTTTTCCCAGTACTGTTTGTTGAGAAAACTCTCCTTTCCCCATTGAGTAGTCTTGGCACTCTTGTCAAAACCATTTTCCCAAATATGCAAGGGCTTATTTCTGGGCTCTCTATTCCATTGGTCTATATGTTTGTCTACATGCCAGCACCACACCATTTTGATCACTGTAGCTTTGTAGTAAGTTTTGAAATCAGGAAGTGTGGGATCTCCAACTTTGTTCTTCATTTTCAAGATTATTTTGACTATTCAGTGCCCCTAGAGATTCCATATGAATTTTAGAATAGATTTTTCTATTTCTGCAAAAAAATGTCATTAGGATTTAATAGAGGTTGCATTGATTCTGTAGATCGCTTTAGTTAGTATGGACATTATAATAATATTAAATCTTCCAATCTGGTGAGCACAGAATATCTCTCCATTTATTTGAGTCTCCTTTAATTTCTTTCAACAGTGTTTTGTAGTTTTTGTGTATTAACTTTTATATGCGTGAAATCCTCTGGAAGGAAACAATAAACTAATGATAATAGATACCTGGCTGGAAGCAGAGGCTGGGAGCAGTGTGGATGGAAGCTTTTAAATACTTATTGTAACTTTGTATATTTTTCATGCTTGCACTTGTCAATCAGGGCTATGATCAAGGTGAGGTGAATATGGAATATTGGGCACAAAATTTAAGGAGGGGTTCATTCTCAGGTGCCAATATTGTCCTTGCACAAACCTGAGAGCAAGTGCCTCCTGAAATGTCATGCTCTAGGCCCCCTCCCTAGCCCTGGGCCTCTCAGGAGCATTTCCTAACTAATGACTCATACACAGTCTTCATCTCCAGCTCTGCTTCTGGAGAACCTGACCTGAGACACCCCCTGGTCTCTCCTAAAATGTCAAATCCTCAAAAGGAGAGACTTCCCTTGACTCTCCCTTTCTGAAGTAGGGGACCCCTAATGTCTCCCGTTCTTCTCTATCACAAAATGCTGCTTATTTCCCTTATACAAATTTACCTCAATATCGAACCCCTTGTTTATTTATGTATTATTTGTCTAACCTCAAGTTTGCATCCTGCATAAGGATTGAGACCACTGTCTTTGCCCAGTTTTTGATATGTAGTCAGCACTTATGATATATCTGTTGAAGGAATATGTGTGGAATTAATGGATTTATTCCCTGAATGTCAAAATAAAGTTCAAGGAGGATGGCTTTTTTTTTGTAAAATTAAGATTCTGAATTTGAGTATCATCTTGATAGTTTAATAAAGAAGAGGATGCATTTTTCAATATCCTTTTAAAGGTACAGTTAAACACAGTACTAGCATGAAAAATATTATTCTTGAAGCTCATTCCTTCTTGTCAAATCCACATATCCCATCTGGCTCTGATTTAGTCAGATCTTTGCTGCTGCTTTTTATTTTCCTTTTTTTTCTTTTTTTTCTCTGAAATATTCATACATGTTTCCATTATGTCATGTATTTTGTAACTGTAGCTTAAATATCTTTTTTTTTAATCTCTGGGCCAGCAAATCTGTTTTACCTTAGATAAGCCTTAGACTTATAACACAATGATATGATCAATGCACCTAGGGACCTCTTTTTGCTGTCTTATCTTTTATTAAAAAAAAAAATCTTTCTAGAAGTTTCCAGGACATGTACTTTTTTTTTTTTCCAAAATATTTTGCAAATACTAAAGACGCCTTTTTTTCTCTCAAGGGCCTATGAATGTTTGCAGACATTGGAGATTCCCACAATATTCCTCTGTAGCAAGCAAGAGCCATATATTTGAAAGAGGAATGAGGTATTGAGATCCCAAGACCCAGGAGACAACTGCATTTACAAAAAGACTCAGAGGGTGAAGTTCTCAAGCAAAGCAACTGTTCCCAACATGCAAAAATCTTTGTTAGTCTCAACTGTTCCCAACATGCAAAAAGCTTTGTTAGTCTCCCAGCCAAGAAGGTGCCCAATGGGACCTTCTGTGTATGAGTATCATTGTATAGATGTGTGCTTTCCATAGATGTGGAATTTGGTCAGATGTTCAAGGGTTTGCTCTAGAAAAGGAGTCAGCAAACTTCTCTTGAAGAGGGCCATATAATAAATACTTTAGGCTTTGTGAAACACATAGAGTCTCTGTCACATCTTCTTTGTTTGGTTATATGTTTGGTTGGTTGGTTGTTCGGTTGGTTGGTTGATTGGTTGGTTGGTTGGTTGGTTGGTTGGTTTTTATAATCCTTTCAAAATGTAAAAATTATTTCTAGCTCAAGGACTATATGAAACAGACCACTGGCTGGATTTGACCCACTAGCCATAGTTTGCTGACCCCTGATCTAAAGGATGGGAGGGAAGAAAGGATATTATCAATGCTTCTCATGGTTTCATTTAGGGCTTCTTGTCTAGCCTTATTATGTGACTTTTCCCTACTAATACTACTTACCCATTCACTGGTATGTGCTAGACCCTGTCAGATACTTTAAATTCATTGCAGAATCTCAGGGCACCCGGGTGGCTCAGATGGTTAAGCATCTGCCTTTGGCTCAGGTCATGATCCCAGGGTCCTGGGATCAAGCCCTGCATCAGGCTCCCTGCTCAGCGGCAAGCCTGCTTCTCCCTTTCCCACTCCCCCTGCTTGTGCTCCTGCTCTCGCTATCTCTCTCTGTCAAATAAATAAATAATAATAATAAAATCTTTAAAAAAATAAATAAATTCATTGCAGAATCTCAATGAACAATCCTTTGAGGTAAGCAGTACGTTATCCCCATTTTATAGATGGGAAAAGTGAGGTTTAGGGAAGTTAGGTAACCTTCCCAAATTCACACTACTAATAAGTCACAGAGTCAAGAACCAAAATTAAGTCTGACTCCAAATCTCTCATTTACTCTTTCCACTGGAAACTGACAATAGCAGCTCTCCCTACCCATCTACTTCCAATAAATCCCACACATTCTACGCAATCTTCCTAAAATATCAGTTTGATCATGACACTTCCCTGCTCAGAATGCTTCAGTGGCTTCCTATTATTTACCCAATACACTAAAATCTCCTCTGTCTAGCTCCTGATATGATCTCAACTTAAATTCTCAGTTTTATTCCCACGCCCCTGTGTTTCTCCCGTCCTTCAGACCAGCTCAATCATCAGACAGCATGGAGGCTTTCCACTGCCATGTTTTTCCTCATGCCGTCCCCTACCAAGTACATTCTCCCTTCCCACTTCTCACCACTTACCCACCCTCTGCCTTCTCACAGGTTCAGCCAAACTGTACCTCCCTCAGGAGGCCTGCCATGGACCTTTTCCTTCCAAGTGGGAGTTAATGGTGCTCCTCCTCACAGAGCTGTGGCCCTTTGTTTGCACCTCTGTCTGGGAGTTAAATTTGGGGGCAGGTGTATATGGGATCCTGCCCCTTGAGGGTCCTCTTCTTCAAAGTCCCTCATCTAGGCTTGGATAAGCTCTGTCATTTGGGCACCTGTCCCCCACTAGGACCTTCTAGTCATCTTGAGAGCTTAGTGTCTCTAGGAACTGGCTTTTGTTTAACGGTCTATTCTTCATCTCAAGGGCCTAATTCAATTTTAGCTAGAGTTTCCAATTGTTCATTACACAAGCCCAGTCTTGTAAAATGGAGAGTTGAGTTTGGCCAACTCTGAAACCCCCTACTCAGACCCTATCATCATTCGGGTCTTCAACTCACTTGCTAACTCCAAGACCTGAGTGCATAATTCTACCCACATCTTTAAGGCATCTTGTATTTGATGCACTATTTGCAAATATAATATCACGTTTAATCTCTGTAAAACCCCTGTGAAGCAAGTGGTGTACCCTCCTTTTACAGATGAATAAACTGAGGCTGCAGAGAGCTGAAGTATTGTCCCAGGGTCAGTGTGTCCTTGCGGAGCACGAGCATTGCCCCAGCACCCCTCAGGCATAATAAGCAGAGGCTCCAGATTCCCAGCCTCTCATGTCCGGAGGAATTGTATTCTGGCACATTTATGCAAATGTTAGAGCCAGAATCTCAGGGAGGAGTGGGGAGAGGCAGGGAGGAATGAGGTCAAGAAATATCTGAAGGCGTTTCTCCCAGGAACCCCTGGCCAGTGTCTATGAGCCTAGCCCTTCTGTGGTATGAAGGAAATTTTCCCTTACCCTAATATATTTTTTTAAGATTCTATTTATTTATTTGACAGAGAGAGACACAGAGAGAGAGGAAACACAAGCAGTGGGAGTGGGAGAGGGAGAAGCAGGCTTCCCACTGAGCAGGGAGCCCGATGCGGGGCTCCATCCCAGGACCCAGGGATCATGACCTGAGCCGAAGGCAGACGCCCAACGACCGAGCCATCCAGGTGCCCCTCTCTTACCCTAATATTTTTAACATCACTGTACCCCGATCTCCTGTGGGGACCTGTACCACAAAAATTTCATTTCCGAATTTGCTACACCAAATGCCCTTAGGGTAAAAAAAGTGCATGTGTGTGCACACATGTGCAGCAAAAGCACACACGTATTTCATAGCTCGTGGGAAAACCACATAAAGTTATCCTCCAAAGTGCATGTAATTGTCACATGGTATCGATTACACGTAACAAGTAGAAAACCGAAAAAGATGTGGCTTTAAAATAAAACAAGTTTAAACAAAAAAGAAAAAGGCAAACAAGAATGGTAGAAACTGAAGATGCTTAAATGCTCATTCAGACAGGAGATTAGGTCAATCTCCAGACCCACCGACAAGAAGTGAGACAGGTCTGGGGCGAGGAAGATTGACAGGAATTGCCCAGTTGCCATAGTTACCAGCTATGAATTTTCCTTCAGGCAATCATAAAGCGGCTTAGAATCTCTGACTGACTTGTTCTTAACCAAATTATCAAGTGGGTAAATTTTGTCTTGGGGAAATTTTCTCAAATCGTTTCTGATGTTCACTCACTCATTCATTCATTCATTCATTCATTCAAGAAACATTCATTGGTTTCCGCTATGAGCCAGGCAGGGTGTTAGGTGCTATGAAAGAAACAGTGAGAGAGCTGATCCAGGAGACAGATGCGACCTTGCCATAGATAACAGAAGCAACAGCAATCATTTGTTAAGTGCTCCCCATGTGCCATTAATTATTCCATTAATAAGCACAAATAGCCTACGAGTCCAGTTCTTACTATCTCTACTATGGAAATCAGTTCACCCAGCACCATGCTCAGCTCCCTCTGCCTGTGGGGCCCAGGCTTCATCTGCTAATGCTCCATCCCAGTGCTGTTTTGTACACATACAATGCGAGCCATGAGTATAACTTTAAATTGTCTAGTAGCCACATTTGGAAAGAGATAAGAAGAAACAGATGAAACTAATTTTAATTATGTATTTCATTTAACCCAATCAATATATTCCAAAATACTATCCTAACAACATGTAATAAATACAAAAACTACTCATGAGATATTTTATAATTTTTTTCATCTTCAAAGCGCAGGGCATATTTAATATTTACAGAACATCTCAATTTGGACGGGTCACATCTCAAGTGCTCCACGGCCACCTGAGCCTGACAGTAGCCATACTGGGTGGCGCAACTCCACCCCTTTCTCAGGCAAGCACTTTGGCAGGGTAAGACAAGTGTCCGCTTCTCTGAAGGCAGAAGAAGAGCTGGGTACTCGGGCATGGCTGGGGATACCAGGAAACAAAGTGACATTTGAGCCAAACCTTGAAGACCAGGAGGGATGAGAACAGGAGAGAGGTCATGTCAAGCTGGGTGAGCAACATTAGAGAGACTGGAGAAGGCAGGTGTGAACAGGAAGAACAACACCAGTTCACACTGCTGGCATATAGGATCTTGGGAAGCAGCATTTTTATACCTTCTTACCATGCTCTATGGTGAGAGATGTTTTATACGTATTTATCCACATTTGTGTATACACAGAGATATACACGTATATCTACATATATTCACATATGTATGTACACACTCAGGTATCTTCTATTCTATTAAATTCCCTTCTATTATAATTTTGTGATGCTGACCATGATCCACCAACCTGATTTCATAGCCACTCTGGATTGGAACTCGCAAAGACTACTGAGGAGGACACGCACCATCTACATCTCCAGTGCCCATTTCCCCCCTCTTCTACTCATTCCTGCATTAGCTCAGTGCAAGTGAATTGATGGAACTGACCCACCTCTGGCTCCAGCAGGAGGCCCACAACTCCAGTGTGGCCCACCAGACCACTGCATCTGGTGGCCTGACTGATTCAGAGATACATGTATGGCCAAACAGAGCCAATTAGAGCTAATCCCACGATTTTTTTCTGCAATGATCAGGGCAAGGAAGAGCCTTTTATGCTACACTTTGGAGATGACAGGAGACCCCAGTTGCAGAGGGCCTGCTGAGAGGGAATCCAAAAGAGAGAAAAAGCAGATGCAAGAGTGGAGAAGCCAAATTTTGAAAGTATTGTTTGAGCGTCTTTATCACACCGTGCCTGAAACCTCACCCCTAATCTACCATGGGATTTTAAATTATATGAGCCAATAAAGTTCCATTGTTTCCTTAATCCCAGTGAGGTTGAATTTTCTGTCACTTAAAACCTAAAGAACCTAATTGATAAAATCCCCGTACATGTCACCGCAGACACTCAGTGCCTTTTTATTGCCTCTCTTTGGCAAAGCTCCAGGCATTTTTCTCCTGAGCCAGTCCTTGTCCTTTACAATGTTCCTCCCCTCTTGTCTCCAGGTCTGAATCCCTTTCTTTATGTGTTCTTTTCGCCATAACATGAGTGTCTTCACCTAGCTACTTCTCCAGGGCACATTTGCATTTTTAATCTCACTAGCCCACCGTGTGATCTAAAAGACTTGGAATTTCAGCAGTGTGGCAGACAGATTGGGGAGAAATCTGGGAACAAAGATTCACCTGGTATCTCCTCTGAAAGAGTGTAAGCCCAATTCCACACACAGTGGCTGGGTTGTTTTGTTTTATTTTGTTTTGAATTAATTTAAAAGTCCCACTTTGGGGGTGCCTGTCTGGCTCAGTTGGAAAAGCGTGAGACTTTTGGTCTCAGGGTCGTGGGTTCGAGTCCCACTTTGGGTATAGAGATTACTAAAAAAAAATAAAATAAATAAACTTAAAAAAATTTTTTAATAAATAAATAAAAGTCCCACTTTTGTTGTAGTTATTGTTGTTGCTAAGTGATGAGTTATTTCCTGAAACTCCAAGCTGCCCTCTGGGTCTGTGACTTTCCAGAACTCTCTACCTTAATTGGCAACTATGCACCCAAAGAGGTATCCCATGAATACTTGGTTACTTATAGGAAAATGTGAACCCTTCAAAAATAAGTACCCTGCCAACATTTCTGAGCTGTGAAAGGTGGTGCCCAGAACTGTCAAATGTCAAAAATAATTACCAGGCAGAATGTTACTCACACATCTAGCAGTCATGATCAAAACTGATCCTTCCTGCCTTCATCTGTCTGGACAAAGTTAGGGAGGGAAGCTGCCCAGCCCGTTGCCTTGAGGCCTCATAGATTTGGAAAGGGTGAGTCCCCGACCCAATTCTGGAATATTCCCTTTAGCTGTTGGGGGTAATTTTGCGCACCCACTGCTCAGCTGCTGTTTTCATTTGTTTGTTTTTCTACACACACATATAATTTTTCATAAGCACACAGATTGATGGTATCATACTTACCAGGATTTTTAAACTTTCCATTATAAAGTAAAATATAATACAGGTGCAGAAAAAGTATTCAAAGCAAATGTAAATAGTAATGAATTATTATAACCACCACCCGGGTCAAGAAATAGAACTTTGCAGCCCCCTTAGAAATCCCTGTCATATGCTGCATCCCAGCCACTCCCCATCTCTGAAAGGTAATCACTCTCAGGACTTCTGGCTAATCCCTGCCTTGTGTTTCTTTATCGTCTTATCACCCAAGTGTGAAATCCTAGACACTGTAGCTTGGTCGTGCCCATGTTTTTAAAAATCTGAAAAGTCTTCATTTCTTCTCCTCAGAGATTCCCCCTCCATCCTTTTATTTTCCTTACAGATTATCTATCAAGAACCCAGCAGGCTGTGTTTAAGGGGGAGAGGGGTTCCCAGTATCTACTATGCCCATCACCCCCCATGCCTTCCTCCCTCCACCTCACGCAGAGCCCACGGCTTCCCTTGCCTGCTCCACACCAGCCAGCTCAAACTCACAACCGCCGTGTGCCCTCCAGTGTTTCCCTCCATACCCGTAGATCATAGGCAGGTGGTTTCTTTGAAAGGAGAGCCCGGGAAGCAGGAGTGAGGGAGCAGAGAGTGAGACAGGGCGGGAGGAAAGACGGTGTTATGGAGCTGGTCACCACTGCAGGTGCCGCAGAGGCACAGAAATCATAGGAGGGCCACAGGGACGTGACTCGAGGCACAAGGAGGCTTCCAAGATCTCCCTCTCCTCCCCAAAAATGTCTCCAACTTTCCTGCTTTCACCATGCAACTCTTGGCTTCCCCCCCACACACATTAATCTGAGCCTAAAATAAGCCTACCATCTTTCAAAGCCCCACTTTGAATGCCACCTTTGGGAGGCAGCATATGGAGAAAGAACATGGACTTGGGGGCCAACGCGCTGACAAGAGCTGGCTCAGCTCTTCCTGCTGCATCAGACACTTGGACGGCTCCTCCAGGGTCTCCAAGACACAGATCCCCTCCCGGAGCAGGGACACTGGCAGTCTGGCTTGGCCAGAGCCTCTGCTAAAAACAAGCATCCCCCCACCCCACCCCACACCAAAGGGCTTGATGAAGCAAATGCCCAGGATGTTCCAGCCAGATGTTGTAGAGACAGATATTGTAGAGACAAGAAAACACCTGCAGAAAAGAAAGCAACAGAGGGTCAGAAGTTGCCAAACAGGCTTTGCTAACTAGATTAAACTGGTCTTCTGTACAATCCTTTAGCCAGGTCTTCTGTCCCCCAAACCACCCCCCACCCAATCAGTCTTCCCCAAACCCCCTCCACAGTCACTGTCGCCCAGGTTAGAGAGAGATTGAACCACCCACTCAGAGCACCCACTCCGTCTGTACCAAAGTCAAGTTGCTTCCAGAATTGACTAGAAGATGAAATTTTTACCTCCAGAGAAAAACAAAGCAGAGAGAAAGAGGGAAGTATTCACCCACACTCATGAAAGGGGAAACGTCTGAATTTGACAACCTGGAGACAATTCAGGTATGTGCCACTGTGGCCAGTGGAATGTATAAATGTCATTTCCCATCTGCCTCTGAGGCTAAAATATCAAAACTGACACCACCTCACGGCTTGAGAGCCATTCCCTACAAAATGACAACAAATAATTTTATCATAAACAAGTTAGCGTGAAAGTCCTCCCTTCTTAACTTAATTTCAGGAGAAAGGATGCTAATCCTTTAATTATGCAGTACGTTGATCTGTCAAACGGACTGTCTCTGCTAAAAAGTATTTTGCTATCACAGAGCCTGCTGATAAGTATCTGCTCAAAGAATTTATAGTGTTACAGAAAAATTCCCTTGTTTAAAAAAAAAAAAAGCAAAGAGTGGAAAACTTAATCCTTTTAAGTAAGAACTACTATATAGACCCGACCATCGGCTGCCTCCCCCATCGTGCCTGCCGAAGGAGTTGTAGACAAAGGCCAAGGGAACCAGCCTGCAGTGTATTTCCAAAAGGTGTATTTCTGAAAGGGTGCTTGAGGACTTAATTGAATGGGAGCAACAAATAAAAACTCAGGTCTAGTTGAGAAATCATATGCTCAAAGACCTGAAGAAGGAGCACCTCGTGGTGAGGCTAATGTTGAGTGGAAGATCTGATATCAGCCCTGGAGAAGGAGCAGCTATGCTTCAGGGCAAGTGCATGAGGAAACTGGGCCAGGAGACCTGGCTGTGCCAAGTGGGAGCTGTATGATGTTGACCAAAGCTCAGACGGAACCCTGATGAAAATCGTTTTCCCAAAATAGGAATAGCAACCTTTACCTTACAAGACTGCTGTTAGGATTAATGAGATAGGACATATGAAAGCACTTCAGCAAGTCTAAAGTAAGTATGTGATCATGGCAGCATATTAGCTGGTTGCTCCAATGGACTGCATTTAGAGGCACACAGAGACCACCTGACCAATTTCAGCTCATTTATCCCAGCCCACTTCCCACACTACCAGGCTGCCCCAAGTCCTGTGGGAAATCCAAGCACAGGCAAATCATTTGACTCAAACAATCTGCATATAGCCAAATACACTCTAAAACTAAAAAAAAAAAAAAAAAAAAATTTAAACTTCCTGGTCACTTAATTTACAACAAAAGAGCCAAGACTATATACAATAGGGAAAGGACAGTCTCTTCAGTAAGTGGTGTTGGGAAAACTGGACCATCACATGCAAAAGAATGAAACTGAACCACTATCTTACACTATACACAGAAATTAACTCCAAATGGATTAAATCTTGTATGTAAAACCTAAAACCACAAAACTCCTAGAAGAAAACATAGGCTCCTTGACATCGGTCTTAGCCTTGACTCTTTGGATCTGACACCAAAAGCAATGACAACAAAAGCAAAAATAAACAAGTAGAAGTACATCAAACTAAAAAGCTTCCCCACAGCAAAGGAAATTGTCAACAGAATGTAAAGGCAACCTCCTGAATGAGAGGAAATATTTGCAAATCATATATCTGATAAGGGGTCAATATCCAAAATATATAAGGAATTCATACCACTGAAGAGAAAAAACAAACCAAAAAATCTGACTTAAACATGGGCAGAGGATCTGAATAGACAATTTTCCAAAGAAGACATGCAGATGGCCAACAGGTACATGAAAAGATGTTCAGCATCACTCATCATCAGGGAAATGCAGATCAAAACCACAATGAGATAGCACCTCACACCTGTTAGGATGGCTGTTATCAAGAAGACAAGACATGGTGCACTTGGGTGGCTCAGTTGGTTAAGCGTCCAACTCTTGGTTTCAGCTCAGGTCATGATCTCAGGGTCCTGGGATCAAGCCCCACATCAGCTTCCGTGCTCAGCATGGAGTCTGCTTGTCCCTCTCCCTCTGCTCTTCTCCCTGCTCAGTCGCTCGCATGCTCTCTCTGTCTCAAATAAATAAATAAATAAAATCTTTAAAAACAAATAAGTAAATAATAATAGTAATAAAAAGAAGACAAGACATAACAAGTGTTGGTGAGGGTGTGGAGAAAAGGAAACCCTCATGCACTGCAGGTGGGAATGCAAACTGGTGCAGCCACTGTGGAAAGCAATATGGAGGTTCCTCAAAAAATTAAAAATGGAACTATCATAGATCCAACAATTCTACTTCTGGATATTTATTTATTATCCTCCCCCCACCCCCCGCAAAATGAAAACACTAATTTGAAAAAATATATGCAGTCCCATGTTCACTGCAACATTATTTACAATAGCCAAGATATGGAAACAACTTAAATGTTCATCAATGGATGAATGAATAAAAAAATACGGTGTCTATACATATATATGAATATTATTCAGACATTAAAAAACAAGGAAATCCTGCCATTTGTGACAACATGGATGGAACTTGAGGGCCTTATGCTAAGTGAAATAAGTTAGACAAAGAAAAATACTGTATGATCTCACTTATATGCAGAATCTAAACACACAAATTGTGTGTTTCAGAGTCTAAACACACACAAACAAAAACAAGCTTATAGATACAGAGAACAGATTGGATGTTGCCAGAGGTGGAGGTGGGGGGTTGGCAAAATGTATGAAGGGGTCAAAAGTACAAACTTCCAGTGAAACAATGAACAAGTCATGGGGATATAATACACAGCATGGCAACTATAGTTAACAACACTGTATTGCGTATTTGAAAGTTGCTAAGAGAGTAGATCTTAAAAGTTCTCATCACCAGAAAAAAAGTCTGTAACTATGTGTAAAGACAGATGTTAACTACTCATTGTATCAATCATTTTGCGGTATATACAAATATCAAGTCATTAAGTTACGCACCTGAAACTAATAAAATGTATGAGAATTATATCTCAATTTTTAAAAATTCAACAAGTAAATAAACCCCCCAAAAATTAACCCTTTCTAATACTAGAGCTGAGAATACAGAAACAAGCCAATGGGATAGGATAAGGGGTCCAGAAGAAAAGATAAGGGTAGCATTTCAAATCACTGAGTAAAAGATAGTATTGGGGAACGTGGCTAGGCAGAAAAAAAACAAAAAACACTCAATTTGTAAATCATTTCTTGAATCAAATTAATTCTAAATGGGTTGAAGATCTAAGCTTAAAAAACTAAAACCACAGAACATACCAGAAAAGCATAACTAAACATGCATTGAGGGTATCCAAGCATGATGAAAAAACAGACTAAAAAAAACAAATCAAAAAAAAACAGACTCCATAAAAGAAATATCGCTAAATTTGACTACAAACAAGACATACATACAGTGTGGAAAATGGAGCACTGGGTGTTATAAACAAACAATGAATCATGGAACACTACATCAAACACTAATGATGTAAAAAAAAAAAAAACTAATGATGTAATGTATGGTGACTAACATAACATAATAAAATAACATTTTTAAAAAAAGACATTCAGTGTGGGGATATAGATCTATTTTATATAGGTAGATATATGTATAGACACACAGACATATCCTAAAACAATAGAAACAAATGATCAACTGAGATTTTGTTTTAATTGTAACAGGCAGAAAATTTAAATAAAGAATACTCTTTATAGTAAGAAAAAGCTGGATAATTCAATAGGGAAAAAATGTACAAAGGGACTAAAGATATTATCCAAAGAAAAAGAAACCCAAAGAGGCAGTTAATACATGAAGGGGCTCAAACTCACTCATAATAATGAAATTCATATGAAAACAGACATAAACTGCCATTTTTTGCTCCTTATAAAAAAGGGTGTTTAATTATATCCAGCCTTTGTGGGTGGTGGGATGAGAGAATAAGGATAACCTTTATTGGAGAACACCATTTTGGAGGGCCATTTGGGGATATCTATCAAAAAATTCAACCTGCATATCCAGCAATTATGTTTCCAGAAAAGTATCTTTCCCACAGGTGTGTAAAAATTACAGAACAAAGACACCGGTTGCAGCATTGTTTGCTTGCAAGAAAGGGGAGTCCTAAGCGTCCATCATCAGGAGACCAGTCAAATAAGGTATGAAGTATTCATATGATGGAATAATAAGCTGCTGTAAAAAGAATAAAAGACAGCTAATTATACTGCTCTGAAAAAAAGTCCATATTTTGTCAACTTACAAAAGTCTACTTTGCAGAAGAATATGATTCATTCAAGTAACACCAAAGTATCCACACACATATATATTCTTGTAAATATAGAGAAAAGTCTGTAACATTACACATAGGGCATGAGATTTAGATATTGTGCAGGGAAGACTTTTAATTTAGTAGTTAATTCCAATGTATATGCTGTGTAAAATTTTTAACATGAGCTTATATTATTTTTATAATATGAAATGGGAAAAAATATATTGTCTTATTCTGTATATACAAACCCCAACAAGAATAAATGAAGAACATTCTCAGAAACAAACTAGATATCTCCGTGTTCCACCTTGACTATGAAACTCTCTCGAAGTATAGTTGACCCTTGAACAACAGGGGTTTGAACTGCACAGGTCCACTTATATGTGGATTTTTCTCAATAAATACAGTACAGTACTGTAAATGTATTTTCTCTTTTTGATGATTTTCTTAATAACATTGTCTTTTTTCTAGCTTACTTTATTGTAAGAATACAGTATATAATACATATAACGTACAAAATAGGAGTTAACCGACTGTGTATGTTCTCAGTAAAGCGTCCAAGTCAACAGGGGGCTATTAGTAGTTAAGTTTTTGGTGGAGTCAAGAGGGGGGCGCCTGGGTGGCTCAGTCAGTTAAGCATCTGCCTTCGGCTCACGTCATGATCCCAGGGTCCTGGGATCGAGCCCCGGGTCAGGCTCCCGGCTCATCGGGGAGTCTGCTTCTTCCTCTCCCCCTGCCCTTCCTCCCAGCTTGTGCTCTTTCTCTCGCTCTGCTCTCTCTCTCGAATAAATACAAGAAATCTTAAAAAAAAAAAGAAAAAAGTATTATCCATGGATTTTCAACTGCACGAGGGGCCAGCTGTATATGAATTTTTCACTCGGAAAACTGAAGAACATAAAAACCAGCTAGATACATTCTTGAAACCTCCAGAAATTTTTAAGCATAAATATATGCAGCCTGCAGTTTTTCTTAGGTATAACTGCTTCCTATTTTATTAATGTATTTATGAATACCTCCACCTCATTGCAAGCAGAATTCGAGATTTATTAAAATGTGCGTAAATAATTCTGTAAGATTAAAATAAGTGAGAAAACCCAAACAGAAGGAAGATCGGGGCAGGAAAACTAAACGAAGTTAGAAATAGCATTAGTAGGGGGAAACGTATGCTACAGCAAGCATCCTGGGATCTAACTAGCATGAGTGTCCTCACATCTCCACAAAGAGAGAAACACATGTTTCCAACTTCACAGCGTCCACAAGACCAAGGCAAACCACTTATTTGTGAGGATTCCAGATATTCAGGCAGGTGAGACCTGAGAGAAATTCCTTTCATGAGTCTTTGTAAAAAAAAAAAAAAAAATTAAATTAAAAATACACTGCTACATTAACAGGGTTCTCAAGAAAATCCTACAGAAATGAGTTTTCATAGAGCAGGATCTATTTCGGTTATGGAAAACGGCGTGGGGGAAAGAAGATATTATTGCTCTTTACTTTCTAGTATGGGACCTTCTTCAAAACAAGCAAACAAACAAAAAACAGACATTAATACAGCCTAAAACAGCCTACTTCATAATCATGACATGCAATTTAGATCATGAAAGTCACAAAGAATGCCAACGACAGGGCGCGTGGGTGGCTCAGTTGGTTAGGCGACTGCCTTCGGCTCAGGTCATGATCCTGGAGTCCCGGGATCGAGTCCCACATCGGGCTCCCTGCTCAGCGGGGAGCCTGCTTCTCCCTCTGACCCTCCCCCCTCTCATGTGCTCTCTCTCTCTCTCATTCTCGCTCTCTCAAATAAATAAATAAATTAAAAAAAAAAAAAAAAAAGAGTGCCAATGACAAAACACCGTGCGCTAAGCTGCTATCCCCAGCATCTAGCAGAGTGTCTGCCACAGAACAAGCATTCAACAGAAGTGTTAAAATAGGATGAAGTTGGAGTTTATGCAGATAATCTAAAACAACCTGTTCTTCTGTTGTTTTCCATGATGCTTTCATCAATGATAAACCGGACAGCAAAATGGGAAAAGACACAAGAGAAGCTTGGAATTTCTTTCAAAGCATACTCCTTCCTTTCTCTGCTTGCCCTTGGAGTTGGGAGGTGGGTACAGAACCATTAAAAGATAAGTTTTCTGGCATGAGACCAGGAACAGTTCAAAAGTGGTTGTACAACTGTCAGCTCACGGAACTGAGCTACACAACTCCAAAGAATGATACGGGAAACCTGTGATTTAATCAGCTGCAGACTCGTCACCCACAGTACCTACACAGAGAAGCCTCCATCCATCAGGGTGTCAGGTGCACATTTCATAAGGCGGGGGCGGGGGGGTAACACTTAGGAGTTAGGGCAAAAGTTGACGGCAAGAGCTGTGGTTTACCACAGCACTTCTCCCTGGCTGGGGACTTAGTGCTCTGGGGACTTAGTGCTGGTCGCAGCTACATGGCCTCTCACCTTTAAAAATAAAAAAGTAGGGGCAC
Organism: Phoca vitulina; assembly: GCF_004348235.1. Taxonomy (NCBI): domain Eukaryota; kingdom Metazoa; phylum Chordata; class Mammalia; order Carnivora; family Phocidae; genus Phoca; species Phoca vitulina. Next base: position 3,913,026 of record NW_022589773.1, on the reverse strand, counting down.
CTGGGTGGCTCAGTCGGTTAAGCATCAGCCTTCGGCTCGCAGGAGGGATTGAGCCCAGGTCTGGCTCCCTGCTCAGCGGGAAGTCTGCTTCTCCCTCTGCCCCTCCCCGCGCGCGCGCGCGCACACGCGTGTGTGTGTGTGTGTGTGTGTGTGTGTGTGTGTGTGCGTGCGTGCACATGTTCTCCCTCTCTCTCTCTCTCAAATAAATAAATAAAATCTTTTTTAAAAATTAAAAATAAAAATAAAAAAGTAGATCCATCTGCCTTTTGGTGGACCCTCCACAGGGGACTGACATAAACTGATTTGCTGCTCTCTCTTCACTCTCTGACCACAAAACTCATTCTGTGACAGTCAGCTGTCTGTTGCAAAGAACAAGTTTTGCATTCACATATGAACCCGGCAGCCCTTCCAAAATGCAGTGGACGCATCTGAACGAGAGGGATGGCTGAGGGGAGAGGAAACTGAGAAGCAGGGCAAACCAGCAAGTACCCACGACAAATCAAACCTTCCCACCATCCTGGGAACATTAAAGCAGCTCCTGTCTTGTCTTTGTAAAGCAGTCTGCTGAAGTAGCAGAGAAACAGAACTCCCGGTACCCAGTTGGTGAAGCCAGGCTGTGGGTCCTCCTGACCCCCTCAGCCTGGCAGACACACAGCCCCCTGGGGCTGCCCGAGTTGAAAGGGGGTGGACCGCACCTTGATCAGCCACAGGCTCACCTATTCCTCACTTTCCTTCTTCTTTCCTTCCCAGCCAGACTGCACGGCCACGCTTTCCTTTGGATCTCCATCATCAGCCAAGAGTCCTGAATAAGTGGACGATCACTCATAAACGCTTCCTAACCAATACAGTCCTTTCTGAGCAGCTGGTTGAACACATCAGACCCCGCCAGGCAGCCCAACTGAGATAGGAACTGATCCTCTTTTTAAGGACAGCCGAAGAACAAAATCCCACGTGTTTTATTCTATCATCCAACCCAAAACCTTGGACTGAAAGGTCAAAGTTCCAAAATTCTGTCACCAAAGTAGGAGAGCATGCACCTGGGGAAGCCAAAGGGGGCTGGAAAATGTAATAAAAATTAGCTCCCTTTCCCCAGTAGATTAAAGCCGGCATAGCTATTCCTTTACGGATAGACAAAGGGCACTACCAAAGATGCACTCTGAAAACAATCACACAAAGAATGAGGTGTCAGGGGAGGGGCTGAGACCCAGGAGAGTGCAACAGGCGGACTCAGGGCTCTTGCTACCAAATGGCGCCCTCCTCCCTTTACCTGAGACCTGAGAGAAATTCTCTTACCAGGCCACCGAGGTGTCCCTGCCACCAAACAAGTGACAGATGCCCCAAGAAAGTTCCTTCTGCAAACAGTATCTCTTGCTAGACATAAACACCTCCTTTCAAAGCTTGAAATTTATTAGCACCCAAATGATGTTTATGACCCTGCGGCTTGTGATCCTGTCATGGATTCTATCAACCAGAGAGACTGGATTAGCTCACGGACCCAGGCATTTATGGCTCTGAAGTGAGCCACTGTTCAAAGAATGCTGAGGACAGATGGAATTGATCTACCCACAGGTGGATGAGTGCGGCTGGAGCAGGAAGGGTCCCGTGCTGGCTGAAAGAACACCCAGGACCAAGGAGAGAGCGCAAAATAATAAAGCGAGAATTCCCACCGCAGCCAACAACCACCCAGAAGCCATAACTAACTACGAGAAGTGAGCTAACCGGAGAGGAATAGCAACCAAACGTCGAGGCGTAATCACAGCCAGCGAGAAAAAGCAGCAAGATCTTTGCATCGAGATAAAAACACAAAGATGAATAAATATCAGTGGAATTCATTCCTCAAAGAATGTTCTGTGTTATCTATATACAAACACAAGAGGGATGAGTTTTTTACATTGTGGTTTGGCTTGGTTTGGTTTTGATTTTTTAATTTTTAAAAACCTAGAGACGTATGCATTTTTAAAATGCGGTTTCGACATCTGCAGACTTTACCAGAACACTTCAAGAGAAAATGAAAAGTTGGATAAACACTGAAGGTTACTCACTCGGTTAGGAGTTCAGGGAAAGAGAAAAAAAGCAGAGAACCCACTGAAATTTATTGAAATTCTAAACCCCAGAAATACAGGCGGGGTAAAGAAATATTAGTCACCCTGGTGTTTTGTCATCTCCTGTCGTAGTTCCTAATTTTTGTTAACTATGGTTCACTGTTACAGAACAATACAAGGTGAGAGTGGCGAAGAAGACATTTAAATTATAAATTTTGGTCTTTATCTTTGGGCCCTATCTCTAGATCAGGAGTAATTAATTATATTGGGGTTTTTAGAAAGTCCTTTCTAAGAGAGACTTCTAGATTTATTTCCCAGGTACCAAAGCTCTGAAAAATCAAACCAATCCTGGCCAGCGTTTCAGAGCATTAAGTCTCTTGAGAAAGTAGACTACACCCTTATTTACATATATTTGGATATTATTCAATAAAAGGTAAGCAAAAAACTGTGCTGTGTCTCAGGTAGGGTGAAAAAGACCAAAAGAGTCTGGTCCCTCCAGTTTTCAGGGAGCTTACCCCCTTCTTAGGAGGCAAGACAATTGCCCAAATAACTAAAACACACACATACACAGAAGGTATGATGGAGTAAATGTGCTCACTATGTATTTATTTCCTTATACACACTTACTGATGAGAAATTTATATATGATAGATTGTGCGTGCATGTGTGTGCATGCATGTGTGAGTGTGTGTATATGTATGTACGTGCACATTGCCCAAGATGTGTTGTCTCAGATTCTGCGGAGGCCTTCTCTGTAAGTGGCACGCACGTCCTTCAGTTAGCTTGCCCACTGGCTGTCCGCATTGTCGTAGATCATAGGAAGCCAGTCGGTTGTTCATCAGTTCTTGAGCTATAATAAAGCACCGTTTCTAAAAAATTTACTCACTCTCTGATTCTTTTTTTTTTAAGATTTTATTTATTTACTTTTGAGAGAGAGAGAGCAGGGGGAAGGTCAGAGGGGGACGGAGAGGGACAAGCAGACTCTGCACTGAGTGCGGAGCCAGACTCGGGGCTCAATTTCATGACCCTGAGATCATGACCTGAGCCAAAATCAAGTTCGGCCACTCAATCAACGGACGGAGCCACCCAGGCACCCCTCACTCTCTGCTTCTTATCTTTACCCAAACTTACCCTATCCCCAACCAATAGGAAATGAAAGAATGATATTTACTAAAAGGTTTCTTTTTACAGTCTCCCTTATATATGTTTTCACCTTCAGAATTCCAACAATATTAACAAGTACTACCTCTGAATGTTATAGGATTAGGACAAGTATCAAGATAGGCCCGGTTCCTCATTTCCAGGTTGCCAGTCTATATATCATTCTATATTAGCCATACAATTTTCTCAACTCTGCTTTACATTTTTTTAAAAGATTTTATTTATTTATTTGAGAGACAGAGAGCACAAGCAGGTGGAGGGACCGAGGGAGAGAGAGACAGAAGCAGACTCCCCACTGAGCAGGGAGCCCAATGGGGGACTCGATCCCAGGACCCTGAGATCATGACCTGGGCCCAAGGCAGACGCTTAACCAACTGAGCCACCCAGGTGCCCCAGCTTTATATTTTAAAACAGCATTCTGGGGAAAAAATTAACCATTATTATGATAAAAGATACCCTTTGAAATCTGGATTCTGTCAAATCTTTGGACAATAATCTAAATAGTTAAGGAGAGGGATGCCTGGGTGGCTCAGTTGATTAAGCATCCCACTCTTGATTTCCACTCGGCTCATGATCTCAGGGTTGTGGGATCGAGCTCCCCATAGGGCTCTGCTCTGAGCGGGGAGTCTACTTGAGATTCTCTCTCTCCCTCTCCCTCTGCCCATCTCCTCCTCCACCCCCATGCCTCTCTCTCTCTCTCTCTAAAAAAAAAAAAAAAGTTAAATAGTTAAGGGGAAAGAATGTTGCCTTTATAAACTGGGTAATTCGCCAGATTACCAGCAGGTCCTTCCTGAATGGCCACTGAGTGCATATCCATATCGAAAGACATTTCCAGTCCTTGCCCTTAGACAGCTAATGAGCATATCTATATGGAGTCACTGAATTACCTCACTGTGGCCCCAATTCCCTACCTCTCTGTCCTACTGGAGACCTGGTCTCGGTTTCTCAGAACAGTGCTGGTCTCTGCAGGGCAAGGGCCTTCCCCTGGAGGGACAGGAAGACCACCCAGGGTAGGTGTGTGAGCAGAGCTGGTGAAGCCAAGGTCCTCTGGGGAGTTAGTATAACTCCGGGAGGAACCACAGTGTGCCCCCAGCAAAGCACTGAACCTATTTGTGTCTGCATTTCCCATTTGTAAAACAGGGTAATTATAACCTCCCTACCTCATATGGCTTTTGGGAAGCTTCATTAGTGTTTGTAAGTCACTTCAAAGACGGGAGTGATTGCTCATTGTTGTGGCAGGTAAAAGATCTCTGGCCCAAGCCCTCCATCTGTCCGAGTGTCCCAGTGGCTTGTTCCATCTTAGATGAGGGAGAAAACGTAATGCCCTTCCCTCTCCCTCCTCCTAGGAACATGGAATATCCAAAGGGAAACCTAGTAGCCCTTTTGCCCTAAATGTCTGCGTTCTCGAGTTTTACGTTTTCATCACAACTCAGAAAGCATTAATATTTTTAGATGCAAGAACTTAAAATTAATATCTTTGTAAAATTCCACAACAGCTATGGAATTATCAATAATTATCACTGTGCAACAATTTTTGCCCATGTTATGTGCGTGGGGGTATTTCTAAGAATTCAAAACCATATGCATGCTCTCTCTTAATGTGTCTTGAGACCTAAACCAGTTAATCTTCTTTTAAAAGAAATAAAATTCACTTAAAAGGAAAAAAACACATTTTTAAGGTGCAGATAAAACATACACATGTAGAATGAATTTTTCGATATATTCTTACACGTTTAAAAAATGCAGAAGTGGGGGGCGCCTGGCTGGCTCAGTTGGTAGAGCATGTGACTCTTGGTCTCAGGGTCGTGACTTTGAGCCCCACACTGGGCACAGAGTCTCCTTTTTTTTAAAAAAAGAGCTTACTTTAAAAAAAAAGAACAGAAAAAAGAAATTTTTAAAAAAGCAAATGTGTACACTTTTTTAAAAAACTCATTTGGGTATTAAAAATGTCTCACAAGAATCACATTTTAAGAATGGGCATTAATTTACTTTTATTGCTTTTTTCAAAAAGTCAAAAACATGAGATTTTTAAAAATCAACTTTAGAAGTCATTTTGACTTAAATGATCATCAGTAGGGTGCTAGCTACATAAATTACAGTAAATCCAGTGTGTGGGCGTGGCAGGGATGAAATTTTAGATATGTTTGTAATTTAAAAAAAACAAAATCTAGGGGTGCCTGGGGGGCTCAGTCGGGTGAGTGTCTGCCTTCGGCTCAGATCATGATCTCAGGGTCTTGGGATCGAGTCCCACATCACGCTCCCTGCTCAGTGGGCAGCCTGCTTCTCCCTCTCCCTCTGCTGCGGCTCTCCCTGCTCTCTCTCTCTGTCAAATAAGTAAATGAAATCTTTAAATAAATAAATAAGTAAACAAAATACAGAATAACCCTTACCACAAGTTCTCATTTGTATTTAAAAACAGATGATAGATAATAAATGGATAGATAGATAGACAGACAGATACGGGATAAATGTGTATGTGTGCATGTGCATATGTATATATAACAGATGATCTCTAGAAGAATACAAGAAAAATGGTAACAGCATTTACTTCTGGAAAAAAAATGAGATGAATTAGGGTGCCTGGGTGGCTCAGTTGGTTAGGCGACTGCCTTTGGCTCAGGTCATGGTCCTGGAGTCCCAGGATCGAGTCCCGCATCGGGCTCCCTGCTCAGCAGGGAGTCTGCTTCTCCCTCTGACCCTCCCCCCTCTCATGCTCTATCTCATTCTCTCTGTCAAATAAATAAATAAAATCTTTAAAAAAAAATATGAAATGACTTAGATTAAAGGCTGTAGGAAAAGTCTTCATATATTTATGTGTACTCTAAGCTTATTTAATATTTTTTATTGTAAGAATGTACCACATTTTAATTTAAAAAATTTGCCACATTAGTATATTTTATTATTAATTTGGCATTCCGTGATATTTTATCTTTAAAACAATTATTTTATAGTGTATACTATTAAGAAAAATTGCCAAGTACACAAAAAAATAAACTAGTGTCATTATATTTCATAATTACCTTCCTTAGGGAGTATATGGGAAATTTCCATGCCTTCTGCTAAACTTTACTATGAACCTAAAATTGCTCTAAAAAATAAAGTTGAGTAAAAAAAAAAAAAAAATTGCCTACCTACTATAGGAAGAATATGCTGTAAAATAGACACCCAGAGAAGCTCAAGTGAATCACAAGACTGTTTGGCATAAAAAGATATTGATGAATAGGTAAATATTTATCCTCTATTGTAATGTGAGCACTCATATGGAATCACTTTATACTCCTCCCCTGGAATTAATCTCCTTATGGGTAAGGAAAAGGACTTATGCATCTAATTTCCCCCCAAAACTCTAGCTCAATCCCTAGCAAATAGTAGGTGTTCAAATAACAGTTATCAAATAAATAAATAAATTGAATTCACTCTGATATCTTGCCCATTCTAGTTAAACAGGTTTCTTTAATGTGACACTTTTAAAAACCTTTACTAACTAGCTTTACCATGAAAAAAAATTTTCCCCACTAAGTTCTTTGTAGTACCAGGGTAATAAAGTATAGACAAATAACAATGGAAAATATTGCACTGGCTTTTAATTTATATCTCACTATTTTCTAAAACTCAAGGTTTGGCAGGGGGCGCCCAGGTGGCTCAGTCGGTTGAGCATCCAACTCTCGGTTTCGGGTCAGGTCATGATCTCAGGGTCCTGAGATCGAGCCCCACGTCGGGCTCCGCACTCAGTGGGAAGTCTGCTTCTCCCTCTCCCTCCTCCCACTTGTGCTCTCTCTCTCTCCCTCTCTCCCTAAAAAAATAAATAAATAAAAAACAAAACAAAACAAAACTCAAGGTTGGTAGAGACCGTTAGCACTTCCTGCATCTCTATACTGGCCTGTTACTGGGTCAGGGCCATATGATTGCATCTGGCACCTGGGAATATGAGGAAGTGATGTGCCATTTCCACTCCAAGGCACTTGAGGGTGAGTGGGTCACCTTCATCTTTTTCTTGCTTGGCTGGACTCTGGAAGTCAAGTGTTGAGAGGATGACTTTACGAATTGAAGGGAATCCTCAACTCGCCAGATGTGGAAGAATCCATGTCACATATCAGAGTTTGTGATGAGCAAGAAATATCTTCTTGTTGTGCTAAGCCACTGAAATTTCAGAGTGATTTGTTACAGCAGCATAACCTAGACCATCCTGACTAAATGTATTCATCATCATGGCATTCCTTCAGATAAAAATATGGAATGACTGCCTACTAAGATTCAGGCATGATAGTCGAGGCATCTTATAATAAGTGTATAGCAAAACTACTGAGAGAAAAATTAAAGAAACAAAATATATAGACTGAGGGATAAAGAGCCTCTGTTAGTTGAAGGAGAAGTGGTGAGGCTGGGTGGCTTTTGTCTTTGCAACCCTTGTAGTTACTTCAGAAGTTGTCAAAAGTAAGCTTAAGTGCAAGGAATGCAAAATTGCCCAAAGTGACTAGTATTTTACTGTGTCTGGATTATGCCATTCTTTCCCAAAGACCAGGTATTCTCTGAGTAAGATCGGGAAGCAGTATGTCCAGAAATATTTCTGCTCTCCTGTTATATCTATACAGAATTCTTGGCATTAAAAAAAACTATAAATTATAAAGGGAACACTGCAAGTGGTCTAATATATATCAGAAATTGTCACTAGACCTCTTCAGTCAGTGCTCTTGTGTCTTTGTCATAATTAGACAGGGTGTCTATGAATTTTCTGGATTAGGGTTACTTAATAGATCAGTGCTTTTAAGAGATTCATCACATGCATTTGTAACATCCTTCCAAAGAAATAGTCATGGGAGATAAAAGTCCACTGCAGTTATGTACTTTGATTCAACATCTCTAACTGCTTTGTGATATTACGGTGAATGGGGGAAGAAGACAAATGTTGGGGGGACATTGAGATAGAAGGTAGAGGAGCCTTGTTCATTCACTGTTTGTCCTTTTCAGTGGTGAAAGCTCAGGATAATGAGAGGTTCTCAGTGTCCCACCTTTCTGAATCCCAAGGATCTCTTTAAAGCTCAGCAGAATTTCAACAATCACAGTGATCCAAAAGAGTCTGGAATTCTAACACCAGCGGTCAGACAAACCCCAAGTTGTAGGAAAACATTTCATTAATTTTCTGTCCAATGTTCTAAGCAGCTCCAACGACTCTGCTTGGCAGAATATCCACTAGCACATAATGGGGTGCTCCTCCCTCCCTCCTTCTGCTCTTCCTCCCACTGGGGCCAAAAGTGTTTTTAAAGGATTGTTTTGGAAAGGCTGTTTCCAGGTTCACTGTGTACTGGCCAGCATTTAACCTCAAGTTTCTAGAACTCTGGGACTCTTCCTGGAAGCCACAATGACGGTCCAATTTGAAATCTTGAGTTTTGGGCAAGAAAACCACAAACTCTGTCTAGGCACTTGATCCGCCAGGGCCTGCCTTTGAAAGATGACCCCTCTAAGACCCAAGTCAAGGTTGGAATGCCCTACTGCAGCCTAGCTCTTCTGGCTGAAACTCTCAGGAGCTAGAACCAGCCTGGCCCAAAGCAAGCTCTGGATACACGCATTGCCTCAAGATTTCCACTTCCAGCTCACCAATAACTTATTTCACATTGAGTTAATGCCCACTGAGGCAGCCAACCAGATTCTCATCAAACCAGTTCTGAAACTGCCTCTCAGCTCTTGATAACCATTAGCTTGCCTCTGGGTTTTTTTTCTTTCTTTGAAAAAAAAAAAAACAAAATTTATCTAAAAATAACCCTTTTCTTTATTATTTTTTCAAGTCACAAAAATAATAAAAAAAAAATTTAAGTAGATATTTCTTCCAAATTTCCACAAGATGCATGAAGAAAAAGCTATCCACCATGTCCACGTGCATCTTGCATGACATCGTCTGGGCACATACACATATGTACGATCCATGCACATACCGAAGCTCATGCATGTATATACAGCTGGGTAGAGGCATGGGTTCCTGGACAATTGCTGAGAGAGCTTTTGTTTTACAAACTAAGATACTACTGTTCCCATCACTTCTGATACTTTCTTTTTTTCACTGTATAGCAATTGTCTCTACAAGTCAGTGGAGCAAGTTCTAACTCCTCATTCTTATTTCTTCTTTAGACATATGTGCATACACACATAAATTTTGCATAAATGGAATCATGTCATATTTGACAGAGATCTGCTTCGTGCAGTCTTTTTTTTCTTTTTCACTTGCTCCCAGTTCCCTAACTTTAATTACTCAGTATCCCTAAAGCTATTGTCCTTATTTTCCTCTATACTCATATCATCATAAACACACACACATGTACACACATGTGGAATTTTTTTGGCCCATGTTTATTGTACAAGTTGGATCATTTTAAAGATTTTATTTATTTATTTGACAGAGAGAGACACAGGGAGAGAGGGAACACAAGCAGGGGGAGTGGGAGAGGGAGAAGCAGGCTTCCTGCTGAGCAGGGAGCCTGATGCGGGGCTCGATCCCAGGACCCTGGGATCATGACCTGAGCCGAAGGCAGATGCTTAACGACTGAGCCACCCAGGTGCCCCGAAGTTGGATCATTTTATACAGATTTCTCTGCATCCCTTATTTTCTTATTCTATAATACCTTGTCAACTGTGGTAGCTCTAATACATTATTTTTTAATATCTAAAAATATACCTTGGTGAAGTGATACCAAATTCTTTATCAGCTTTTCCCCTACAGCTCTTTATTTCTAGCTTGTATTTGTTTGTTTGTGATTTTGCTTTTTCCTTTACTAACCATGCTTCATAAATATCCTTGTAAATATAACTTTCCATATTGATGCTTTAATTTCCTTTTTTTTTTTTTTTTTTTAGAGAGAGAGTGAGAGTGCACACACAAGCAAGGGGGAGGAAGAGAAGGAGAGAGAGAATCTTCAGCAGGCTCCACGCTCAGTGCTGAGTCTCACTCGGGGCTCCATCTCATGACCCTGAGATCATGACCTGAGCCGAAATCAAGAGTCAGACGCTTAACCAACTAAGCCACCCAGGCGCCCCAATGCTTTAATTTCTAAGGAATATAGTCACAAGAGTGGACTGCTAGCTCGAAAATTATATATTTTTAAATTTTAATAGATTGTTTCGATGGCTGAATTCATTAGGTGTTGCATGGTTTTTCCCATAAACACAGTGTTAATTCACTTTGCGACTAGCCATACATAGGTATTCCAGTCTTTTCAATTTTGCCAGCGGTATTTCATTGTTTTGTGCATCTGTATTTTCCTAATTACCAGTGGATTTGGGCATCTTTTCATAACTCTTTAATCCCATTGATTCACTCAACTATAAAGTGCCATTATTTTTACTGGGGTGGTTGTCTTTTCCTATGATGCCTCTTAAGTGACACACCTACGAGGTGAACAGAAGACAGGTGGAATTCACAGCCAAGGACTATCATTAATAACAGAGTTGTATATTTCAGAGTTGCCAAGAGAGTAGATCTTAAAAGTACTCATCACAAGAAAAAAATCATAACTATGTGTGGTGATAGATGTTAACTAGTCTTATTATGGTGAGCATTTCACAATATACACATATGTCCGATAATTATGTTGACCAACTGAAACTAAGATAATTGTTACATGTCAACTACATCTCAATTTAAGGAAGGAAGGAAGGAGAAAGAAAGAAAGAGAAAAAAAGAAAAAGAAGAAAGAAAGAAAGAAAGAAAGAGAAAGAAAGAAAGAAAGAAAGAAAGAAAGAAAGAAAGAAAGAAAGAAAAGAATCACTGGAGGAACTTGTACAAGGAAAAGAACTAAGCATTGAGAATTGCAGTCAATTTTGCCAAAAGGTCGTGATAACTAGAAAGGAGTTCTACTTTGCACGTAGATCTGAGGGTAGGCATTAGGACACTGTCTCTTTTCTCAGTGGGAGATCAAGTCTACTCTCCCAAGAGCTCAAGTGCTGAGTTGACTTAAATTGTGGAGGCAGTGTGGTGGGAGCAAAGAGGACAGAAAACAAAGAGGGGAGGGAAAGGGAAGAAGCATGTGGTCAGTGCCTGCCTTGGGCCAGTTACTGGAAGAGGTATTTTATAGACATGTTCTCATTTATCCCTTGCAATGAACCTATGAGATGAGCTAAACTGTCATCTTTATGGAGTCTCAGAAATATCAAGTAACTTGTCCTAGATCATCCATTTGGTGAGGGAGGGACCTAGGAGTCTGGCGCAGGTCTGTCTCACTCCCACATCCGTGCTCTTCCCCAGCCAAAGGGAAGATGCTAGTAGGAACCTGGGCCATGTGCTGTGTCCTGCACAGAAAGAGTTAGGTAGATGCAAGGTTCTATCACCACCCTCCTGGGAATCCTTGTTTGTAGCTTTGAGTTCTATAGACAATTAGAATACCTTCATTCTTATAGTCAACACCACCCTCATGTGGTCAGCAAACTCTAATTTGGCAATTCAGTTACACACAGTTTTTGGTCTTTAGTTAAGCCTCTCTAGTGAACATTACGCTAAGTGAGATAAATCAGACAGAGAAAGACAAATACTGTATGATACCACTTACACGTGGAATCTATAAACTTGTAAAAACAGAGGATGGTGGTTACTAGGACCTGGGGGTGGGGTAACTGGGGAGATGTCATTTAAGGGTACAAACTTACAACTAGTAGATCAATAAGTTCTGGAGATCTAATGTACAGCAAAGTCATTCCAGCAACAATACTATATGATAAACCTCAAAGTTGCTAAGAGACTAGATCTTAACTGTTCTCACCACAAAAAAAAAAAAACAACTGATAATTATGTGATGGGATAGAGGTTCTAGCTTTTAGTTAACACTAAGGTGGTAATCATATTGCAATATATAAATGATCAAATCAACATGTTGTACACCTTAAACCTGCCTTAAACAATGTCATATGTCAATTATATCTCAATTTAAAAAAAAAAAAGATTCTCTTGTGACTCAATCTTCTTTAGGGTGGGTGGTTTTAAAATCACCAAGATGAAGAAACTGAAAACAAATATTCATAGTGCCACAAACTGAATACCTCAGTTTCTGAATAGCTGATGATTACAACCAAACTTATCATTTATCAATTAGCATTACACAATATGTTCTTGTAATAAGAGACAGCTATGTAAAAAAAAAAACAAATGTCAGGCATTTATCCAAAGGACTGTCCTTGGAGTAACAACTTCAGATAGCAATTTAGATATGCCATGTCTATTAAGAGGAATTCCAGGGAATTATAGGAGGGGTTTCTGGGTAGAGATTGTTATTTTCTTCATTTGCAATTTAGCAATTACCCCACCAATCAGGTTCCATTGATCTTGTCTCCTTGCTAACTAATTCAGACTTTCCCCATCACAGAAATCCACAAAAATCTCCTTCTGGAATGAAATCAAATTGTGCAAAATTAATTCTACATTTCGAACTCCAGAAAATAACCTTAATATATAAATCATCTTGGATTTTTCCATGAAGTAATTGGGCAAAATAGAAAGCATGACTCATAACATGGAAGTTATCAGCAGTGGACTAGAGAAGGCACAAACAGCTCATCCACCTGTCTCGAAAGCTCTAAGGGGTGGACATGCAGTTGAAACATTCACATTGACTTCTCATTTTATTGTCAAGCCTTATTACGTAAGGGTGATTTGTGTTCCACACTAATTAGCTAAGAGGTATGGACATTAATCCACTGCCCAATAAGCAGACCTCTGCAATGAGGTAGTTTTTGAAAAAGACCGGCTCTGGCTTTATTGCCATGAGCAGGTTATGCAAGGAAATGTGCATAACCTGCTCTTGAATACCAGCCGAACACATTCATACTTTATACTTTTACCCAGGGCTCTCTCCCCCCGGTTCCCTGTGTGCCTTGTGGGCGCATCACTTGAGAACAAGCAGTGTCCGTTGAAGAAAGTGGGAAATACCACGTGGCAAATTTCAGTGGAAAGGAAGCTGTATATATCTGATTAGAGTCCAGTATCCAGAATATATAAAGAACGCTTCAACTCAATAAAAAGCCAACTAACCCAATTACAAAGCCTGCGAGGTTTCTTTTCGAAGTGATGAAAATGTTCTAAAATTGGCCGTGATGATGGTTGCACGTATCTGTGAATACGCTAAAAGCCTTATGTTTTAACAAAGCTATTTTTAAAGGAAATAAAAAGGAAACTGTGAGTATGAGAAACACTCACTGGCTGCCACAGGCAGAAGTAAATGGCAGGGAGTTGTAGGAAGAATGAGACCGGATGTGGAGAAGCCATGGTCCCATCCAATGGCAAGTATATCAGATGAGTGGCCTAAGATTCACACAGCTTGCATGATAGCATCTGAGCCTCTTCCCCCATTTAGCTACTCAACAAATGTTTGTCGAGCACCTTCTGTGTGCCAGGCTATGTTCTAAGAAATTGGGATAGAGAGAGAAAAATGTTAAGGATGTTTACTGCGGCATCGTTGTGCTCTCAAAAACTGGAAACAATCTGACAATCCATAGGAAAATTAGTAAATAACCATGATGGAATTTTGTGCATCCATGCATTTATTTGATACTATTATAGAAATCTGTATCAGTGGATCTGCTATTATGTTGAACCATCTGAAATTGCCAATTTTGTAGGTCAAAATGGTCAAACATCGACAACTTCATATATTACGGTGTTAAAAAATACATTGCAGTTAGGTTCAAGGGTCACAAGTGTGCCACTCTGGTGAGGGATGTTACTAAGGGGGTTGCTTATGCGTGTGTGGAAGCAGGGATTATATGGGTAATCTCTATTTTCTACCCAATTTTGTTGTCAACCTAAAACTACTCTAAAAAATAAAGTCTAGTAAATTGTAAAAAAAAAGAAATTGCACATTAATGTCTATAATAATATGTGCACTATATTTGCATAATTTTTTACTAAGATAGGGAAAAGTGGAGAAGGATAAATATCTGGCTGTTACTATCGCTTACTCTAGCAGGGAGAGGAATGTGTGTGCACGCTGGTGTGATGCACACTTGTGTGTGTGTGTTGGGGGAAGTGATTACTTTTTCTTTTTATATATTTATGTTGTTTCATTTGTGACAATAATTATGTGTTACTTTCATGATTAATAAGCATAATTGAAAATTATAAATAAGAAAGAATATGAGGGAGGCGCCTATGAAACTGAATCCATGATCCAGATTCATGAGCCTTCCTCTTCAAGTTTAATTTCATGTACTACGTGCTGGGCAGACTGTCTAGACGTGAACACCCACCATATGCTACGGAAGTTTCATGGAAATGGGAATTAGCTGTGGATCTGAACCTGTCTCCATAGCTGCTCACAAGGAAACACAATAAAAATAGTTTCATAGCATTTGTGATAAGACTACTGTACCAAGATTGATCACTTGACGTCATTAAATCAAGTGCCCTTTGTGTGGGTTTCTGAGGACAAAGAAGTCCAGGGGTATTTTATGTGCAACATGAAATATGAGATAAGAAATCAGCAGAGATAAGATTTCAGTACATTGGTGTGTGAGCTGGATTCCACTTATCCTCCCTAACTCCTAAACCCAATCCCAAACATTTGTGTCAAGTCTGGAATAGACTTAAAGAGACTATCTGTTTGGATTTTTTTTTTTTTTAATGAATTTACTTTATGTACGCTCCTTCTGCTGGGGGCCCAAGAATATGAGCAGTATCAAAACGTGACAGGCCGTGTGGGATCGTGATGAAAGGCATGGTCTCTGCCTACAGAATGCCTGAGCTCAAGCCTCAGCTCTGCCACTTACTGACTCGGGCAACTCGCATGTGACCAGTTCCTGTGTCTATAAGCAGGGGGTGACAATGAAAAGCACCTCTGGGGTCTGTTAGGAAGATCGAATGTGCTGATATAGGCAAAGGGTTTAAAATTGTGCGTGGCATTAAACCATAGACATTCGTGTGCCTTGCAAACTACCCACGGCTTTGGCGTGTTGTCCAAAAACTGGGTATAATATCCTGTCTTTGCTCAGCCACTCATAGACAGGGACTGACTTCTTCCTGCGTGCCAGGCACTGGGCTGGGCATTCAGAATAATAGATGAATGAATGAATGAATCTCACAACCTCTGCGCTGAATGGTTCACCACACATTTCAGAATGTGCAGACAATAACCTTCTAATCACTCTCTCTTTTCAAAGCAGAAGTCAAACGAGCTGTTACAATTACTGAATTAGTGGTGACAGAATACACAAACCAGGGATAGGACAGCACAGGCTGGGTCCCCGAGGAGGAATGTCACTCGTGTGAGTGTGACCACAGGGCTTGACACCCCAATCAGACTTATCTGTGGTGTGACTATCATTGATTGAGGCTAGATCCCTAACTGGAGCAAACATTTGATCCTGTTATGTTATGAGTTTGGGGAGTTACATCAATGCTTGGTCGAATTGAGAGCACTGTATCCACACGTGACTGTGTTAATTCTCACTGGCCCACAAGCCCGGGCCAGAGACGAAGCAGAGCTGACCAAGCAAAAACCAGAAAATGGGTCTAACACAAAATACGAAACCCTGTGCCCCTCCTTCTACATCTTTTCCCTGTGGATTTCATGAGGCAAGACGAGAATTCTTCAGTGCATGTGGTTTGTGATCTCTATGCCTTTTGATAGGTAAACAAAGGAAGAGATGACCATGGAAATGCCCACTGGCCCCTGGAAACGTACGTCATCAGGAGCATTTTTGTGGCTCAATGATTTCCCCAAATCAGTGAGGCCAAACATGTTAGCTTTTGAAGCTGTCTGTGGTTTTGATGAGACTGGGCAACAGGGCAAGAAAGCCCCATACAGCCAGATACGTAAGTGTACTCGAAAGTACTCATGGTCATTCCATTCATTCATTAACTCTGCTGTTATAGCTCTTTCTGGGTGCCTGAGACTGTGCTAAAAGCTGGGATCACACAGATTCTCTTTTTAATTCAGAGCAAAAAGAACGGGTAGAAACCTCAAAAGCTGATAAACTTTCCGTCAGAAAAGAAAACTTCCAGCAAAACAAATATACAACGTGGTGTTGCTTTTATGTGGAGAACCTTCAGCCTCCTATGTCATTACGTCAACTGACCACAGCTCAAGTGCTAATTTCTCAGGAGCTGGTGCAAAGTGCAAGGCTTGAGAAGCTAGTAATTAGTAAGTCATCTTTCCTATCATTGCTCCTGAAGGAACACCAGTCAGAATTACGCCTAGAAAGGTTACTTCTAAGTGAAACAGAGAACAGAAATGTCACTCCGATTGAAAATAAAGAAAAAATTCCTACCTGGAAACACTGCCATGGCCGTGGGAGTCTTTCAGTAGTTCACAAGGCAAGGGACAGATTTAGGAAACACATTTCCCAGCAGACAGCCCCTCCCAGCTGGTCTCTATCTGCTCCCCCGGCGCTGCCCCCAGGGGTAAATCTATCTATAGACACTCTTGTATGCCTCGGCCTCTCTCGGGGCCTCAGCATCATATTGTCACAGGACAGCTATAAAATCTCTCCAGCAGCAGGAATCTATTGACCAATGGATAAATCATACGTGCAGTAAAAATTCTGGGTGTCTGAATTCAGAAGCCACACAGAGGGACTCAGGCTCGCTACTCGGCCGCTGGTATAAAGTTTCTTTAATCAGACAATCCCCTCATTAATGAGTTCCCACGTGTTCACTCGCCTCCGCCCCCCAAAAAAGATTAATCCATAAACAACGAAGAAATGAAATAATGGCAGCCAATTTTTTAAAAATTCATTCAAATATTAACTCCACTGGAATTAAATTTTTTTTT
Source organism: Phoca vitulina (assembly GCF_004348235.1). Taxonomy (NCBI): domain Eukaryota; kingdom Metazoa; phylum Chordata; class Mammalia; order Carnivora; family Phocidae; genus Phoca; species Phoca vitulina. The sequence goes on along the minus strand of NW_022589773.1, from coordinate 3,896,078 downwards.
CATTTCATTCAAAACGTAGAAATTAAAATGACAGAGAAATCGTGTTTGTTTGAGGACTTAAAGGATCCAGATCTACTCCTTGAGCTGCCCCAGAAAGATGAAATTTGGGGAATTGGGACAGAAAGGAAAAGTAATTCATGCCGATTATTGGACTTTGTTGGAGGAGGCAGGAGGGAGTCTCGTTTTCAACACAGGATAATTTCATTTTTACAGTTGCCTGGTGAAAACAACTGATAATAGATCAAATGGCCTAAATCTGTCATCTGCAAAGAGGAGTTCTCTGTGGCTTATCTAGTACCCCACCCGGCCCAGGCTCACACCCTTCCCAGACCAAACTGGGCATTATTAGCAGCTCTAGGTAGTGATCAAGAGCCTGGTCTGACCTGCCCAGCCCAGCAAGCTCCACAGGAACATAAGACGCAGGCGCAAGAGAAGACGCTGTTCCTGCCCAGAGTTTTCCACTGACTTTAACTAAAATAGGGAAGCTCAGTCTTGATTCTCTCTACTCCATCTTAGGGTGCTGACCGGGTGCTTTTCAAGCCCTTGAACACAAGAGTCCATTTTCTCTAACTCCTTCCAGAGCCATCTCTATGACCTGGCAGCCAGGAAGAGGCGTCCCCCAGACCGCCCCGAGGGCTTCTCATCCGAAGGTCCAGGGCTGTTTGTAGATCTCAGTCTGTCTGGTAGGAGCCGCAGATGGCCCTTGTCCACACCCTCTCACCTAAGACTCCAAGGGGCATGGAAGGAGGAGAGCTGTTGGTTTCCTCTTTCCATACCTCCATGTAGGGAGCTCACCTATTTATAGGTGTGTGGTCAACCCCAAAGGAATAACAAGTGGTGTTAGTGGTTTTATTCCTCTTACTCATAAAGATTGGGAGCAAGTACTTGTAAAGGAATTTAACATGCTCAGGAAGAAGAGGCACACAGCTGAGAAGTGTGCCTACCCCCAACCTCTACCTCTGCCTCAAACACGCCTTTTTAGGGAGCTCTATGGCTACAAGGATGCAATGGTGCAGGGTGACCACGTGATGGGATGCCTGACCTAATCCATTCTTGAACAAACACTTATTATCCATCTGCCATATGGCAGATCTGCCATGCTGGCTTTTCCAGTGCTCAGTTTTCTCACCAAATCATAGAAGAGTCTGATTCTCAAGTATGAAGTGATAACGGGGCCAGGGATGACACAAAGTTGTGCAGGTTGTGTACTGCACAAGGGCACCCAACCAAGGAGGTAAGTAGGAACTGAAATGCAGCCCATGACCCTTTTGCCAAGCCAGGCACCCATGGGGCTGCATTTGCTCAAAGGGCGCTCCTTTCCCTAATGCACAACAAAAGCATTTTCTAGTCAAACAGGGGTCCCGTGTAGGAGAGATGACATATGGTCAGATGTCAACAGGCCGGCGTACCCTACAACTAGCTCTATCAATAAAAGATGACATAAAAATGGATGAATTTCTTAATCCGTCATTGTCTCAGTCTTCCCATCTGTCAAATGGGGACAATAATGCTCCTCCATGTTTATCCTTGTTTTAGGAGCAGACTCAGCTCACTAGAAAGAAAGTCCTCAAAGAATGTAATGTTTATATTAAATATTAGACTTCATTTCCTCCCTTTGTCCCAAGAGAATGCTGCTTAGTAGCTATGGATCATCCTCTGACCAGAGAGGAAAATAAACCTACTTTGCAGCCCCTGCCAAGGAAAAGTAATGGAATCTCTTCTTTCACTAGTCATGCAATACTCATGAGAAAGACCCAGCTGGGCACCAGCTACTGCTAAACACCTATTTGGGGCCCAACAGAAACTTCAGATCAATTCTTCCTTACATGTCTTCCCAAATTTTATATGGAAACAAAGCTCATAAACAAGACTACTAACCAATTTTTGCAAAGAGATGGAAAAGACAAGACTTTCCTCCCTTCCTTGAGGGCAGACTATGTGCCTTTCTCATTCTTGAGTTTCGGGCCTGAATTCAACAGCATGATTGCTCAACCAATATTTGTTGCCCTGTGCAGAGTGGCCCAACATGGGCTTCCAAGTGCCTGATCCTCCCCCTCAGGGGAGAGATGTGGATAGAGATTAGATTAGCAGGGCCCTGATTAATTCATACTAAATCATCCCATTTGGCTAGACCTGCAGAAAAGGCTCTTCTTCAATTCCCATGTTTGGAAACTTACTTTATCTAACCTAGATCTTGCATGTTCTTTTTCCAGCACTAATGAAATCAGAAAACACAGTGATGAAGAAGTTCTTTTTCTTAAGATTTTATTTATTTAGAGAGAGAGAGAGAGAGAGCGTGTGCACAAGCTGGGGAAGGGGCAGAGGGAGAGAGGGAGAGAGCATCTCAAGCAGACTCCATGCTCAGTGCAGAGCCCAAGACAGCTCAATCTCATGACCCTGAGATCATGACCTGAGCAGAAATCAAGGGTCAGTGCTTAACCAACTGAGCCACCCAGGAGCCCCAAGAAGTTCTAATTCAACTATTTTAATATGCTACTTCTGAGTTACAGATGAATTTATTTTTCTAGGTTAAAAAAAAAATCTAAAAACTAATGTTAGTGTCATTGGGCCGTGCTCAAAGCACGATACTTTGGTCTGAACTTTTTGTCTGATTCACAGTTTAGTTGTAGACTTTATTTTCAGCCTTGAAAGCCAACAAATGGCTTGTTTAGTATCTCACTTCAAGGAAAGCTCAAGATTGTAGGAGAGGGAAAGCAAGTTCTGGTCTCCAGCTTGAGGTCCTCTTTTGGGGGACAGAAACTCATGGTATGAAGTCAAGCTGCACTTCTATTTTTCTCCTTCATTTCCCTCCTGAGAGCTAAGGAAGGGGATTGCAGAGGGAGCTTCTCACAAACAACACTCACCCAGGCTTTAAATGTATTTACTCTGGTTTCAATAGCATCGATTCCTACAGTACACTCTTGAAATAATACTTTGCCACTTAGGGGCTTCATTCTTCTCCCAGGCAGATGGTACTTAGGAATGTCTTTACCGCCACCTTGTGGAATGGAGACAAACTTACAATTATCCCCCTTAATTCGAGGGAGATAGGTTCCAAGACCCCCAGGGGGAACGCCTGAAACCACAAATAATACTGAACCTTATATATATACTATGTTTTTTTTCCTATACATACATACTTATGATCAAGTTTAATTTATAAATTAGGCACCGTGAGAGATTAACAATAACCAATAAAGTGGAATGATTATAAAAGTAATGTGAATGTGGTCTCTCTCTCTCTCTCTCTAAATATCTTATTGTACTGTACTCACCCTTCTTGTGATGATGTGAGGTGATAAAATGCCCACGCAATAGGATGAAGTGAGGTGAATGACGTAGGCATTGTGACGTAGTGTTATTTGACCTTTTTGACCTTTTGATTATACCTTAGAAGGGGGACCATCTGCTTCCAGGCCCTGGCTGACTGCGGGTAACTGAAACCAGGGAAGTAGAAACAGCAGATAAGGGGCGCCTGGGTGGCTCAGTCAGTTAAGTGGCTGCCTTTGACTCAGGTCATGATCTCAAGGGTCCTGGGATCAAGCCCCGCGTCGGGTTCATTGTTCAGCGAGGAGCCTGCTTCTCCCTCTGCCCCTCCCCCTGCTCATGCTCTCTCACTCTCTCTCTCTCAAATAAATAAATAAAATATTTTAAAAATTTTTTTAAATAAAAAAAAAAGAAATTGCAGTTAAGGGATGGACCATGTTTGTAAAAGCCTGCTGTTTTATTCCATTTTTTTGGTCACACTTGAATTTTTTTTCTCATTTTTGATCACTTTTTCTTTTCTGGGAAGGAGTCTCTGCTGCTCATGTTCCAGGAGCATCTCGCACCTGGCAGGGAAAAAAACAACCCTGCTTGCTTCATGCCCTGTTATTCTCGGTCAGACGGAGCTATGACACACAGCGAGCAAAAACTTCCATTCCCTGGAAAGCTTTTAAGCTTCACAGACAGTGCCAGGAATTGAACCATAATCCTAAATAATTATATTTACAAGAAAGGGCCTGCCCATAATCTTCCCAAAAAATAATATTACTCACATATGTTTTGTATAGAAATCCACATACATTGGCTTAGCCATGTTTGCATTCTGATCTTAGACTAGAAAATTAGCCTGACCTAACAGAAGTGTTTAAAGTTGCCTGCCCTACAATATATCACATCATTTGCTTTCAATGCAAAGCGTGGTCTGGTTTATTTTCCATTGCATTTTCCTGTCGCAAAGACACTTCTATAGCTTTGTATATCTCTATAGATGGCTCTAAGGGAAGGGCTTAGAAGTAAGGCTATCCCCATGTTTGGATAAACACATCTATCTGTTTTACCTCAGAGTGAACTATCTCGTCATGGGAAACCTTGAAGTCCACTAAATATACACCAACATTTTTAAGGAGTTTGATTATAAGCGATGTCTCTGTTTTTAAAAAATTATGTAACTTCTTCACTTGGAAGAAGCTGGTTTTGTATAATTCTTTTTAGCAGCTACTATTTCCAGGACCAGAGTAGATAATTCACATAACTGCAGCTTTGACTTGAACCACCACCATGGTTACTAAACTCTACAACACGGACATTGCATCTGAACAGACAAAATGTTGGAAGCAGCTAGAACCATCTTGCAGCGAAGATCCTTCTTTTGTGAAGCCTACTTTCTTTTACTGGAAGAAAGACTTGACTGTAGTCAGGGCTGTGATTTTCACAGCACAATTCCCTTCATGTGGTCTAAGAGATTCTGGAGTTGGAAGTTCAGGAGAGGAGGGAGGCAAGGATGTGAGGCTCTCTCAGGAATGCTCAGGAATCTGGGAATACTGATACATGAATATTTGGGAGGGGGAAAAAAAGTGTGACACAAGGCAGGGCCCAGAAAGGGAGGCAAGCTGAATCCTTTTACCAGTGTTGGTCAGGAGCCCTGTAAGTTCCAATCTCGAGTTTTCAGAGTAATGTCAAAGCTAGAAGGGGACATAACACATCAAAAGTCCTGGGAATGGAAGAAGTAACACAAGGAAAATGAGGTTAAAGAGAACAGCAGGTTGAAAAATAAAATGCATTTTTGATACTATGTGACAGGCCTTATTTTTTATCTCTAAGTCCTCAAGAAGAGAAATGAAAGAGAGAATCCAAGAGGAAGTAAAAAAAAAAAAAAAAAAAGAAGGCCAATGAGCTCTTTCTGAGGAAAGAAGTGAAATCGGTCACCAAATACTCAGAATGCTGTGAGGAGCACTGGGGCTGGTCACCAAAGCAGTCAGCTGTCCCAGGCTGGGGGGAGAATTGCACATTGGGCTCCCAGCTGGTAGGGTGGGGCCACGTGGCTTGTCTTGGTCAATGACAAGCAGACGGCAGAAATGACATGTGCCACTTCTGGGACAGAACACTGAACTGCGGATGTAAGACTCAGCGCTATCTATTCCCTGTGGCACAGTGGCCTGAAATTCAAGAGGGTGGCTACTTAGCTATCTTGGGTCTCTGAGAGACTGCCATGGGCACAGCCACTTGGCCCGAACATGTAATGTCGGTGAGATGGTTCTGGCCATTAACATATGGGGATGTTTGTTACTGCAGCATGCCAGAGGCCATCCTGACTGATACACACCCACAGTAGGGAGGCAGGACGCTTGTTTCTTTGGACAGGAGAGTGTGACATGGTCCTTATGTTCAGGCAATGAGTACCTGAAGCTTATAGCGGAAAGACAGAGAGGACACTGGCCAGTGTGAGAAAACCTTACCTTTAAAATCAGTTTTCTGCCTCCTCAAAGGAAGATTGAATTCACCTTCCAGGCAATCGTTACCTTATTTTAGGAAAAACCCCAAAATATGCCCTTTGGTTACATTAATACAAATCAAGAATACTCCTAATGGTTGTTAGGGGAGGACTAAAAAACACCCTCTAATTCAATTCAGTGCTTTGAGGAGAGGAAGTTAAGCCTTGATTTGGAAATGTCAATTGTTACACAGAATGGAGTCAGAGTTGTGACTCAGAGGCTTTCTTGCTTTCCTCAGTGAGAGAAACTTGTCTTTCTTGCTTTCCTCAGTGAGAGAAACTTTCCTCAGTGAGAGAAACTCTGTCTCCCCCCAACATGGCCGAGGGTGGAGGAGGTGAAATGGGGTAGCTGAGAAAGACCTAGGGAGAGTCAGGGTCCCTGGGCTTGCAGGAGAGACACTGCTGGGAGCTCCACGAGGCAGGTACGCTGCTGGTCCTTACGTCAGTCATTCCCGGCCTGAGAAGGACCTGGCAAAACTTGTGGCCTGGCCTCTGTCTTGAGGGAAGTGTGAGGAAAACTCTCCACTTGAGATGCAGTGGTTGGGACAGCAGTACCATCCCCCGAAGGTTAGAGGAGCGGTAATAACACCAGCCAGAGGAGGGAGGAAGGCCCTCTGCCCTTCAGCCAAAGGTGGCCGCTGAGAAAGACATAGGAAAGAAAGAAGACTGGAGAAAAGGAGTGAGGAATGTGATCCCAACACACATTAATATTGGCAATGGTGATGATGATCGCTAACATCAAGTAGAATCTACTATGTGCTGGTTACTGTTCTAAGTACACACACACACACACACACACACACACACGTGTGTCACATGACGACAGCAACCTGAGAGACTCTCAGAAAGAAGCTGGGCACGCTGTGGGAGTGGGGTGTAGTCCCCTATATTTCCATATTTTCTATAGTAGAGGAGGACCAGGGCAAATGGGGTTAATGACCACATTTTTTCAGTAAAACCTAGCAATATCTGGACATACCTCATCCAGTTGTTGGGTAGGATACCTCTTCCATGACACAATTAGCTCACACTTCAGAAGCACCTGCTGTGGGTCAGACACCACCAGTCACTCAACACCTATGCTTTCCTCCCTACTCGGTGCCAGGCCCCGTGAGGAGCACGGTAGGCGGCAGTGAGCAGGCGGGCCCAGTCCCTGGCTTGATGGAGACAGAAACTAAACAGGAGAGCTAATGAGTTAGTTAGTTAGTTAGTTAGTTAGTTAGTTAGTTGTTAGTTTTTACAAATTATATGTGATATAACAGAAACCAACCCTGGCAGAGAAGGACAGGGGTGCTCAGGAGAGCGTGCTTCAGACCCGGCCTCTCTGAGGAGGTGAGCCTTCTGCGGACCCACAAAAGAAAAGCCTGAAGATGCTGGGGGTGCTCCTGGGCTCAGAACCTTCTCCTGCAGGAAGGCACTCACGCCACGGAGGAATGAAGCCCCGAGAGGGCGGGGCTTAGCGAGGAAGGCCACAGAGGATGGCTTTGACTTTGACTTTAGCAACACCCAGGGGAAGCCTTTGAAGAGATTTAAGTAGGAAAGTAAAAGGATCTCATTTACGTTTTCAAAAGACGACGGTGGCCACTAGAGGGAACTCCCATTTCCCGAGCTCGCATTCTGTGCCTCACTGCTCTAGGCACTCTTGTTTATCTCATTTACTCCTCACAACAACCCCAGGAAGTAAGCTACTAGTCCCACTTTGCAAATGATGACTTGGTTTGCCTGAGATGATGCAGCCGGAGGGGCCCCAGCACAATGTAAAGTTCACTCAGTGAAATGCTTTATGTATGATGTCTGGCCACCAGAGCTGCTTCCCAAAGCGAGCTTAGGGCTGTGCTCCCAGCGAGGGAGACTCCCGAGGGGACCCCGGAGGCAATGCAAGGCACCCAACATCCACAGGTGCACCCGGTGTCATCTGCAGACAAAGTAGACAACGTGCCATGCTCGTTTTTTCAATATTCACGACTGGTAAAATACACATTCGTAAACGTGCACTAAATTTACTGTATCTTTGTGCCACTTTGTATCTTCTCAAGCAACAGAGATCCAAAGTACAGGCACAAGCATGTGGGGCTCATTAAAATGCCTGATATTTAAAACACATCCTCGTTATACAACCACTGAAGAACCACTGGTTTTATTTTTTTCTTTTAGGATTTATTTATTTATTTTAGAGAGAGAGCAAGTGGGGCAAGGGGCCAGAGGGAGAGAGAGAGAATTTCCAGCAGATTCCCCACTGAATGGGGAGCGCGACGCAGGGCTCAATCTCGAGACCCTGAGATCATGTCCTAAGCCGAAATCAAGAGTCAGATGCTTAACCAGCTGAGCCACCCAGGTGCCCCAGAACCACTGGTTTTAAACAACAGTTCCATGCTCCCATTCTGGAGAAAGCTGGAACTCATGGTGTCCTGGCCACCAGGGCGGGGATGAAAACTCCTTCACAAAGCCACCCACCACTCCTGCTTCACACACCACGGTAGTTCCGCTCCCTGGGTGCATCCGAGTCACCCCACCTTTGAAGATCCTGTCCTCGCACCATGCAACGTAGACATACACATATATTCACGGCCCTACATACAGGTTCGTCCAAAAGGCAGATCTTCAGATGGTCGGAAATGAGAAACTTGAAAGAACACAGACAAGGTCACCCAGAGACAGTGCTGCCCATGATAGGCCCATTTGATAGGATACAACTTCAGTCTCATTCTTTTATTTCATGCAATTCAAGACCAAAAACAAGGCTCTCCGTCCTAGCTCCAGCCAGCCACGTGCAAGTGAATAAAAGCAAACGTTGGTTTACCACACTGCATGAATATGTTTAGAGCTTGGCACCAGCAAACTCATGTTCTATTTTCCCAGGCCTGTTTGTAAAATATAGCCTGTACTTGACCCAGGGTGGAATGATATCTATAGCTAAAACTGCCAACCAGAGGAAAGCGTGGGGATTTCAGACCTCAACAAGCTATTGACTGGTTGGTTTTCTTCATCTACTGCTTATTGTATTGAGTACCTTCCTCATAACAGGAACTACACTCCATTTTTCGTTGTTACTGTGTTTATTATATACAACAACCTCTTTAAAGCATTGAGATGTTATTGTCCCTATTTTATGGATGAAGAAAATGAGGCTCACGGAAGTGAAGTGGACTACCAAGGTAGCTAGCGAGTGTCTTAGCTGAGATTCATGGCCAAGTCTATTTTTGAAGCCTATGTATGATTTTAAATTTTTTTTAAGATTTTATTTATTTATTTATTTATTTATTTTGAGAGAGAGAGAGAGAGCACGCAAGAGAGAGCATGAGCAGGAGGGGAAGGGCAGAGGGAGAGGGAGAAGCAGACTCCCCGCTGAGCAGGGAGCCTGATGTGGGGCTCGATGTGGGGCTCAATCCCAGGACCCCAAGATCATGACCTAAGCAGAAGGCAGATGCTTAACCAACTGAGCCCCCAGGTGCCATTGAAGCTTACCTATGATTTTAATCACTCCATTCTACCCGACTGCTTCCCAGAAACCTCAGCCACGTGATTTAGAGCATTATAGAACACTTTCTGACCTTTCATAAAAATTGCTTATCTAGAAATGGGGACTATTAGTGTCACCTTCTAATAAAGGAACAGAGTAAACATCACCTTAAGCTGAAATAGCTATCTTAATTTCTGGAATAAATAGGCATCTATAGTAATAAATGCACAGTTACAGGAATATTTGTCAAGTTTTTTACTTTCTCAAATTTCTCTCTTGAAACTCTCTAACGTTGAGAAATTTGTTAAAGTATGTTAAAGCATGCTATTTTTCTCTTTTCTTATACACTGTATTCAGATATAACACGCATAACGAAAATCGCATAGACTGGGGCGCTTGGGTGGCTCAGCCGTTAAGCGTCTACCTCTGGCTCAGGTCATGATCCCAGCGTCCTGGGATCAAGCTCCGCGTCAGGCTCCCTGCTCAGCGGGAAGCCTGCTTCTCCCTCTCCCACTCCCCCTGCTTGTGTTCCCTCTCTCGCTGTCTCTCTCTCTCTGTCAAATAAATAAATAAAATCTTAAAAAAAAAAAAAAGAACAGAAAATCGCATAGACCATAACACCTCAATGAATTTTTTTTTAAGCTATGCATTTATTGTTTTTTAAGTAGGCTCCAAGCCCTGTGTGGAGCCCAACGTGGGGCTTGAACTCACAACCCTGAGATCAAGACCTGAGCTGAGATCAAGAGTCATACACTCAACCGACTGAGCCACCCAGCTGCCCCCCTCAATGAATTTTTATAAAACGCACCCAGATCATGAAACAGAACACAACCAGCACCCCCAGGGCCCCCTCCTGCCCAGCCCAGTCCAGCTTTCCAAGATTAAGTACTAGACTGACCTAATCCCATAGTTTAGTTTTGTCTCTCTTTAAATTCCATATAAACGGGATGATACAGTATGTACTCTGCGACTATTGCATTCCTTCAATATTATGTGTCTGAAATTCATCCCTGTTGCTGCAAACAGTTGCAGTTTGTTTATTCTCACTGCTGTCTATTCTTACTGCTCTATGGTAGGAAAACACAATTCATTTCTCCACTCTATTGTTGCATGGGATGCACCTACACTAAAACATTATTTATGCCTTGCTTATTGGAAATTCAAATTTTGCTTTGTTTTCTGGCAGGCCTAATCCTTGCCAACGCTTAACATTGTCAGTAGAAGTGGCTACTTTATTTAAAAACAAAAACAGGGGCACCTGCCTGGCTCAGCCGGTACAGCATGTGACTCTTGATCTCAGGGTCATGAGTTCAAGCCCCATGTTGGGCTTAGAGCCCACTTAATTAAAAAAAAAAATACCCTAGTAGAAGTTGCATCTACTTAAATAAAATCTACTTAAATAAAAGATTTAACAGTCTTTCAGTTCCTCTGAATAACAAGAACAGGAAACTGGTTTATTCAAGAGTAACTCCTCCTCCAGGAAAAAAAAAAAAAGTCCACTTTATGTCATGAAGTACATCTTTCAGCTAGCTACATTTGTTAAATCAACTGAAACAAAGCCAAGTCTTAACTTCTGATGCATACACAGTTTCAATTGTGTTAACAGCTTGCTTACAAACAGAAGTTGTTGTCATAACAATGTTTATTATTTCTATGAAGTTTTTTTTATTCTCCAAAGCATATTACAAATTACAAATTCGTGAAGCTTCACGCCAGCCCTCTACCCCACCCCAGGGCAGAAGAGAGTACTATCCTCATTTTAAAGCTCAGAATCCCAAAGTCTAGATATGAACCCGCTGATTGCAGAGTCAATTTCAAACCCAAAAGCAGAGATCTTGGCTCCATGTTCCAAACACCAAGCTTATGTCAAAAGGAAACATTAATAATCCACCTAACAAAAACTACTGACACTCTGCTTTTCCAACTAAAAATGAGAAAGAAAGTGGTATGGGTGGGGAGGGACGGTCAGGGAAGGCTGAACTTCCAAATGCTTATTTTCATTCAATATAAGCCTCACCAGCAAAGTTTCAACCTCGGTAAAGTTCTGATTTGTTTTTTGATTCTTTTTTTTTAAGGTTTATTTATTTATTTTAGAGAGAGATTGAGCACGTGAGCAGGGGGAAGGGCAGAGAGAGAAAATCGCAAGCAAACTCTGAGTCAAGTGCCAAGCCCAATCCTGGGCTCCATGAGGAGCTCAGTGTGGGGTTCGATCTCACAACTCTGAGATCATGAGCTGAGCCAAAACCAAGAGTTGGATGCTTAACCAACTGAATCACCCAGGGGTCCCTTGTTTTTTGATTCTAAAAATGGGTACTTATCAAGAATACAAGGCTCAGACAAGCGATACCCACAGAAAGCCAGAAAAATATAAATTCATGAAAATGTAGTGGGGTCCAGAGGAAATTCTAAGATTAAATTGCAAATGATAATTTGCAAGGATATTCTGAAGCAGAATTCTGCTGTTATCTTCCAATATGATTACCGAACAAGTATTGAAAATTACTGACCAAGCACAGTAAAGCTGGTCTAAATTTCTCTCCTGACTTTTCCAGCCACAAAAATCTTGGCTTTGGGGAACATTTGTCCTAAAATGACTATTGTTCAATCCAGATCCTGATTGGAAGTGAGACTCTGAGGTTCTGTTGGGAACAGCTGGGATATTTTGGGGGAAAACATTCTAATTCTATATTTGTCTTCAAATATTAACCAATGATTTGTGAAACTTTCCTTGGCAACTAATATTTAAAGAAATAGGAAATTGGGTATTTTCCAGAGCAGTTTTCCCTCTGAATTATTCCTTTAGTTCCTCCAGAAAGATCTCCCTCAACTTGCTTACACTAAAGACCTTTGTCCCCAGTTCTGCACTTTTTTTTCTGTTGAATAAAGGAAAATGGCCATTTAAAAACGGGGAAAAAATGTAATTATAACCATGATCAGTGGCTATGTACTGAAAAATAAAACTGTGGGATCTAGAAGACATACAACTGGTGGTGATAAAAGATCAAGTTTAGTTCACAAGCACAAAAAGTTAAAGAAAATACATTGCTTAAATTGAATGAGCCAAAGATATATTATGAGAGCAGAACTCCTTAACGGGTAAGGAAGAAACACTGGCAGAAAGCCACAAAATTAAAGAGCAAGAGACTTTATAATGACTGTCTTTACGCAATGGTCAACCACGATCCAGTATGGACATATTAAAATAAATTTATCTTGCTAAGTAGAGTTGTTTAGCTGAAAAAGGGATTCTTAAGAAGTGAATTCATGACATGCTTTCAAGACCATGAAAAGTTTGAAAGGTCCTAATTTACCCCACAAAACTGGTCATCTTCCCATGACCCCACCCCCACCATCTTCCTCATCTTAGTATATAACTACCCATTTCCACATGTCACACACCTAGGAGTCATTATTAATTCTCTCTTCATTCCTTTCCTTATTTAATCCATTGCCAAACTCTACCCTTTCTATCTCTAAATTGTATTATAAATCCATCCTAACCCTGCTCCAGCCCACACCACCCCTGCTCCAGCCCCCATGGATGGCCCCCAAGGACGGCCTCAGCTCCAGGTGCTCTTGCTATTTCCATGCCTGCCCAGCAGCTGTTTTTGCTCCATGCAGCAGATAGGGTACCTTTTAAATTCTTGTTACTAGATCATATCACTTCCTGACAATTTAAAAAACAAAACAAAACAAAACAAAAACTCTTTTATCAAACTTCTTAGTACAACCCACAAGGAATTGCAACTAGCATCATCTTGGCACATAGGAAGTGTTCGAGATACATTTGCTGGGGGCAGCTGGGTGACTCAGTTGGTTAAGTGTCTGACTCTTGGTTTCAGCTCAGGTCATGGTCTCAGCGTCGTGAGGTCAAGCCCCACGTCAGGCTCTGCAGTGGGCATGGGGTCTGCTTGAGATTCCCTTGACCCTTCCCCCACTTACATGCTCATGCTCTCTCTCTCTCTCAAATAAATAAATAAAATCTTTAAATATACATACACATTTGCTGAATAAATAGATGCTTAAGGGAGCCTCCCAAGGAAAGAAGGAGCCCCAGCAAAGTCCTCACAAAGGAGGGGTGGGGAGGCAGAAAGATGATCTATAAAGGGAATGTTCTAAGCAGGTCAGGGCTCCACAACAAGCCATTTGTTGCTGAATCTTTGTGATCAACTTCCAGACAGGCTCCTGAGACTCTTCTATGTTTGGAAGATGCATCTGCTTGCTCTCCCCCCTACTTCCCAATCTCCACCTTCTGGTTCCATCACTTCCAGGCAGCCCCTGAGGAATCCAGAGTCTCCTGTGGGTGTCATTCATCAGTTCTCCAGGGACAGGGGTCTCCCCTGCTATTGGCATCATGCATGTGGGCTCCTTGGAGGGGTGGGGGATGGTGACCCTAGGCATGTCAGGCTCCCAACACTGTCGAGGCATGAACTTTCAGAGGTAGGACCAAGTGGGTCTCAAAATAACAGAAACTGGACCCAGAACAATCATTAAGAAGACTCATAGGAGAATGCGCCAATCAAGAAGGGAGTCCAGAAACTATCAAGAAGACATTTCCCTTTGCCACACACACATTCACTAATTTACATCCACACACACCTTCACTAATTTACATCGAGGCAGGATTAGATAGTAACCCAGAACCATATAATCTACTATTTGCTATCCGTTCTTCAATAACACATTTCCCATTTCTAACTGTGTGTTCATTATTTAAAAATAACCTATTGCATCAATTTCTTCGAAACATCCACTACCAAGGCTGCTTCGACTCTCCCAGTGAATCTGCTGCTGAACACACACCCAGGAGGAAACGTGGTATGATAACGTACTAGAACAAGATTCCATAGGCCAAACGAACGTCAGCCTACGTCTACCTGAGGCAAAAGGAGAAACTGGATTAATTTCTCAGACCACTCCCCACTCTGAAAGGCTACAATCATGACCAAGTGATTCTGTAGAACACTGTTGGGAGAGCCTGGGGGCCTTTCTGTAACTCAGCCCCGCGGACCTCCCAAGACCACCACCAGCTCCATTCTTTACTGCTCTTCTCCCCCAACACTGGCAGTCTGCCCGATATCTTTTCCACCCACCTCTCTGCTGACCCTGAAGACAGGTGCACAAGCTCTAAGATCGGGCTGCAAAACGCTTCGGGCAAACAGAAGGAGAACATCAGCAACAACCACAAAAACTGGGGGATGCTAAATGTTCTTACGGCCCTGGTACCCTCCTGAGGAGGCAGATGGAAGTTCTGGTATATTTGAGCGCCCAGTTTATATTCTGAGGATAAGACTGTCTAAATCTTTGGAGGCCATATCATTTATCATCCATACTAAGGCAGTTCTGAACACAAAAAGAGGTGCTAAGGATCATGACATTGGGACGAGACCTTCTTCCCTCCTTGCCTCTGACCTGTCTAGACAGGTCACCTCTCCGTGGGGGCCGCCCACATACCTGAACACAGAGTCACATTTGTACTGGTGGGCCACTCTGTTCTTGGTTTCCACTGGGGTTTTACCCCCATGGTAAGACTGATCACTTAGCACACCTCTGCACAAGTCTAGGTCTTTCCCTAAGAAAAGTCTTTCCTGGGTTTCTAAATATTGCTCATGGTTTAGAACAAAAATAATAGAGAGCAGACAGAGACCTTTTCAAGGGTTTCTAAGTTATCTTACAGACCCCTCAAAACATCCAAATATTCAAAAGACGTGCACATTCTGGACATATGGAAACCCTCTACCCAAGGAAAAAGAGAAAACAAAACCAAAAAACCCCCAAGTACTTAATGAAACATCTTTATCCGTGAAAATATAAGGGCAAATGGTTTAACCCACTGCAAAATTCATTGCCAAACCCAAGACAAAAACACGTCTGAGAATTTCGATGCGAAATTTTTACACAAAACCACATGATGACAGGATTCCTCCACCTTTGGAAAATGCTAACCTTTCCTAAATGATCTTTTTCTCTTAAGGAAGGGAATTAGCACTGTTTTAATTCTTCTACTTTGACTGTCACAATTTTTATTCAAGGATTTAAGCCTAAGCTATTAAGTCTGGCTTCAGAACATTAGTCTGAAAGATGGGAAGCAGAAATATGCTTTATATTGATAGTAACATATCTCAACTAGAGAAAAGGAAAACATAACAAGTGTGCTACCCAGCCTAGTTAGCCTGTTTATTTACTAAGCCTTACTGCACCTTGAACCATAATCACCTCAAAAAAACATGCTAGCATTATGTTTCTCTGCCTTATTTCCTTAAAATAAATATTACATGGATCATCTATTCCAGATGACCTGTAACATCAAGTTACTTTTCCTTTATGCAATGTGTGAATATCATCCAAATTTCAAGTGACCTTATTAATCATATTATTAAATTGGAGGGTTTTGATGGAGCAGCTTGAATAAGAAATGTGTTGTCCTTTGAAAAAGACAAAGTTTATTTAATATCAAGCCAGGCTTGATACTAATAAACTCACTTTCCAAACTATTAACAAGAAACGATGTGAATATTTCGCATACATACAGCTCATTAAACCGGTTGATTAAACAGAGCAACCTCATTCCCATTCCACATTAAAGTAGCAAAAGGTTGCCCACAAGACAAAAATTCATCTCACTTATTTTTATCTTCCTCATCTTTTCCCTTTAAATTCTGCACACACCTTCCTGTCACATTGTTCTCCAGTTGCTCCTTCAGAAAGTTCCACTTCTCCCTCACGCATGAGAGGAAAAAGTAACTTTTCACTTTATTATAACTAAAATTTACATGTACTTTACAACTTACAAAACCCTGCTTATATGAGTTTGCCCTCACTTAAGATAGTTGTTGGCGAAGGTCAAAAACAATTGAATACTGGCAATTTCCTATGGTTCAATGTAATCTATGATTCACTGGGTCCTTACCACCACCTGTGAGGAAGATATGACTATTCTTATTTTACCAATTAACCTGAGCTTCAGAAAAGTTAAGACATTGGCACAAAACACTCAGGAAGTACATTCCCCATATTTAAGGGCCCAAGTCTACTGATTCCAATTATTTTTCCCACTAAAACGCATTAAATGCAACACATAGCTCAGGGCTTTTGAGGTGTCTTGAGCAGAATGTCCAGTTTCTTAAACAATCTCTTTTCCCTACACCGCCTGAGGTGTTCTAAGAAGGAGATTCAAGCCCAAGAACCACTAAGATTCCCTTTTTATAAAGTTTTGGGAAGCAATAATGAGGAGAAGGGAAAGAGAAGCAGAAGGAACATAAAAGTTCCCATAGTGTGCTTGACTGGCTGGGCTATCAATCCTGCCTTCAAGGGAGGAATCAACACGGGCACCTTTGTGCTTTTCCTTCAAAGTGTTTCCCTTTCCAAAAATGGATTATTGTCAAACTGATGTAAAGACAGGATCAGTTCTTCAAAGAAAAAAAAAAAAAAGCCAGCATCATCTAATTCATAGCCTGGATCAAGCCACTGTGAGTTTCATTCAAAAGAAATTCTCATTGATCTTGACCCCCACACGCCGCTGGTCCCAGCAACATACCAATAGTTTTGGAACCAGCACCTATAGGCTGCCTCCCAAGAATTGAGACTCACAGGGAGCAACAAGCACATAAAAACTGAGCGTTCAGGAATTGGAAAGTCATAGATCTGAATCAATCTGCCACTCTCCTCAACCCTCCAAACTCTCAGCCTCTTCTCTATCACATCTGCTGTGATGGACATCTCCAGAAAAAAGGAGAAGCTCAGATGCATCTTGTTTATCCTAATAAAAGTCACCCTTGACTAACCTGGCATTGCATGAATAACATAATGCATTCCATTAAGAGATTCCCTGTTCCGAAGAAATTTAAAAAGTAACTTAACCTTTCACATCTGGACAGCACATCTAGGAAATGCAATGTGGGAGAATGTTCCCAGGAGATGGAAACGTATTTATGATCCCCCACGTTATAGGTGAATAAAGCACAACAGAGAAGACCTAAATCTCTTTGTAAACTAAATTGGAAAAATATGTTCTATAGCGGGGAGGTGGGGAGAGGGAGAATAGTAGAGACACATTGTACTCACAAAACCTTGAACTTCCCAGGCTTGTTAAAGCGGTAGACTCAACATACAGAGAGGGCTGACAGGTCTGAAGAGGAACCGTGTGAGCACAGTGAGTTTTCTCATTTCCAATTTTCATTTTTAAAGTCGTGCTTGGCCTGATTTTCTTTCAGACCTGTCTAAACTTCTCTTTGCGCCTGGAGCCTAGGGATGAGTACCAAATGTTTATGGCTGGCTAATGTGACTCTCCACAGAGGATACTGTCCTGTTTCTTATTTAAGGCACTTGTAATTAATCTGAACTGTCTCTTCTCAGACATGGAAGAACCAGATTCTAAAATTCTCTCCTTTCCTTCCTGTCCCCTCCCCACCCTTCCAGGAGAAATGGGAAACATTTTTCCTGTCATCATAACCTTCTGGATTTTTGAATTGTATTTTCTGATGAATCTGTTGTTAAGCTTCAGACGGCTGGAGCTCTGGGGTATCTGAATGGCGGGAAGTGATTTTCTAAGATTCATCCCCAGAGAACAAAGAGTGGAACACAATAGTGATTCTGTTAATAATATGAAAAGGGATTTTCTACACAGAAATCACATCAGCATATGTTTCTAGGTTCAATGTCCATAAGGTTCCAATTTAGACTAGAAAGAAAAAAAAAAATCACACTCAACAATCTCATATTGTAGATTTGATACGGAACTAGTGAATTTTAGTCAACAAAACCATTCACCTCTAGGGAAAAAACCCAGGGCAGTAAGTGGACTAAACCCAAACTATTCTTAGGGCAAATTGTTAAAATATTTTCGAAGAAAACTCTTGAAAAAAGTAATGTAAGAATTCTCCCATAAAACACCAGTCTTAGACTCATGCTAACTTGCAGTGAGTTTGACATTTAATAGTACATTTCTAGATAGATGCTTTACCAAAATTTCCCTCAAGCCAAATGTCCACAGATAATGCATTCCTTGCTTTTCAGTCAAAGAAGGGAGAAAAGGAAAAAAAAAAAAAGTCTGGTATCTAGACTTCTTCAAATTGTTCCCCCCCAAAATTTAAGCAGCTCTGAAGTGAAGAGACCTGAATGTGCATCAGGAGGCTAGTAGGTGTCAGAGACCAGCAGGGCCCTTCCTGCCCGTAAGGAATTCACAGTCTCGCGGGAGAAAATGGCTCATCAGCACTCAAGAGTACAACGTGTAAGTGCTAGCTCTAGGACCAAACACTCCACCAACGACTCCATTAGTGCTGTTCTCACTTTCGGGGATAAGGAGAAATGATCATAGCTTCTCTATGCACAGGAAGCATAGAAATCTATCATTAGCATTTCATGAGCATTACATTAAGCCTAGCCTCAACACACACACACACACACACACACACACACAGACCTGTCCTTGCCCACGTAGGTGAAGCAAAGTCCACATTCTGATCAGTGTGTCGGACAGATTTGCAAAATGCTCAACTCTTAGTTCACATATTTGCGCCCCACATGGAATGAAGCCAAATGCATATAGCTGTGCTTCTTCAGTTGTGTTCACCCGAAGACTAAGGCATTCCTGGGCACATCTGAGAACAGAGGCTATGACGTGAGGGACAAAGGAGCCGCAGGTTAGTCACTGCTAGGTCCATTCTAGGATAAGAAGCCAGGTAAGAGGGGAGGTTGTGTGGGAAGAAAGTTTGTGCCTGTCACTCGGATTACCCTGCCAGTCTTCAGGGACACAACGCCACACATCCTCAATTCAAATGGGTTTATTAAAATGAAAGAAACACCCACAGATATATCTCCATGGGGCTTTGAGGACACAGATGGAGCCCCACTGGGCAACGACCACTGTGCGGAGCTGAGCGCCATGAACAAGAGCCATCGGCAGTCTTGGCACGAGCTTTGCCAAGCCTCACCCCGTCAGCAGGCAATTCAATTGACAGTGGTATCTTGACAGGTGAGGACATCAGGATTGATATGCTCAACACAGACCCTAGAACCTCATTACCAGGTCTCGGGGTCATCAGAGAAAACAGACAATATGGAGGTCCTATGTGGACCGCACCTGGAAAGGCAGGAAATGGCAGGTGCCACGTAGCACCCAAGAGGGGTATGCAAGGTGCCTCCATGTGACTCCCCACGCTACGTAGGAAGAAGTTGAGAACCTGGAGTTTCCAGAGTTTATAGAGGCAGAGCTTCCTTTGTGACTTATTTTCACCTTAATTTTACCCCTAGTCCAGTGTGACTTCAGAAATACAAGTTATACTGAAAAACAGTTTCTTTACACAAAGAAAGAAAGATAAAATAAACATATTTTATAACTCCCACCATCCGCGCATGCATGGAAAAGTATCTATATTCAATCAGCCCTCATAATGCAGAAGTTTCTTAATTTTTTTTTTCTGGGAAAATATAAAAAGTTACATCACCGATCCCTTTTTACCTAAACCCCGGCACTGAAATGCTACAGCAATTGTTTTCCTCTTAGTGTCTCTGTCATCATATGGGCCTCTTTTCCTTCAAGACATGAAGAAGCTGGTTGGCCCATGCTGTTATTCACAGTGATCAGAGAAGCAAATTTCCTTGGAATTCTCCAGGACACAATGGAAGGCACTGTTCTTACAGCTAATTGGGGGAACCTGGATGGTGCCCAGGTTTGAATCACACAGACGTAATTATTCCTTTCCCTTCGCAGATAACTTTAGAAAAGCAGTCCCTTACATTCGTGAACTTTTCCCTCTGCAGCATAAGAAATGCAGGAATGTAGCCCAGCCTGCCTCGCCTAGATAGAGATCTGTTCCCCCAAATTGAGTGCATTTGTTTAAGCCCCTTTCCAAAAAATCAAGTTGAAAGTTTAGCTCAAGATTTGCTTTTGGGGAAGGAAGGGATGGGATTTTATCAGATTACTAGGAAAGTAATGTGAGTATCTGCCAAAGAATCAAATTGCTTTCTTTTTCTTTTAACAACAACAAAAAAAGTTTAAACTCATGCTGATTTTGCAGCGGGAAGCCTGCCCATGTGACAAATGAGTCAAGATGAAATGCAGTGGTTTGGCATTCCTGGAAAGTTAATTCTCAGGTTTTGAAAAATCTGGGGAAAACAAGACATCTTATTGTTAAAGGAGAGTCGGTTAGCATAGAGGCAGCAACTCGCTTGTAAGAAAAGCTCATTTGCAAACAGGAGAGAACGTTTTCAAATGGAAAGGTTGCCTGTAAAACAGCCATTTAAAATAGCAACGTGGAGATAATCTAAAACACAGAGAGAAAGAGGAAGCACAGGAAGTAAAGGCCTGATTAGGCAAGAAGGTGGAAACTATGTCCAAGGAGCTCAAAGTCCCATACGGTTTTTAGCCTTTGCTTCATTTTACCCAAATGTTGGGAGGAGGGGACACGGGTGTCTCTGGCTGAGATTTCAAACAGAACCCAGAGGCCAAACTAGAGTTCAAAACCTAAAGATAAGAACCTGAAACAAGAGAGAATTAGCAAAGAGAAAGCAAGGTCAAGAACACAAAAGGTAAGATCCAGGTCAGCAAGCCAAGATAAGATGCACTCAAAGTCAGAGGGAAGGAACCGAAAATTGCCAAGTTCAAGCTCACTGACTAAAGGAGGGCAAGGCCTTAACACTGGGCTTTTCAGACTTTTCCAAGGAAACTGATGATAGAGTAAATTCATACCCTTAGAGATACTGAAGGCATGGCTGGAAACAGATGGGCACTGGGACAGCATTTATAAATATCATGTATCTTAAAAATCGATGAAAAATTTGCATTTTGCCTCATACAGTGGCTTTGTTCTTTTCAATATAAAGCTAATATAAGATCGCTGCTCAGAAGCACGCAGCGTAGGCAGAAGCACCTGGGAGAGCCCCACCCTGTGCGCCGGGAAGAACAAAAGCCGTGACTGAGAAGCACCGGGCTCAGCCATTAACCTTGGCTGCACATCCACCTAACCTTGGACCCTTACCCTCGCTAGGATCCAGGATTAAGCCCCGCTTCACCCCACAGCCATCAAGGTAGCCAGGGACCGCAAACTCAAATGGCAAAGGGCGCCAAGTAGCAAATACAATTGTCTGAGCTACTTGTCTCGAGGCCAAACACAATGTCTGTCGATTACAAAAATCTTTTCAAAATGCCATGGGAGCCAAATAAAGAGGTCAAACAGAGGAAGATGTGGAGCCGTATGCGGCCCGAGGGCCACGGTGCACCAACCTCTAGCAGTCCACTCCCCTGCCCTATATAGTAAGAACTTAACTAATATTTGAGCCAAGAAGGACAAAGAATCTAAGAGCTGAATGGCATATTTTTTTAAAAAGGGAAGAAACCAAGTCCAAGAAAGAGAAAAAGTAAACAAATAAAAATTATAACTCACATCTTAGCATATCAACACTACGTTTTGCCGATTCTTCATATTAACAAAGGACTAAAGTAGGCTGGGTGCGGAATGGACTTTTTGTGGGAGTTACCCACAAAGCAGTAACCTAGACAAAGGTCAATGAGCAAAAACTTTATTGAGGGAGGGGGGAGGGAATGGAGAGTTATTGTTTAATGGGGAGAGGGTTCCAGTTGTACAAAATGAAGCATTCTAGAGATGGATGGTGGTGATGGTTGCATAATATGAATATACCTAGTACCACTGAACTGTACACTTAAAAATGGTTTAAAATTTGGTATACACAAACACAATGGAATATATTCAGCCATAAAAAAAGAAGGATATCCTGTCATTTGTGACAACATGGATGGACATTGAAGACATGCTAAGTGAAATAAGTCAGATAGAAAAAGACAAATACTGTGATCTCACTTATATGTGGAATCTTAAAAACAAAAAAAACAAAAAAACACAAAAACTCATAGATATAGAGAAAAGATACAAACTTCCAGTTATAAAGTAAGTAAGTCCTGGAGATACAATGTACATACAGCATGGTGACTACAGCTAATAACACTGTATTACATATTTGAGAGTTGCTAAAACAGTGAATCTTAAAAAAAAATTGTGACCATGTGCAGTAATGGAAATTAACTATACTTACTGTGCTGATCATTTCACAATATACACAAATGTCAAATCATTAGGTTGTACACCTGAAACTAATATATTGTTATATGTCAATTATATCTCAAAAAAATGCTCAAGGTGGTAAATTTTATGTTACATGTATTTTACCAAAATTTAACAACAACAACAACAAACCTTATTTGGGAGTACAATCCCAGGCAACAGGAGTGAGGGAAAGGGGGAACAAAATCAGAAGGGAGGGAGAGCCAGAACAGAAGCCTTAAAGACTTGGCCACCGATTATAGGGAACTGGCTGCTGGAACTGCAAGACTGTCCCGGGAATTTTATGGAATGTGACTCAAGACCATCCGTTAGGTAGCAAGGGGAAAGCAATTATCTCCAGGCTCCACCCTGCACTGAACATAGGTTTGCCCCATGGAGGTATCTCTCCACCATATTTGGGGACTGCATCAGTGGGAGCCAAGTGGTTTCGTGGCCAGAGGTGAAGCACTATTGAGTTGTATTGTACCGGTGCCCAGAGTAAGAGACACATGAGGCCTCGGGAACCTGAAATGGTGCTCAATACACAGATAAACTATATCAACACAGGGAGGCAAAAATATTCTAAGTAATGCTCTAATGCAATACTAAGTAATGCTCCAATTTTGAGATTATCATTGAATTCAACATGTCCCTTGGGGCACCTGGTGGCTGAGTCATTTAAGCATCCAACTCTTGATTTCAGCTAGGGTCGTGATCTCAGGGTTGTGAGATCAAGCCCTGTGTAGGGCTCCACGCTCAGCAAGGAATCTGCTTGAGATCCTCTCCCTCCACCACTCCCCCCTACTAGCTCACGTGTGTGAGCTCTCTCTCTCTCTCTCAAATAAATTAAATTAAATTAATAAAATCTTTAAATTCAGTATGTCCCACTTCTGATCATTTGCTTACCATCTTTTACCATAGCTACATACCATCTCTATAATTATTTGATAATTGCTTTAAATTAATTCCTTCTTTTGACTTAAATTTTTGGCAGCTTATTAAGATATAATCTACATATAGTAAAATTCACCCTTTTAAAGTGTGCAATTCAGTAAGTTTTGATAAACATACTTTTGTAAACACCACCACAATCAAGATATACATTTCTATCATCCAAAAAATTTTCCTTGTGCCCCTTTGTAGTCCATGTCCACCCCCTAGCAATCATAGATGTGATTTCTGTCCCTATAAATCTACCTCTTCCAGACTATCTTTTAAAAAAAAAGAATCAGGGGCACCTGGGTGGCTCAGTGGGTTAAGCCTCTGCCTTCAGCTCAGGTCATGATCTCAGGGTCCTGGGATCAAGCCCCGTGTCAGGCTCCCTGCTCAACAGGGAATCTGCTTCTCCCTCTCGCTCTGTCCCTCCCCTCACTCGTGCTTTTCTCTCTCTCTCTCTCAAATAAATAAAATCTTTAAAAATTTTAAATAAAAAAATAATTTAAAAAAAAGAATCATATAGTATGTGATCTTCTTCACTTAAATTTGTTTTTAAAAAAGGAACCTTAATCTCACTATTATAAAGCATGGATGTGATGTGCTAGTCATATCATAATACATATTAAAGCACACATATAAAATTATAAAAATTAAAATACACCACCTAAACTATATCTTCTACCATACTTTGTAAAACACCGAATGGATTTGGCTGGGCTGGGCTGGGAGTGAAT
Source organism: Phoca vitulina (assembly GCF_004348235.1). NCBI lineage: Eukaryota > Metazoa > Chordata > Mammalia > Carnivora > Phocidae > Phoca > Phoca vitulina. The sequence continues at coordinate 3,872,135 of NW_022589773.1, read as the reverse complement.
GTACACTCACATGGGACAGGCAGGGGGTGAGAAAAGCATAGACAAGTCTTCCTGCTGCTGGTGGCGGAGGCGGAATGGAGCCTACCCCGCAGACATAGGGTATTTGAGCATGTGAGTGGACATTGGAAACGAAGTACCCATGAAGGATTGACCCCAGGAATTCCAAGCAAGTGTTCCTTGATTCAGACGCAGGGTTGATGGGCTGTTTACAGTTTCTCTATGGACACTGGCCAGAATAAAGGAGGACTCTGAATTCAGAGCTTCTGGAAAACTAGGCTGATGTCCAAGAGAAGGACTCAAACTCAGGGAATTCAAACTAACCTTTACACTGATGGTTTTTCACTTTTTTTCTTCCTAGCCCCACCGTTTGGTTCTCCTGATTCTTCATCCATTGGTAATTGCAAGAGATAGCAAATCTAATGGCCAAAACGACATAGCCAAGAGGGACACCTGGGTGGCTCAGTTGGTTAAGCCTCAACCTCTTGGTTTCAGCTCAAGTCATGATCTGGTGGTTGTAGGATGGAGCCCCGTGCTGGGCTCCGCGCTCAACACCTAGTCTGCTTCAGATTCTTTCTCCCTCTCCCTCTGTACTCCCAGCTCTGGCTCACTCTTTCTCTCTCTAAAATAAATAAAATCTTTAATTTAAAAAAACACGACATAGTCCAAAGCCGTGATGAAGGGCAATATGTGGTATTTTCCTTCTTGTGCTCCAAATAGAGAAACATCCACTCTTGCAAGTGTGCTCATTTGATTGTCTTCTGGACCTGCAGGTTCCATCCATCTCTCTTAGTGAGGTGGAGAAAATGGGCAGAAACCTGAGCAGGAGATAAGGGGGACTTCTGATTGGACCACTTCCAAATATCTCTTTGAAATTCTCATTTCAAGAGCAAATAAAGACCAGGTAGGAGTAACTGAAATTGTTTATTTATAGCATACTTTAAAATATGAAACCAGCTGTAAGATGGCAGCTTGAAGCTGATGTGCCCCCTAAGCTCCCTTTCTAGAGTAGCATAACAACTTGAGTAGACGTGGCAATCTGAACTGCCATTAACTCTTTCTTTTTTAAGATTTTATTTATTTATTTGAGAGGGAGAGATTGAGAGAGAGAGAGATCACGAGCAGGGGGGAAGGGTAGAGGGAGAAGCAGAAGCAGACTCCCCACTGAGCAGGGAGCCCGATGCAGGACTCAATCCCAGGACCCCGGGCTCCCCTGCCATTAACTCTTAAGAAGATAATCTGCCACTCTCTATTAAAAAGTGAAATGTGGGGGCGCCTGGGTGGCTCAATTGTTAAGCGTCTGCCTTCGGCTCAGGTCATGATCTCAGGGTCCTGGGGTCGGGTCCCCCATCAGGCTCCCTGCTCAGCGAGGAACCTGCTTCTCCCTCTCTTTCTGCCTCTGCCTGCCACTCGTGCTCACTCTCTCTCTCTGTCTTAAATAAATAAAATCTTTACAAAAAAACACTCAGAGTAAGTGGCTGTACATAAAGATATGTGCTGGTGCCTTGACTGCAGGTTATTTAAAGAGAGAGAGATCACAAGCAGTTGAAGGCGTACAGCATGATGATTGCATATATTGTGAAATGATGACCACAATAAGCTTATTTAACATCCATCATCTCATATAGATACAAAAAAAGGGAAAAAACAATTTTTTCTTTGTGATGATAACTTCTAGTATTCACTCCCTTAGCAACTTTCAGATACACCGCACGGCAGTGTTAATTGTAGTTATCATGCTGTACATTACATCCCCAGTATTTATTCATCTTACATCTGAAAGTTTGTACCTTTTGACCACCTTTCTCCAATTCCCCACTCCTCACGCCCCCCACCTCTGGTGACCACAACTGATCTCTTCTTCTACAAGTTTGGTTTGGGTTGTTTTTTTTAAGATTCCACATAGAAGTGAGATCATCTCATATTTGTCTTTCTCTGTCTGACTTATTTCGCTTAGCATATAGATCCTTCTGTGTTGTTGCACAGGATTTCCTTCATTTTATGGCTAAATAATATTCCACTGTGTGTGTGTGTATGTGTGTGTGTGTGTGTGTGTGTATACACAGATCCCATCTTCCTTATCCATTCATCTGTCAATGGACACTTAGATTGTTTCCATGTCTTGGCTATTGTAAATAATGCTGCAATGAACATCTTTTGGCTAATTCTTTCCACTTTGAATTCTTCTTACAGGAATGTTTTTGATAAGTTAAATTTACCTGATGTAACTGGCAGCTCCAACTTTATAAAAAGCATCTATATGCATTCAGGAATAATCTAGCATTAAACAATGCTATGTAAAATGAGAGATCTATGCAATCAAAGTTTAAATGTTTCTAATGTGGAAGAGAGGATTTGAAAAATCAATATAGGGTAGCGCCTATAGGACCACAGGGCTTTGACTTCAGTAAGCTCATCTATAACTCGCCAGTGCCTTCAGACAAATCCTTATGGTGATGTACTAAGCTGCTGAGACTCATCAAGTAAAATCGCTCTCCAAAGTTCAAGTAAATATATATAAATATATATAAATGTGCCCACCAGTGAAAGCATCAAATAACATTTTAATATGACTATAGAGAAAGGAGACTACCACCTTAAGCACCATAGCTTAAAATACTCTTTGGAATACTGACTTTGAAAACTGGAATAAGATAACATAAGAATAAGAAAGGATAAAGACGTTCCACAACCTTCAGCACCCTACAGTTTATACACCCCCATTGCCTTTAGGCAGGCTCAAGCATAGTCCCAACACCGTGTCTGTTTTGGAAGCCTGAGGCTGTGGGGTGCTGGTAAGGGCAGGGAAAGCAATCTTAGCCACCGGCTGTCTGATGACCATGACCTTGGACCAAAGTACCCCAGACACCTGAGAGGGAGTTTCTGCATCCAACCAGGCCCTAATTCCTTCCTGCTAAGTAGAACATGCAAGACAATGTGAATATATAACTACATGACTTGACCAAAGGAGCAGAAACAAAGATAGATCAGCATCCCCAAGAGCTCCCTAGAGCCTGCAGCCTCAAACAAACTTCTTTTCATAAGTCAATTTCCTCTCCTTTATGACCTCCTTCTGCAAAGAACAAATCCTCCCCAACTTCTCCCAACAACTTTCTTCAAGGTGGGGCTAACTAGACCACATGGGATTCCATCTTTAATTGCTGCTTATGATATTTGCATGTGGTTTCAATCATTAGAATTCAATTACCAGAAGGAACCAAGGACAGAAAAAAGCACAGACAGATCTTTAACTGGACTAGGTCAGATGTCAGCCAGGTAAATGACAGTCCAGAGCTCTGCCTACTTTCTTTCCTATCTTGCTTATGATTAAATTTTAATAGAATAGTGGCATACCCTTTGTTAGAATTCCCTACTCTAATTTATATAAGATGTCAACTGCCCTGATTCCATCTTTCTAAGGTGACAGACATCCTCTTATTCAGACCCAATTGCTGTATCCAGAAGCACCATTCTGACTGCTGATGACAATTCTGAGCTAGCTCAAGTTGTCCCACTGGTCCTACTGCTCCCCACTTTGTGATGCTTCCATCATCCCCTCACAGAATTGTCTGGATTTGTTGCTCAGGATCACCACATCGATGCCCAGTTGCAGTAGAAGACTATTTCTCATACCCCCAAAAAGAGTTCAAATTATAATCACACATCCCTGATCATTGGGTTTCATCTTGCCCTAATTCTACCTCAAGACCAGGCCCCATAAAGTGTTCAGTCCCAAACAATTCAGGACATGCCTCAGGGGATCCAGGGAACATCCCACAGCTCTGTCGACCTCCGTCCTATGTAGACTGACATTAGTTACCTAAAACGTGCATGTTGAAAAGCCCCCTGAGCCCCCAGAGCTGGGTGCTAGAAACCACAGGAAGAGCTAACACCACCCAACACATAAGTGTTATGAAAGGTGGCTTGGGATAAATGCAGTATTAATAATGTAGGATAAATGTAGGCTCCATTTACTCATTAAAATGAGCTCTTCCATCAGATAAGCAAGTCCTATGTTCTTTTTTTTAATTTTTTTTAAGATTTTATTTATTTGGAAGGGAGGAGGCAGAAGGAGAGGGACAAGCAGACTCCCCACTGAGCAGAGAGCCCGATGCGGGGCTCGATCCCAGGACCCTGAGATCATGACCTGAGCCGAAGTCAGAGGCTTAACCCACTGAACCACCGAGGTGCCCCCCAGCTTTTTTTAAGGTCTATATTCTTAACTCACTCTACCAGCCTACCACCACAAGCTGGCAAGTGGTTGCTAATCTAGTAACGAGACACTGACTTGGGTTTTTGCTTCAACTTTCCATGGACAGCAAACGTGTTGAGCTGTTTCTACACTGGGAAGGGCGGTACTGTTGGCTTTGATTTCCTGCCCCATACTTTGTGCCATTCCCCAAGAAGACGTGTGATTATTCACAACTGACAAACCAATTCAGGCACATATAAGATCCTTGCCCATGTGTGGTTCATACTTTCCTCTCCTCTGCAAATGGGAGCTGTCAAAAACAAATTAAGTAATTACACAGTGTTGCTGTAGCTGTGTGTACCCTTCATTACATTATATGACTGTGGTTAAGGGATGGCGCTCCCCTGCCTAGTTTTTAAAATATTTATAATGGAAGGTGGGTTGTCAGGGCACGTTCCTCTGTTGCCAGAAAAAACAGAAAGTAAATGAAAATGACGTTGATGGCATGGCACAGCCGTGTGTGTGTGTGTGTGTGTGTGTGTGTGTGTGCAGTACACACTCCACTGTGCTGTCAGTTATTCTCCTTACCCGGTTTTTTTAATTAATAAAAAAAAGAAGCTATAAAAATAGAAATAGATTGTCAATCTACGAATGACTCAATAAATAAAATCTCCTTAGTACAAACAGTAGGATTTACCTACCACAGTTTATCATTTCTTTTAAAAATTAGCAATCTTGGGGTTCCTGGGTGGCTCAGTCATTAAGCGTCTGCCTTCGGCTCAGGTCATGATCCCAGGGTCCTGGGATCAAGCCCCGCATCGGGTTCCCTGCTCTGCAGGAGGCCTGCTTCTCCCTCTCCCACTCCCCCTGCTTGTGTTCCCTCTCTCGCTGTCTCTCTCTCTGTCAAATGAATAAATAAAATCTTTAAAAAAAAAAAAATTAGCAATCTCCACCCATTGAAAAACACTATATTAATAAATAACAAGTATTTATCCAAGAAAATAACATCTTTAAGACCTAATGATCCTGCAAGGTGAGTGTTCGGTTACTTACCAGTGTTTGATATATGTATGGAAGAAAAGAATAAAAAGTAAAAAAGAATAAAAAATGGTTGATCATGTAGAATGCTTGCTTTAAAATTCTACATTAGCTTTTGGGCACTGATAGCCTCAAACACGTTAATTTCAGCATTCCTAGTAAGGATGAGGGAAGAAAAATTATTTCAAAGTTTGCGCCTATTTTCTTAGGGAATGGTCCTCCAACTTGAGGAGGCTAATTTTCAACAAATTGGATTTTCATAACTGTAAGAATACACATGTTTAATGGAAATACATATATATGATATCATATATAATATATTAACATCATGTTAAATTTTTAAGATGATACAGCTAATTATTTAGAAACAAACTCAGAATGTCAGAGCTTCAACTGGAAGCAATGAAAAGGCCAAAGACTTAAAGAACAACAAAGAACCACAAAGATACACCAAGAAATGGGCCAGAACCAAATGAGTGTTAAAAAAAAAAAAATCTCCAAGGCATATAGGACTTTCAAGAACATGAATTTCTATGTTGTCCTCGAGGAATCACCTTCTCATTACAAGCATTTGGAAGTATGAGAAAATGTAGCAAAAACAGCAACAACAAAATTAACACAGCCATGCTAGAAAAAAGAGAAAATCCCCACATGCCAGATAAACAGAGAAGTCAACGCCAGAGCAGAGAGGTCACCCAACAGCAGTTCAAACATCAATCACAGACCCTAGAGGTTCAGGGCTAAGTTCAAATGACTCTTTTTTTGTTTGTTTTACATTTTTTTGTTTGTTTGTTTGTTTTGTTTTTTTTAATTTTTGAGTAATCTCTATACTCAACATGGGGCTCAAACTTACAACCCCAAGATCAAGAGCCACACGCTCGACTGAGCCAGCCAGGCGCCCCATGTAATCCCTCTTTGAGGACAGGAGATAGAATGTCTGTGGGGTGGGGGTGGGGGGTGGGGGCGTGGGGGAGAGATGTGGTGGGCTAGCCCCCTGAAGCATGGAGCCTTGAAGTACTACCTCCTCCATGAAAACATTAAAGTAACTCCTCCCACCTGACTACGTGCGAAAGCAGTAGCTGGCCACCTCTCCAGCGCCTCGGGTTAAAAATAAATCACCTGTGAGAAATCGAAACTCCAGGTATCCATTCTACCTAAGTGTAGGGTGTAAATGGATAACACCCACACCATTAAGGTAACACAAACCATGCAGTTGATATAAAAATGGTTCTAAAAGACTCTTAGTGTCCTAGAAAATGTGAAACCACTCTCTGGGGGATACTTTAGTAAAAACGGGGGCTTAAGAAACGCTCATGGGGGCAGAGGTGAGGGTGGTGGAGCCACCACAGCTGAAAATCATATTAAACCCAATGAGAAATCAAGACACTATGAGGGAGATTCAGAAAATGCAATCAACAGGAAAATTAGCACTCCCAAAATAGGGATTATTTATAGTGTGAAAGAGACGACAAGCAAGTTTATTTAAAATGAATAGAGATGGGGCACCTGGGTGGCTCAGTCGGTTAAGCGTCTGCCTTCGGCTCAGGTCATGATCCCAGGGTTCTGGGATCGAGCCCCACATCAGGCTCCCTGCTCGGCGGGGAGCCTGCTTCTCTCTCTCCCACTCCCCCTGCTTGTATCCCCTCTCTCGCTGTCTCTCTCTCTCTGTCAAATAAATAAAATATTTTTAAAAAATTAATAGAGATAACAAAGGAACGAAAACCATAAGGTAAAGACAAGACACAATGAAAAAGAACAGGCCAATTTGAAAAGAAGCCAACTAGAACCTCCAGTAAAGAAGGACAAAGTCATTGAAGTTAAAAACATATAAAAATATCCACAACAAAGGAATGAGAAACTAAAGACAAATTATCCAAAAATAAATGGCAGTTAGATGACAGTAGATTTCTCATCATCTCATCAAATGATTCCAGAAGGCAGTGAAATATCTTTAAGAATGAGGGAAAATGAGGGGCATCTCATGGCTCAGTCAGTTAAGCGTCTGACTTCAGCTCAGGTCATGATCCCAGGGTCCTGGAATTGAGACCCACATCGGGCTCCCTGCTCAGCGAGGAGTCTGCTTCTCCCTCAGCCCCTCGACCCCCACCCCTGCTTTTGCACTCTCTCTCTCTCTCTCTGTCTCAAATGAATAAATAAAAATCTTAAAAAAAAAAAAGGAATGAGGGAAAATGATCATTTGTGTAGAGCATATATACAGCTAAATTATACAGCAGTAATGGCAAAATGAAAACATTTTAGATAAACTAATTGAAAAAATTTACCACCCACAATTCCTCCCTGAAATGACTATTAGGGTGAACCATATGAACCATTTCCAATCTGGCTATTTTTTACCCACAAAAAAAAAAAACTTCATAGGATTCAAAGTAAATCTAAAAGATGTATGTGCTTCAGGAAGAAGAAAAGTGAATCGAGAAGGAAGATATAAGATGTAAGGAGCACTGATGAGCAATTACTTATAAATCTCAGTAAACCTTGACTAATAAATAAAAACACTATTCTAATGAAAAAAAAAAACAACACTATTCTAAGAATACTAAGGGGCTTCTTGGTGGCTCAGTGGGTTAAGCATCTGCCTTCAGCTCAGGTCAAGAGCTCCCGGGCCCGGGATCGAGCCCCGAGTCGGGCTTCCTATTCAGCGGGGAGTCTGCTTCTTTCTCTCTCCCTCCGCTCCTCCCCCACGCTCATTCTCTCTCTCAAATAAATAAATAAAATCTTTTTTAAAAAATAAGACTATTAAAATAACCAGCGGAATTTGGAATGGGAGGAAAGAGCTAATATATATGTGGGGGTATGAGATAGAGCTATTAATTAATATGAAATCATATTAAGTCATGTATCGATGTTAAAATTTTAAGGTTGACGACTAAAAAAAAACAGAAATAAAATATAAAACTTCCAAATCAGTGGTTGGAATAGGGAGTGGAAATAAGAAAACTCAGTCTTTCCAAGAGAAGTTAAGAAAGAAGAAAGCGAAAGAAAAAAAAGCATGATAAATAGAAATATGAAATAAGATGATAAATATAAGCCAAATGAACTCGTAATCAAAGTGAGTATAAATGCAACAAAAGTGCCTGTTTAAGAACAGATTCTCAGAGAGGACTGCAAAGAACAGATGTAAAAAGTCCAGCTATATGCTGTATTATTATCTTTTTAATATGCTGTTTCCTATAAAATGAATCTATAATGGTTCAAAAGGTCAAAAGTAAACGAATGACAAGGAAGAAAGAGGATGTACCAGGAAAATACTAAAAAGGGGTGTGGGGGAGAAAGGCAGGGGGAAGGAAGGGGGGAGTGGGGGGGAGGAAAAGGAAATTGGAAGAAGATGGGGGGCGGGGGAGAGCAGGAAGAAGCCAGTACAGCAATATTAGACAAAGAGACTTTAAGAACAACAACAACAAAAAAATCATATTACAGATTAAGAGGGTCATTATTTAATGATAAAAGGAACAATACACCAGGAAAATATACTTGCTTTAAATCTGTATGCACCTAACCCTGGAGTCACAAAATATAATAAATAAATAGTTTTGAGGAAATCTTGACTGAAATTCAGACTACATTTGATTTCTTCTGTGTTTACTAGAATATCTTCCACTATAAGTTCCTAACTATTAACTTGTTCGTTGAAAAAATTTTGGAAACTATGTGTCCCAAACTAGGAATTACTGTTGCAGAAAAAGTCCTGGTCCTCTTGGAGCTAAGATTCCAGTGGGTAGAATACATTTATTTCACATGGAAGAAATTACACTAAAATCTAAAATAATATGCAGGACTCAAATTACTTACTCAGTCAGATTTTTCAATGCCTAAATGGCTCTCTGATAATAAATTAGATAGTTAAGAGATTTGTTCGTATTTTAAGGGCTCCACTTTGTTCAGTGGGCTTCGTGTATCTTTTCACATACTTGTTTCTCACATTTTTTTTAATAAATTGCACTTTTTTATTTTTTTTTATTTTTTATTTTTTTAGAGACAGAGAAGAGGGGGAGAGGGAGAACCTTAAGCAGGTTCCACGCCCAGCGCAGAGCCTGACATGGGGCTCAATCTGATGACCCTGAGATCATGACCTGAGCTGAAACCAAGAGTCCAGTGCTCAACCGACTGAGCCACCCAGGAGTCCCTTGTTTCTCACTTTCATTGAACATAATTTTAGAGCTGACACCCCACAGGATGAAATAATAAATGACAGTAAGGATTATTTAATTTTAAATATACAAAGTCTTAATAAGATGTTATTGCCAAAATGCACATGTGGCCAATTAATAATGGTTATAAAAATAATGATTTCAGACTCATTAGCTTGTTCCATGAGAAATATACTGAAAATCCACCACAGTTTCATGATTTAGGAAGTATAAATAGCAGCACAGCAATGTACTCACTTTTTCATCATTTGTTTTATTCTCCTAATGTAAAAAGCATAGATTCACTAACAGTTCTTCTGTGGGTATATGTGTCTCCGTTGAGTCATATATTTAAATGACATAAGGGTGCAAATACGTAAATCTTCATGAGGGATATTTCTTTTCACTAACTGCCAAAGTATATGTACAATATCCCAAAAGAACAGATTACGACAAAATTTTTTTAGATAAGGTCAAAATGTAGTTGGCACAAGCTAGCATAAGAAATGTAGTCAAGTGGCAGGTGATATTTAATTCAGATCCTGAAATATTTACATAAACTATTCAGTATTGATGATAAGACTGTACTTACCATTTCTGATAAAAATTTCTGCTGTAAATGACATGCAGTTTTAGCCAATATAAACACAATTCTAACAATTAGAACAAAAAACGTCCTGAGATGACATCTGGTCCCCCCAAAAAGTCAACTTGATACAAAAAGGTTTCCATATATTTAAACAGCTTGCCTCGAATAGAAATAAAAGTTTCAAATTAACCTGATATTTTGGAGCCCATTTTGTGGTAGGGATCATGGTACATCATGTCTGGACTAGTACATCTGAACTAATGGTCATTGCTAAAAGTTTATGGTTTCCTCATCAATAGAGAGGGTCAAATAACTGTGAGGTACACCCACGAATCCTATGTCCCCAGAAAGTTCAGCATTTGATTGGAAGAAGCTCTCCTCGGGTTTAATTTTCTGATGATCATGGCCTTGAAATGACTCCCATCGCTTTGCTCGTTTCATCTAACCAAATTCACCCAGAATCTCCATGCATATGTCATTAAACTTAGCAACAACTCTGAGGCGAAGGGAAATGCCAAACCTGACTTCACCTGGTGTTTGCTGTGCCTTCCTAAAGCCCTCGAGTTGCCACGGTCTGCAAGGAGTGTCTTGCGGCAGAGACAGGAAGTAGAACCCAGGGCCTGCGAGCGGGAAGAATGTGCCAGAAGATCCCTGCGTAAAGCCAAGGCCCCACAAGCCTGCCCTGAGAGGGTGTAACAGAACCAAAATGCCCCACAGGAAGAGGACCTCGTGTAAACCTGCCTATCCCAGCCTCCGCGGCTACAGGAAAAGGAAAGGAGACATCACCACCACCACCCCCAGGATTCATACCCACTAGGTGGCGCTCGCTGGGGTTTCGGGACCAATTCTAGTGCTTAGATAGTCCAAAGGCTCCTAAGCAGAGAAGTTAGTTTAAAGTAGTCCTGGAAGGAATCATTAGAATAAAGAAGAGACGATATTTAAAGAGATAATGAGTGGGTCGCCTGGGTGGTGCAGTGGGTTGAGCAGGGGACTCTTAGTTTCAGCTGGGTTGGTGATCTCGGGATCCTGGAATCAAGCCCCTTGCCGAGGGTTCCACGCTCTGCGTGGGGTTGGCTTAAGATTCTCTTCTCCCTCTGCGCCTCCCCCCTCTCTAAAATAAATAAATAAATAAATTTTTTTTAATAATAACAAAGAGATAACGAGAGGTTTTTCAGAATTGCTGAAAGATAGCCGTCCTCAGATCATGACACTTAATGAAACCCCAATACCTGGGAGGTACATCATAGTGAAACTAAAGAACGTCAGAGATGAAAGAATTTTTTTAAAACAGCCAGAGAGAGAAGATAGATTATCTACAGAGAAATGGCCGTAAGTCTGACAGCCGACGTCTTGATATCCATCCGCTGGAGGCCCCACGACGACGCACCGAATGACAGAAAATAACCAGCAAGCTGGAACTCTGGCTCCAGCAAATATTCTTTTCAAGCAATGGTAGAGTCCAGGTGGTGAGTATGTGGGTGTTGACTATAAAATTCTTTGAGCTTTGTGAGAAGTGTTCTTGACCTCTACTCAACACCGCCTTTCTTACTCTTCCCCTCCCAATCCCCCCCGCCCACACACACACACAAACACAGCGAATGAATGCTGCAGGGGCCCCGGGACCCCAGGCTGCAGCAGAGCTGCACGGGACCCCGATCTTCTCTCCCGCCAGGGACAGCGAAGTCCAGCCGGGGCACCAGCCCCTCGAGAGGCGCCCGCGAGAGAAGCAGCGGTGCAGGCGGGAGGTGCTGGCTCTGCAGCTCCCTTATCACAGCGACCAGGGCCTCCGAATGCCAGCCGGCCTGCCACCGAGAAGCCCCCCGGGGAGCCCCCCAGGCCCGCCCGCAGGCACTCCCAGATCAGGTGAGGCTGTCAGGAAAAATTTCTCGCAGTTCTGTGGCTTCAAGAAACTTCCAATGTCATGGGACCGCAGATCCTCCCGGGACTGGTTGAATGCGGTGTTTAATACAGTGCATGGGGAGCGCATGCGGATGTAGGCTGGGACAGGGCCGTGTGTGAGCCGCTGCTGCGCACCGGGGCCCTGGTTCACCACCCCGGCCCCGGGAGGTGGCAGAAGGACTACCACAACCTCCCCACAGGCCCTCTGGGCGAATACAAGATTCAGGCGATTGATGCCACCAACTCTTGTATCACCAGCGCTGCATTTGGTCACGGGAACGCTTACAGCATGTTGGAAAAATGAGGCTATGAGCGTGCCATTAAATCAAGGCCCGGTGCTTGGAGAGACTTGGTAAACTTGAAAATTTATAAAAAAAGCATGTTGGAAATGGAAACAATTTCTTGTGGGAATATCACATACAAGGACATCATTGCTTTACATCGCTTAAGAAACCTCAAGTATTTGTTGTTAAGTGATCTTCCTGGAATAAAAGAAAAAGAAAACCTTATCCAAGCCTTTAAGACAACACTGCCTTCTCTGGAACCAAAATTGGACTTGAAATAAAATAATAATATTCAATAAGTGTCTTATTTCAATATAAAGAGTCACTTGAAAAAAATTCTTTCAGCTTTGCTATATGTTTGGAAATCTTCATAATAAATTACTGGAAGACCGCTTTTCTTTTCTTTTTCTTTTTTAAGATTTTATTTATTTATTTATTTGAGAGCTAGAGAGAGGGCACAAGCAGGGGAGAAGCAGACTCCCCACTGAGCAGGAGCCGGATGAGGGACTCCATCCCAGGACCCTGAGATCATGACCTGAGCACAAGGCAGATGCTTAACCCACAGAGCTACCCAGGTGCCCCTGGAGGACTGCTTTTCAAGAAAGAAGTGCAATAAGGAGATTTTTAGATTAACTAAAACATTGCAAGGACTGTACTGCAGGCAAGAGGATTATCTAAAGAATTCAATTTAAAAAAAAAAAAATGGTGAGCAAAGATACTGGAGTAGTAAATAGGTAAGTAAATCTAAACAAATTCACTGTGTAAAACAATAATAATCTAGTTCGTGGCAAAGAACATTCTGGAGATAAAATACAACTGCAATAGTGTTCAAGGGGAAGGGAGTGAACAGAGTTTAAGCACCCCAAGGTCCTTCTATTTTATGAGAGAACAATAAGAGACTTAAAAATAGAACACCACCTCCAAACAAAAATAGAATCAGAAAAAAAATTTAAAGATAAGCAAACCAAAACTAAATCCAAAGGATGTCAAGAAATAAGAATTTTTTTTAAGTTTATCTATTTTTTAGTAATCTCTACACCCAGCACAGGGCTTGAACTCACAACCCCCAGATCAAGAGTCACACTCTCTTCCAACTGAACCAGCCAGGCGCCCCAAGAAAGAGGAATTTTTTTAAAAGGAGAGGGAGGAGGACAAGAAAAAAATGAGACAAAAAGAAAGTCTATAATAAAGCTACATGGACTAAGCAAAATCAATGAAAGCAAAACTCAACTAAAAAAAAAAAAAAAGCAGAAGCCAGGTTATGTAATTTGTAAGTGATGCATAAATAAAATCAAAATAAAACTTATAATTAAAAAATGGGAAAATATATACCATCAAAACAGAAGCTAGAGTAGCTATAGGAACATCAAACAAAATGGTCACTAAGGCAGTAAAATTTCTCTTGCTGAGAGTAAATGATGAATTGAACGTCTTTCCCCAAACTTTGAAACTCCCAGATCAACAGTAACAGCTCTTCACACATGGTAACCTCGTTTTCAACGCTCACTCTCCGTAACCCCTTAGATTTCTGTCTCCATTTCCGGTCCACAGAAGCCGCACCTGGAATCCTCTCAAATTCTGATCCTGCATTCTGAATTCTCTCAGTTTTTCCATCTCTAACCACAATAGACTTACCCTCTGGCTTCCTCCCTTTCTCCAAAAACACCAAACACAAACCTACTCTACTGCTCCAAACCCTCGAAACTCAACCTTTCTCATCCCATCTTGGTGACGGGGATGTTAGAGGCGCCCGTTCCCTTCTTGACCTCTGAACCAACTGCAAAATAAGAATAAAGCAGATGGAAGTCTTTTCCTAAGTTCTTACATTTAAGATCTTTTCTGAATACAGTGGTCAAAGACATATGACATGATTTTGTCTCTGTAACTCTCTTTTAAGAATGGCCAACAGTTTGTCTATCTCACAATGCAGTTCACATGATTAGTGATTACCTGAACATTGGACTGGACTTCTCACTCCAAACATCTGAAACAAACAAAGGGCAGATTCTGACCTGTTAGAACAAAGAAAAAAAGAAGAAGCCTAAAGGAGACAGTAGAAAAGAGCCAAAGAGAATAAGAACAAAACAGAACTCACTGACTTTTTAACCCACAATGACCCCGGAAATGTTAACATATTAGTGGAGTGGGACATTTACTAAAACCTGTCAGGGGAAAGGAGGAAATCCATCGAATCCCAAATAGCACAAGTCCCTTTCTGTTTTATTTCAAAGGTGGAGGGCAGAATTACTGATTTACACTGAATTTCTATTTTTTTTTCTCTAAAACACTTTAGCCGAATGAAGAAGGCCTAGACTCTTTCCTAGAAGACCAGGATCCTAGGTCAAAAGAGCTTTTTTTCAACCACAGGTATTAATTAGCATTCTAGCTAGAAAGAGAAGGCATAAACAAGAAAAATGCTAAATGAAAAGGAGAGATTTAAACACTGGCTCAAGAAATACAAGAGATATCACTAGACCGAGAGTGAATGTCAAAGGAATTGTATCCAAGAGAAAAGCTAAACAAGATGGGCTGATAATATTACTGAAGCATTCACTTCAATGCCAAGAGATAAGCAAAGGCAAAGAAACCAGCCCCCACTTAAGCCTATCTGGACTGTTAACCAGAAACACGAGGAGAATCTGATGAAGAAAGGATGAGCAAAATGTTATGCAAAACCAACAGTGGCAGAAGGCGTGGGGAGGTGGCCACAAGGAGGCTGCCCGTGACCTTGGTGCTAAGGAAGAATCACGGTGTGGGAGTGAGTCAGGTGAGGCGGGAGAGAACAGGAGGGGCCCTATCTCTGCTAGGTCAGCTGTGGTGATAGCACCGGATGACCACCGGAGACTCCTGGAATGCAAGCTGCCGAGTCAGGGAGGAAGAATGCATCCCGGCTCCCGATCGGCTGCCGCTCCCGCGGCCGCATCAAAGCCTCCAAGGATTAGCAGAACTGCCCAACCCATTGCGCAAGCCATCCTGGATACCCAGAATCTAATCCAGTTGATGAGTTTATTCAAGCCAGTTTTTTTGTGGAGTTGGTACCAAAAAATCTTAAATGACTTTTTTGCCAGGGAAGCAGAACAGAAGAACAGTCTTCATGCAGCACCCTCATCAACATTCACCAATGGTAATAAAGCAATTCTATAACTCTAATTCCTTAACATAAAGTTATGATTGCCAAAAACCCAAATTATAGTCCCAGACTCCCTTCTCTCTAGATAAAATGAAGTCTTGGTTATCTAAACTATTTGAGGAGTAGCCTGTTTGTGCACTTACTTTCCAGACCAGAAACGGAAAGCTAGGTGCATAGCTCCCTCTACTGGATTTGCCCCTGCAGTTAAAGATGAACTTCACTTCCCAACTCAGGCTTTTAGCTAGATTCCTCTCTCCAAAGACCAAGAAATAGGACGGTACAAGTTTCGTAGTCCTTAACCACAGGTTTACAGAACCTTTAGCAAACATCACATTAAAGAGTTAACAGAAACAGGTTTAAACCCTTAAAAATAATTTCTGTCCATTTATTTTTGCTGCTATTTGCTGAAACTATTGAAATTTTCTCATGATTTTCTGAACTCTGCCCTGGAGAGTTAAAGACTAGAAAGGGAATTTAAGAAAGGAAAAAAATAATAAAGCTTTTTAAATGTTTTGAAGTCACCCTCCCATGTATTTCCTATTCTCTCCTATCAATACATGCAGAGCCTTTGCCATCGCATTCTTCCATCCCTGAAATGTGCAAACACACTTAGTGTTCTTATATCTGTTTTCTCTGAACTTCCAGAAAAGAATATAGATGTATAAAATTTTTTTAAGTGTAAGTGAAAACGCTGGGATATTCCCTGGTTCTTGAAAACTAATGGGAATAATCGCAGTGGTCTATACCAGCAATTGAATACCCCTTACAAGAGCCAATTGTTACTCAGATGGCTTAAAGGCTCTGTTTCCTCCTCATCGATTACCAAGCAAATGGTCCAAAGTTGACATTTTAGAGTGTATCTTCTCTCTTCCAAGGTCCCAATTGTACCCGTAACCTATTTATTCAACCAAATTCACTCATTAGGTCATCTGAAATATATTTACTGAGCACCTACAATCTGTCAAGCAATGTCCTAGGTGCCGTGGATATAGCGGTGAACAGATGGTCTCAGCCCATTTCACTGAAAAGACAGAAGACAGTTTAGTGAGTTCCCATTCATTCTCTTTGCATCTCAATGAGTTTGTTCGTGTCCACACATACTAGGTCAGATTCCAACTCCACAAAATCTTCTCTGATGAGCTTGGGTGATGGATCTCACACCAACTCTGATTTTCTGAAATATTCTGTCATTAAGCCACTACATATATCCCATCTAGACATGTGTTGTTCCTTGCCTGTGATTGCCTCGAATTCATATTTAAAGATTTCACTACCATCTGACTGTTCACAGATGTCTGTATTTTCTCTTCAACTAAATTAAAAATTCTTTAAAGCAAAAAACAAGTGACCTGATATAGAATTATAGAAGTCTTAAAATGTATAAACGTAAGTCATATTTAACAACTCGCCTTTTTTGAAAAGAATATTACACTAAATACAGTCTATCAGCAAAGCTTTACACACTGCAGAAATTGAGTTAGTTACTAATCCGAACTAGATTGTTTTATATTAAGATGTTAATTGTAATCCCCAGGGCAACTTCTAAGGAAATAACAAAAAATAGAGTAAAAGAAACAAGAGAATGTAAATGGTATCTATTTAACACAAAAGAAGGCAGTGATGGAGAAATAGAGGAACAAAACGGACACAAGACATATAGGAAACAAATAATAAAATGACAGGCATAAATTCTACCTTATCAGTACTTGTATTAAATGTAAATGGATTAAAAGTTCCAAACAAAAGGCAGACATTGGGCAAAATAGATTTTTAAAATGATCCAACTCTATGATGTCTACATGACATACACTTTAAATTCAAAAAACACAAATAGGTTTAAAATTTTTTAAGTGTAAAATAATATACCATGCAAACAGTAACCAAAAGAGCTAGAGTCCTATGTTAATATCAGATAAAACTGACTTTAAGACAAAGAAGATTTTATGATGATAAAAGGGTCAATCCATCAGGAAGACATAACAATTATAAACAGATATGCTTCTAATAACAAAGTCCCAAAATATATGAAGCAGGGCGCCTGGGTGGCTCAGATGGTTAAGCGTCTGCCTTCGGCTCAGGTCATGATCCCAGGGTCCTGGGATCGAGTCCCGCATCGGGCTCCCTGCTAGGCGGGGAGCCTGCTTCTCCCTCTGCCTCTGCCTCTCTCTCTCTCTCTCTCTCTCTCTGACTCTCATGAATAAATAAATAAAACACTTAAAAAAATATATATGAAGCAAAAATTTATAGAATTGAGGAAATAGATAATTCAACAATAATAATTGTAGATTTCAATAACCCACTTTCAATAATGGGTAGAACAATTAGGCAAAAGATCAAAAAGGAAATAAAAGGCTTGAAAAAACAATGTAAGCCAACTAGACCTAACAAACATTGATAGAACGCTCCATCCAAGAGCAGCACAGAAAGTTAGGAATAAAAGGGAAGGTCTGGAACACTACATCAAAAACTAAAGATGTAATGTATGGTGATTAACATAACATAATAAAATAAAATTAAAAAAAAAAGAAAAGGAAGATCTTCATCAACCTGATGAAGGCTATCTACTAAAATCTCACAGCTAACATCATACTTAATGAAGAAAGACTGAATACTTTTCCCCTGTGATTAAAAACAAGACAAGAATGTCTGCTCTAGTCATATCTAGTCATTTTACTGGAGGTTCTAGCCAGAGAGATTAGTGAAGAAAAAAAAGAAAGGCATCCAGATTGGAAAAGGAAGTAAAACTATCTCTATTCACAGGTGACATGATCTTATATATAGAAAATCCTAAATCATCCTTTAACAAAAATATTGAACTAATAATTGAGTCAGCAAGTTTGCAGAATAAAAGATCAATTTGAAAAAAATCAATAGTATTTCTACACACTATCTATAAACAACACAAAAATGAAATTATAAAAAAATCAATTTATAATAGCATCAGGAATAATAAAATACTTGGGAATAAATTTAATAAAAGAAAAGTAAGGATTATACAATGAAAACTACAAAGCGTCATTTAAAAAACTTAAAGAAGACCTAGATTAATTGAAACACATCCTATTTTTATGGATTGGAAGACTTAATATTGTCAAGATGGCATCCTCCCCAAACAGATCTACAGACTCAACATAATCTCTTTCATAATCCCAGCTACCTTGTTTTGCAGACATTGACAACTTGATGATACTAAAACTCATATGGAAATGCCAGAACAGCCAAAATAATCTTGAGAAGGAACAAAGATGAAGAACTCACATGTTCCAATTTTAAAACTTCCTACAAAGCCATAGCAATCAAAACAATGTGGTATTGGCATAAAGCTAAATATATAGATCAATGGAATAAATAAACCCATAGGTCTGGTTTATATATTAGAAATAAACCTATATATCTATGACCAATTGATTTTTGACAAGAGTGCCAAGACCAGCCACTGGGGAAAGAATAGTCTCTTTAGCCTCCTGAACACCTGGATATTCATGTGCAAAAGAATTAAATTGGACCCCCTACCACACAATATACAAAAATCAACTAAAAATGGATCAATGACCTGGAAAGCTAGAACCATAAAACTCTTAGAAGAAAATTTAAGGGTAACTCTTCATGACCTCAGATTTGGCAACAGATTCTTAGACGTGACACCAAGAACATGAACAACAAAAAAAAAGATGTATAAATTGGACGTCATCAAAATTAAAATATTTTGCGCATCAAGGACATTATCAAGAAAGTGAAAGACAACCTACAGAATGGGATAAAATATTTGTAAATTATATATCAAATAAAAGTCTAGAATGTGGAATAAAGTAACTCCTGCAACTCAACAATAAAAGGACAAGCAACCTAAGTTAAAAATGGGCAAAGGGCTTGAACAGACATTCCCCCAAAGGAGCTATATGAATGGCCAACATGCACAGGAAAAGATGCTGACATCATTAGGCAATGAGGAAATGCAAACTGAAACCACAGCAAGATACCACTTCACCCCCACTAGGATGGCTGTAATCAGAAAGATAGATAATAACAAGTGTTGGCAATGATGTGGAGAAATTGGGACCGTCATGCATTGTTAGTGGGTAAGTAACATGGTGCAGCCACTTTGAAAAACTGCCGAAGCAGTTCCTCAAAAAAGTAAACATGGAGTTGCCACGAGACCCAGCAATTCCCCTCCTAGGTATGTACTTAAGAAAAATCAAAATGTATGTCCACACAAAAACTATACACAAATGTTTATAGGAGCATTATTTATAATAGCCAAAAAATAGAAACAATCCAAAAGTCCATCAACAGATAAATGGATCAACAAAAGGTGGTATACCCACACAGTGGAATATGTTTGGGGCCATAAGAAGGAATGAGCTAGGGGCGCCTGGGTGGCTCAGTCGTTGGGCGTCTGCCTTCGGCTCAGGTCATGATCGCAGGGTCCTGGGATTGGGCCCCGCATCAGGCTCCCTGCTCAGCAGGAGGCCTTCTTCTCCCTCTCCCATTCCCCCTGCTTGTGTTCCTTCTCTCCCCGTGTCTCTCTCTGTCAAATAAATAAAGTCTTTAGAAAAAAAAAAAAGAAGAAGGAATGAGCTATTGATATATGTTACAGTATGGAGGAACCTTGAAAACAGTATGCTAAGTGAAAGAAGCCAGACATGATAGGTCACATGTTAGATGATGACATTTCTATGAAATCTTTTCTTCTTGCAGAAACTGACAAAGTTCCAACTTTGTTCTTTTTCAAGATTATTTTGGCTGTTTTGGGGTCCTTTGCATTTCCATATGAGTTTTAGGATCATCAGCTTGTCCATTCTGCAAATTGAATAGGTTTTGTAGAAATGAACTCAATTTTGCTAACAGGCAAATCTGTAGAGACAGAAAGTAGATTAGTGGTTATCAGGGGCTCAGAGAATTGTCAGAGGGGAATAGAAAATGACTGCTAATGGGCACAGGATTTCCTGTTGGAGTGGTGAAAATATTCTCAAATTAAATAATGGTAATGGTTGCACAACTCTGTGAATGTGCTTAAAACCACTAAATTATAGACTTCAAATGGGTGAATTTTATGGTATACCAATTATATTTCAATAAAGCTGTCGCCTTTAACATCCCATTCCAGAAAATTGGGATGGTATAGTTGTATTCATTTTTCTTTTTAGCTCACACCATCTAGATTGTAATATGCCTTGAACATAGAGGTACCAAAAATATATATATTAGATGAATGCATATAACATTGCATTGTTCACGAATTGCTCCAAATATTAGTTGAAGTTTTTCAAGTGGGTCAAACTCCTTGAGGCAAAGCCCATGTCTTACACATCGTGAACATTCAGTACAGCTAGACATTGCATCGTGATTACGCTGAGCCTACAGATAATCACATCCACGGGGGGTAGAAATGCTTCGTACCTTGATGACCTATGACATGACATGATTATCCAGGAGGCAGCGCTCGCTGTGTGGTGGTTAAAAGCAAGAACTCTGAAGTCAGACTGTCTAGGTGTAAATCCAACTTCTATGACTTCATAATATGATCCTGGAGGAATGACTTAACCTCTGTGAGCCTTGGTTTCCTCGTCTATAAGGACAAGATTAATTATCGCAACCACCTTTGAGGGCTGTGTGAGGCTTAGATGAGTCCTGATGTGTAACGCACCTCCATGGCCTGTAAAAAGTGCTTATTATTCATTCATTGAGCTGCTTGACATTCAATGCACACTGATTTTAATTCTCTGCCTGCAAAGGACAGAAGTAGAAGAAAGCCCTGTAAACAAAGCAATATAGTAAAGTGCTCTGGTCCTCTGAAAGACATCCAAAAAGCACAAGAGGGATTCCCAAGGGCTGAGAGACACTGCGTGTGGGGGGGATGGGGCAGGGGTACAGGGTATCAGGAAAAGTTTTGTGGAAGAAGTACCACTAGAATAGAGTGTTTATGTAACTTTTTTTAAAAAAGAAATTCATTTCCCTGGGTTGAGGAAAATAAGACATTCCAAACGGAGGGAGTGATCAGGAGAAAGCATCATTTGTTCAGGGAGCTGCAATCAACTCAGCACAATAGGAACACACCCGAGATGAGGCACAGAAAAGTCTAGAGAAGCAGGAACCAAATCACAGAGAGCCTTGTTTTCCCCTTTCGCCGGGGCAGACTGAATCACCTGGCACATGGGAACCTTCCTCCTCACTCAGACAAAGGTATTTTCTTTGGTTGGTTCTGTTTCCAAAGGCCATAGAGCAAAACAGAGGAAGGACTGAAACTTTAAGGCCTCTTGAGTATTTCCAAAGTATCCTAGTAATTTAATGCTGACAAAGTCAATAATTCATTGGTCAGCCATCACTGAGCACCCAGAGGCTACAAGACAGTTACTAGGAGTGACCAGCGTCCTTAACAAATGCAGCTGCATTTTGCATGAGCCCAGTTTCCCTGGCGTGCTCCCAGCATGCACTAGTCTCGCACTGGGCACCAGAAGGGCTAAAACAAGATGGCAGCTCCCAGGGGAGTGCCCTCAATTACCCACAAGCATCTGGGCATAAGCTCTCATCATAGGTGATTATGGCCACAGGTTAATCTAGTGGTTCCTCCTAATTAATAGCCTGGAGTACTGAAGAAGCCAGAAGTGACCACAACACTCTGAGTTTTTGGAAAAGCCCAGCTGGCTGAGTGTCAGCCTTCCCTTAGACCAAACCTTGGTGTGTTGTTTAACCACATCACCCTTTCCTGGAATCCAGCCCTTTGGCTGACACTCTTCTGTGGAGACAGAGTGTCCCTCTTGCGGCTCAGAAATACCATTTAGGCTTTTCTTCTGTCTCAGCATTCCCATTTCTCATTCTTTCAGCTTCTTCCAATCCATTCTTCTCTTCTCTTGGGCATATGCTCAGTGTTTCCTCACTCATTTCTTCAGATTATTTTCTCCCAAGTTGTTTCATTTTTTTCTTCTTCAAAAGACCTGACGTCCATTTCTTTTCCCTGCTCCTTGATTTCTCAGTTTCTCTCTCTCCCCCTCTGCCCTCCTCCCTCTTCTCCCACTCACTGTCTTTCTTCTACTTTTTAATTGGCCGCAGATGAAAACAAAAAGATTAATCATATTGGGTGTTTCATGACTTGCTCAGCAGGTTCTTTTAGTTTGGTTCATGTTTTTTTCTAATTACTTGTTTTTATGTAATAAGCACCAATGAATCTACTAATCATTGAAACAAAAAGGGGATCACAACAATATCCTGTAGGAAACCATTTTGTAGCCCACTATCCCACCCCCTGGCCACCCCACCCGGGGTAGTTACCATGCAGAATCTCGGGCATCGTTCCTTCTTTTCTTTTTATACTGATTAATTGTATCTGTGTGTAGTGTTAAAAATTTTTTTTACTCTAGTTTTTCAAGTTTATGAAAAGATTAGTTTACTCCAGTTTTTTAAGTTAATGAAAAGATTAGTGCTTTTTCTTTGTTTTAGCTTTATTTTACAGGCTTTTTTTTTTAATTTAAAGATTTTATTTATTTATTTGCAAGAGAGAGAATGAGGGACAGAGAGCACGAGAGGGAGGAGGGTCAGAGGGAGAAGCAGACTCCCCGCTGAGGAGGGAGCCCGATGCGGGACTCGATCCCGGGACTCCAGGATCATGACCTGAGCCGAAGGCAGTCGCTTAACCGACTGAGCCACCCAGGCGCCCGATTTTACAGGCTTTTTTAATCTTGAAATAAGTTCAAACTTACAAAAAAATGTTTCAGGAAAAATTTCATATAGACTTACTGATATATAGTTTATATATGTGTATATATATATATATATACACACACATTTATAATTCTCTCTCCCTATATGTATATATAGGGAGAGAGAGTTATAATTTTCCATATCATTTAAAAATAGTTTTCATACATCTTGCCTCTTTACCCCCTTATACATCACTGTATATTTCCTAAGAACAAGGAAATTCTTTTACATAACCACAAATAAGGAAAGTCAACATTAATACCACATTTATACACTTGTATCTTACCAATAGTCCATTTTTAAGTTTTGTCCATTGTCCCAATATTAACATTTATAGCAATTTTTTCAAGTACGGAGTCTGGTCCAGATCACATCTCATGTTCAGTTATTGTGTCTCTTTAGTCCTGAATCTGAAAATCTTTGCTCATCATGACATTAACATTCATCTGGGATTTTATTAGTGCCCCTCAATTTGGATTCTTCTAATGTTCCCTTTTGATTGCATTCAGGTTATTCGTTTTTGGCAGAGATGCCACTGAAGTGACGCTATGTGTCATGTCCTTCTTAGTAAATCAGGGGCCCTTCGTTGGTGATATTTGCTTTGATCCCTTGGTTACATTGCTGCCTGGCATCTCCAGACAGTATGTTTACATATGTTTGGGGGAAATTATTCTTTCACTTAATACACACCCATCTACACACACACACACCACACAAAACACACACATTTTCTTCCTGTCTTTCATTTGCCAGCCACATTCTTACTCAGAATCAGTTTGAGTACTCCTAGCTGAAGTATGACCTTCTTTTATTCAGTTAATTATAGACAAAATCTCCAGAGATTGGCATAAAGGTGCCAAAAACATGTGTCGTTATGAAAATAGGTGGCTTAGCAAAGAAGCAGACACCAAAGAGATCAAAAAAGGATCCTTCAAAAAAAAGGGGGTGTGTGGAAATCCTTCACCTTTCATTCATTCAACCAACCAACCTATTGACAATTATTAACTGAGTAACTACTGTGTCCCCAGCCCCACACCTGACTAGATGGGAGCATGTAAAGGGTAAAACCACAAGGGGCTTAGAAGCTCAAAGCGCCCCTCTATCGGCAGTGCACCTGGGGACACCTCTCTCGTGCTTCAAATGTGACCTCCTTAAGCTACGCATTCCGGCACCTACCCTAAGTACCCAATTGAGTACCTACTATTTTTCAAGCACAGTGTCAACACGCTTTCTTCACAGTAGTTCTGGAAGGTAGGTGTTACCATCCTCCTCATTTCTCCAGTGAGTGGACAGAAACTCCAAGTTTTCAATGACTTGGAAGCAGTCACACAGATGTTTCAGGGCAGAGTCAGAATATGTGCGCAAACCTGACTTCAAAGTTGATTCGTCTTCTCGCTGTTCCACAACGAGTCCTAAGAGAGTCAGTGTTTCTTCCTTAAAACTCTGATAACATCTTGCTGACAGCTCAAACACCATGGTTATTACTCTGTGTCATAGTTACTTCCACGTTGCTCCCATGTATTGGATTTTGAGCTACTTAAGCATAAGAATAAAGTCATGCTTATGTTTGAGTCCCCAGAATTCAGCAGAGTACTGCAAATACAGTCTTCATTATTCACAGATTCCGTATTTGAGGATTTGCTGACATTCATTTGTGATCCCAAAATCAATATTAGGGGCACGTTTGTGCACATGCGCATGCGCAGGAGATGCAAACTTGGAGTGACCCCATGCACACATTCCGAGCTGAGGGCCAAAGGCACTGTCCCACCTTCTTGTTTCAGCTCTCGGATTGTAAACAAGTGTCTTTCCCATGGTCTATATAGTGCCACTTTTTTTTTTTTTTTGCAATTTTGTAGTTTTTGTTGGTAATTTCACTGTTTAAAATGGCCCACAGGCATAGAGCTCAAGTGCTGTTCAGTATTTCTAAGCACGAGAAGGCTGGGATGTGTGTTAGATAAGCTTCCTTCAGGCATGAGTTATAGTGGTGGTGGCTGTGAGTTCAAGATTAATAAGTCCACAGTGTGTATTAAATAAGGTGTCCTTACACAAAAACATCCATAAAACAAGTTATGTATTGGTTGGTTTACAAAAACATTGTGACCAGAGACCAGTAGGAACCTAACCCGCATTTTCCCCTAGAAGCAATGGTTTGGTATTACTAATTCACTGTTTGTGGTGACTTTGTAGAACATAATGACTGTGACTAATAAGAATCAACTGTAGTAGGTCATAAATAAGTGTATAAAAAAAAGAAAGAAAGAAGACATCTGTTGGAGAAATGACATGAACAGATGAAAAGTTGCTTCATGAACCCACCTGAAACCAAAATGATATATGGAGAGAATTTTATATTGATATAGTAAAGAAGTGTCAGATTGTGTAGTATAGGCAGAAAATTGATTATTATATAATTGGGAGAACACACAAAAGGCAAGGGATAATAAATGTACATTTCCTACTGAATGGGAAGAAAATGTTCTGTGACAATCTCTTTCCAAAAGAATGAATATTTATTATACAAATTCAAGCAATTCTGGCTGCCCTAAATTAACACTCCATAGTTAATAGCTTTTCCCTTTGTATCTCATTGAGCACATTAAAAATCTGTATGTTTTATGTCTGCAAAAATATAATGGCACAACATTTTTTTAAACACAAAAGTTTTCAAGAGCTCACTATAACTCTTCCAAATTTTTTTATTATTAAATGTTTTCTTACTAAATAGCACAGCATGATTGGGTCCACTTTTAAAGAAAAATGCCCTGGAATATTTATCTCCAAGCTCTTCATAAAGCAAGGAAGAGGAATTTGTTTGATCTTTATACTGACTTTATAGAACAGATTCTACACTGGCATGATGGGAAAGGGCCTGACCTGCCAGTTTCTTATCCATATGATTGTGGTAAAAGCAGACATAACATTATGGTTCAAACAGAACAAAGACGAGCTTACAAAGTACATGGTATAAATAATTCCAAAGCTTTGGGACACAGATCTCTTTTTTCAAGACACGAATCTCATGTAACCATAATCATGATTGGTGGTGGGGAATTTTAAAAACAGAGTCTTCCCTAAGCCCTCCAGACTTAGTTATACCACAGCTAAATCAGGTGATTCCAACACATGATTCACATCCCACAAAAAAATGAAATGTTTACAAAAATAAGACTCCCAAAGGACAAAGTAGCCTTTTCTCAAATCCATTCAATTTTTTAAGCCAATCTTCCTATGTTTTGTTTGACATAACTACCATGTTTCTTATTCTAAAATAAGAGGTTCATACACATACAGGGGTCTGACACAGTTTAAATGCAACTTGCCTTAGTACATGTAGGTCAGGAACCAAGTCTATTGGTATAGTGATCTATACATTCGTGTATTTTTTATTATGGGAATCTTCAACCATCCACAAAAATGGTAGGAGGAATAGTATATCCAACTCCCATGCTCATGGGTTGCCCCATGTACCACACAACTCTATTCTTAAATACAAAGAAAAGATTATAGAGCATCCTACCTTCTTCCGTCTATACCTACAGTAAACAATAACAGCACCAACAACACTGAATGCTTTGCAGAATATGAGCTGTTTGACTTGCAAACACATTGAATTTCAACCTGAAATGCCCAGTGGAGTGGCTGCATAGAGTAGTTTTCCTAAATCCCTTGTATAATAAAAACTGATGAGTATAAAAATCTGATTTTCAAAACAGAATTTTTTTGTTTTTATAAAACTATGCGTTTTCATTTTGTAAAGTTGGCAAATACAATCACATAAATTAGCATGTGGATGGGTATTTTATGATATTATGAAATAATTATTCATTTCTTTGGTGATAATAGTATTATGATTAAGTAAGAATATTTATTTTTAGGAGACTCTGTCCGGAACATTTTCCTCAGATACACATAGGGTCTGTGCCTCACTTCCTCAGGTGTCTCCTCCAATGTCACCTCCTTTTGAGAGACCAGCCTACCCTGAACACCCTATCTAAAGTAACCATGCCCTGTCGCTTTTTATCCTAACTTCCTACTGCTCATCATTACTCAACCTAGAGAATGTTTATTTGCCTTTGTTGGTCTCTCCAGTTGGATGGAAGCTTCAGAAGGGCAGGGAATTTGTCTGCATTATTCACTGCTGTTACCACTTAGTAGCTATTCGGTAAATGATGGAATGAGTGAATACCAGACTGGGGCCCATGAATGAATACTTGAGACTTGGCCTTGATCTGCCAGAAAGATATAGATCTTATCT
Source organism: Phoca vitulina (assembly GCF_004348235.1). NCBI lineage: Eukaryota > Metazoa > Chordata > Mammalia > Carnivora > Phocidae > Phoca > Phoca vitulina. The sequence continues at coordinate 3,844,902 of NW_022589773.1, read as the reverse complement.
AAGACTTCTTCGATCCACATATTTGGTATATTTGCTATAGTTTTGATTATGGTAATTCCTCCTGCACACCTATTACGTGTGTGAGTTAAACTACACATTTCATGATAACTTTTTTTATTTTCTGTTTTTTATTTTGAAAAATTTGGGGCACCTGGGTGGCTCAGTTGGTTAAGCTACTGCCTTTGGCTCAGGTCATGATCCTGGAGTCCCTGGATCGAGTCCCGCATCAGGCTCCCTGCTCGGCAGGGAGTGTGCTTCTCCCTCTGACCCTCCCGCCTCTCATGTGCTCTCTCTCTCTCATTCTCTCTCTCTCAAATAAATAAATAAAATCTTTATTTAAAAAAAGAAAAATTTTAAAGCTGTGGACAGGTTACAAAGAGTGATATAATGACCACCATATTCCTTCCACTGAGGTTCACCAATTGCCAACAGTTCAACATATTTGCTTTACTGCTCCCCCATATATTTATTATTTTTATTGTCATTCTGAGAATCTTGATGACATGACTCTTAAATTTCTTACTCAAACATTTGAAAACCACTACAGAGCTGTCTTCCCTAGGGTTTCCAATTTTCACATTAAATGTCCTCTGAGAGACGCCTGGGTGGCTCAGTCAGTTAAGCATCTGCTTTCAGCTCAGGTCATCCTGGGGTCCTGGGATTGAGTCCTGCATCGGGCTTCTTGCTCAGCGGGGAGCCTGCTTCTCCCTCTAGCTGCAGCTCCCTCTGCTTGTGCTCTCTCCCCCTCTCTCTCTCTCTGACAAATAAATAAATAAAATCTTTAAAAACCATTTTAAGGGACGCCTGGGTGGCTCAGTCGGTTAAGCGGCTGCCTTCGGCTCAGGTCATGATCCCAGGGTCCTGGGATTGAGTCCCACATCGGGCTCCTTGCTCGGCGGGGAGCCTGCTTCTCCCTCTGCCTGCCTCTCCCCCTGCTTGTGTTCTGTCTCTCTGACAAATAAACAAATAAAAATCTAAAAAAAACAAAAAACAAAAAAAAAACATTTTAAAAAAATGTCCTCTAAGATCTAACTGATCTTGGGTGGCAGGAAAAAGATGCAAGAAGTACATATATACAAAAGCTATTTTTAAAGACAAGTTCTTCACCTTGCCAACCAAAAGTTACATCATGTATTAGGAGCTAGATTTAATCGGTCTCTAATGCTCTACTTACTCTGTGAAGACACGACATGGAGAGAGAAAGAGAGATTCTGCCCCAAATACAGACAGAGTGTCACATCACACCTGGATCATGTGGGGCTCTGACAGAGGATGCACTGACTCCATCCTCATCCCAGCGCTGTGGGGAAATTCACCAAAGCGGCTTTGGACTTTTTTTTCCTTTAACTCTACTGCCATCTAGTGTGCAAAAAAAAGAATTCTGGGCTTTGTGAAAAAGAGAAGGTGGATGTGTCCCATTTGTTTACTTATCTGGATTCAAAGCCTGTCTTACTGCAGAATAAACTGTTTTATTGCAAAATAAACTACCGTGCTCTTTTTGCTTTGCTTTGGATTAAGAGCAGCTTCTAAGAAAAAAATATATACTTTAAAAATTAGACCGTATTTCACACCATCCTGAAAACAAGCTACGCAATCAGGCTTGCTTTTCCCGGTGACAACCTCTAGCCCATTCGGCCTCACGAATGGTTCCTACATCTTCCTTTCTCACTCTAAGCACATACTCAGATATTCAGTACGGCATTTTCCTTCTTTCTAGTGGGATAGGCTAGAAAAAGGGAGGAGAAAGGAGACGCACACACCCCCGTTCCCACACCCTTTCCCTGGACTCGCCGCCTCCTTCCCCAGGGACCACTGGCTTACTTGTTATGCTTGGTGTCCACCCCGCTGGGATGGAAGCTTCAGGAGGGCAGAGGTTTTTACTGCCCGCTACCCCCATTTTGTTCACTGGTGTATCCCAAGTGTCTAGAGCAATGCCTGGCTCGCACACGACACACATTTGATAAATGTTCATTGAATAAATGAAGGAATGGCTGGGGTCACTCAAGAAACGGACGGGAAGATGTACTTGCAACATCTGTGTTGCTTGATGACTGTGATACCCTTTCTCCTGGGAAGACCAGTTTCCATTCGCGGGCCACCACCTGGTTTTGAATATATATTTCTTGTTATAGACCAAATGTTTGTGTCCCCCCCACATTCATATACTGAAACCTAATGTCCAATGTGATGAATGGCATTGGGAGAACAGGGCCTTTGGGAGGGGCGTGGGTCGGGAGAGTGGAGCCCTCGTGAATGGGATTAGCAGCCCCGGAAAAGAGGCCTCTGACAGAGCTCCCTCATCCCTTCCGCCATGTGAGGACACAGTCAGAAATCTGTGACCTGGAACAGGGCCCACCCAAGCATGCTGTCCCCCTGACCTCACACTTCCAGCCTCAAGGACTGTGAGAAACAAATTTCTATCGTGTTTCAGCCACCCAGTCTGTGATATGTTGTTACAGTGGCCCAAAAGGACTAAAACACGTCCTCTTCTAAGGAGACAAACATTTCTTACAAGTCACTGACTATTTCCACTCAAGTCAACACGGCCTCTGAGAGTTAAATTCTGACATCAAAAACATGGTTATCAACAGGAACTGTGTAATGCTGGAATCAAATCACTTTTTTTAATACCACTAAGCACATGTTAACTGTACTGGAACTTAAATTTTAATTTAATTTAACAGAAAAGAAAAGAAAAGAAAAAAGCAAACTAGAGATGATAGAGATGCTTACTTCAGGCCAAATCTTAGAATGTCTTGGAGCAAGTAAAGCAAGTTATAAAAGCTGTTTTGCTTTCTTTCTATTTAATAATTTCCATTTAAAATCTCTCCTTTCCCTAGGTTTTCCCCCTTTTAAGTTATACTCCATGTCTTCATATCTTTCTAATCCCTGGCTCAGATAAGATGATAACTGAATTTCTGAACCCTGACTATCGGTACTCTGAAGACCATCAGAACTCGGAAGAGCTCGTTTTAAAAGTTATTTGGGAGTTAGAAGATGGCATGAAAAGATATCAAAATCTTTAAGAAGGGCTAGAAGAAGGAAATGCTTAAGGAACATGGTTTTCCACCCGAAATTTGGAAAATGTCCGTGTGCTACTGGTACATTCAGTTACATGAACCAGAAGCGTTAGAGAAAGCTCAACTCATTACTCAAAAGTCAACAAGAAAGAACTTTTTCTTCAATTTTTATTTATTTATTTATTTATTTGAGAGAGTGAGTGAGAGACAGAGAGAGAAGGAGCAGGGGGAAGGGCAGAGGTGAGGGAGAAGCAGACTCCCCACCGAGCAGGGAGCCCGACGTGGGGCTCGATCTGGGGACTCCAGGATCCTGACCTGAGCTGAAGACAGATGCTTAAGGGACTGAGCCACCCAGGCGCCCCAGAAAGAACTTTTTCAAGTATCTCCTGAACTGGTCATTTCGCTCTGGATGAGATACAAAGGCTGATTTGGAAACCTGGCCCTTAGACACGCTTGTAAAAGGATGGGGTTCTCCAGGTGTTCATGCAAACCGAGCATTGCTTTCAGATCGCACAACATAATCTTGCAAGCCCTCACACCTTTGTTATGGAAATGTGTCTTCCCAGGATGTCAGTGGTGTAGATGGGACCGGGTGTTATCTTTGACTACACTGTTTCGTGGCTTTTAAGCAGGCAAACTGAATTCCATCTTATTTTCCCCTCTCCGTCTCAGCCTCCCAAGGTCATGGACATGACTGGCATGCCAGCACAGGGCCAGGGGACTCTCCCACCTTCCACCAGACCATTCTGTGTCCTGGAGCAAATTTCATGCTTCGCAAATTGTAGCGGGTGAATGCAGCAGGAGCCCTAGATCTCAACTGGAGGCTTCTAGATGGTTTGGTGGAAACAGCTTGTGGCAATGAGCACAGCTGGGTCATCATCTGTGTGACCATAGGCAAGTTAAGTAAACTCTCTGGGCTTTAGATTCCTCACTGGTAAAGTAATCATGCAGGTCTGTGTGGTCTTTAAGGTAGTGGATTCCAGATGATGAGTCCATGGATCAGTATGAAAAAAAAAAAAACTTTTTAATTTTAAGGATTAACATGGGATTTAATTTTAAGCATTAACAAGGATTAAGGATTAACTCTTTATTATATGAAATAAATTCAAGATACCAACAACTACAACAACCACCTACTCATCCATCCCTCCTCTCATCCTGGCTCCAACCAGAATTGACATAAAGATTCACATGAAGACCCAAAAAACAACTTTATTAGGGGGTTGGTCAAGTGCCAAATGCCCCACAGAGTGATAGGGAATCTCATAAAACTGAATAAGGGAACGCCAGCTGGCATCTCTCGATGAGTTGGCTTTGACAACCACACCTGATGCCAGTCACACACAGAGCAGCCTATCAGGGTAGCACCCCTTCTAGCTGGATGAGGCTGGGTCTCTGCTCCCTGCCCCCAGCCCTGGTGCCTGCTTCGGGGGTTGTCAAGTGGGCAGCTCAGCTATTGCCCCAGAAAGCTCTGACACCGGTCCAGACAGAATATTAATATACTTCAAGGCCATACACACTGTAGGCCAAAATTCGTTGCCTTTTCTATTTTCCATCTCAGATGATGTTCTACTCGACGCTCCATATCACTCACCAGAGATCTTACAATGAATGCCAGTCAAAAGTCTAAATACTCCAAATAATGCAAAGCCAGGAACACACACAAAAAAGCCCAAATTTTAACACAAACTCATATTAGTGATTACATTTCCAGTGAGAGGCTGAATTCCAAACATGAAATCCTTTGACTTTGGAGGATTGAGGTCTGAAGACATTAAGTTTCAACATTTCTCTCACTCAGATTTGCAGGTAGTAGGAATTCTTTTCTCAAGTACATAATCCTAACATCAAAACTGTCTCCTTCACGAGTGTTACAGACAGAAGATCGTGGATCTCAGTGGAATAAGAAGTCCTTTCAGGAGCAAGCCAGAGGTAGCTCTAATCATGCACATGCATTCTCCAGTAGGATGGATCCTAAGAGAGGAGCCATTGAGATGGTTCTAGTAATTGACAGGCACTCCTGTGTCTCCCTCTTGATTGCTATAACTCTGCTTCTCAGCCAAGGTAAAGAATTTATCCTACATCTTCCACTCCGCAGCTGTGTGCTCTGGAAGATGCTAGGACTGTCCATGCAATTTTAGGCCATTCCCAGAACTATTGGTGCAATGAGTACCAGTTGCCACATTGAGGGTCTGGTTCAAGTTCCCATTGATGATGATTAGTTAAATATGTATAATCAATGTTAGTCATCCTTAAAAAGGAAGGAAATTCTGACACATGTTACAACATGGATCAGCCTTGAGACATTATGCTAAGTCAGAAGCTAGTCACATACACACACTAAATACATACATACATACATACATACATAAATACTATATGATTCCATTTATATGTGGTACCTGGAAGACTGAAGTTCATAGAGACAGAAAGTAGAATGGTGGTTGCCAGAAGTCGAAAGAAAGATTAGGCGTTACTGTCTCATAGGTACAGAGTTTCAGTCTGAGAAGATGACGAAGTTGTAGGGGTGGACGGTGGGGAGCAGAGCCCAACAATGTAAATGTACTTAATACCACTGAACTGTACACTTAAAAATATGATGCACAATTTCGTGTTATGTTTATTTTACCACAACTTTTAAATTTTTTTCATAAAAAAACATCTCCCTTAGCCTGACTGTAGAACTAAGAACACCTGTCTACAATTCCCTCCGAGCCTTAGCTATCCAGCAATGGCAGATTACAATCAAACCATCAGGATATCTTGAGGTTTTTTTAGTAAATTCCATAGCCTACCCAGCCCTCCTGCACTTCCCACTTTGGTCCAGAGAAAAAAGCTCTTCCTCCAACATGTCCATCTCTAGGCCAACCTGGGAACAGAGCTTCCACTCCATGTTCTTGCAATCTAAAAAGAAGAGAAGCACCGAATCTGATTGGTGAGAGCTGACATTCACAAGCATGGTCCATTGGCGGGCAAGTCCCAGGTAAGAGTTCACAGCACCTGTCCTCTTTGTGTGGTTAAGCCAGCTACACCTGGCCCACTCTAGCAATCCAGAGCAATCTATAATCTCTCTGTTCTACCTCCTCTGTCTGGGACCAGCTATGAGGCAATCAGCCTGGTGGAATGAGCCTGGATGAACTCAGTTGTAGGGAAGGAGGAGGAGGCTGCCCTGTGGACTGGACTTAGAGTGTCCTGTCCCTTTGCCTGGCCTGGGACTAAAGTGACACTTTCATCTCCATTTGGGTCTCAGTGTCTTGAACCTCTTTACCTCCACCTATCTTAGGTTTTCACCTAGGACCCCTTAACTAGAAAGAAGAAAGAAAGAAAGAAGAAAGAAAGAAAGAAAGAAAGAAAGAAAGAAAGAAAGAAAGAAAGAAAGAAAAGAAAAGAAAAGAAAAGATTAACAAGAGAAAAACAAAGCATGCAACACACATCACTTGGGAGAAATCTAAATGAAGAGCATCTGAAAGCAGTGGCTTAGAACTCCAGCTTATGCAGCATCTTCAACCAAGAACAATACATTTCTAGAGAAATGACAAGACAAAGAAAAGCAGTTTCAGACTCCCAAGGATGGCAAACTCTGGAAAGGTAAAAACACAGAAGGAAACTAATGAAGTAAGGTTTGTTTGCAGATGCCTTTGGTGTCTTTGGGCTAATAAGATTCTATCTCCAGTAGAAGGAGAATTTATACCCTAGCTTTAGGCAGAAAAAGGGGAGCCTTTTCTGGGTTTGCTCTCTCTTAATTGCTTTCAGCTCAAAATAATTTTTGTCACAGAGGCATATTTTGGAGTGACATATTCTGGTTTCCTTCACAGAAAAGGAGGCAACAAAGAAATGGTAGAGGATAAAAGATTTCATTCCCCCCAAATTATCATCAAATGTCTTTTTAGAAGGCACTCTTTTTTTTTTTTAAGATTTATTTATTGGGGCGCCTGGGTGGCTCAGTCCGTTAAGCGGCTGCCTTCAGCTCAGGTCATGATCCCAGGGTCCTGGGATCGAGTCCTGCATCGGGCTCCTTGCTCAGTGGGGTGCCTGCTTCTCCCTCTGCCTCTGCCTGTCGCTTCCCCTGCTTGTGCTCTCTCTCTGTCTCTCTGACAAATAAATAAATAAAATCTTTAAAAAAAAATTTATTTATTGGGCGCCTGGGTGGCTCAGTCAGTTAAGTGTCTGCCTTCGGCCCCGGTCAGGATCCCAGGGTCTTGGGATCGAGTCCCAATTGGGGCTCCTTGCTAGCAGGGAGTCTGCTTCTCTCTCTGGCCTTCCCCCTCTCATGCTTTCTCTCTCTCACTCTCTCTCTCAAATAAATAAATAAATAAAAGATTTATTTATCTACTTGAGAGAGAGCATGCACAAGTGAAGGGGTGGGGGCAGAGGGAGAGAGAATCCTCAAGCAAACACTCAGCTGAGCAGGAAGCCCAACCCAGGGCTCAATCCCAGGAGTCCAGAGATCATGACCTGAGAGCCAAAGTCAGAGGCCACCCAGACGCCCCAAGACAGGCATTCTTTTTAAACATTTCTTTTCATGGGCACCTGGGTGGCTCAGATGGTTAAGCGTCAGCCTGCGGCTCAGGTCATGATCCCAGGGTTCTGGGATTGAGTCCCACATCAGGCTCCCTGCTCAGCTGGGAGCCTGCTTCTCCCTCTGCCTCTCTCTCTCTCTCTGTCTCTTATGAATAAATAAATAAAATCTTTTTTAAAAAAAACATTTCCTATCAAATTAAATATATTTCACTTTATACAAACTCAGTTTCTTATTTCTTTTTCATTTTGTCCAAACTGATGAAAACTTCCTAATTGTCGGGGCACCTGGGTGGCTCAATTGGTCGATTGAGCCACCCAGGCTCAATCGAGAGACCACCTACTCTCGATTTCCTCTCAAGTCATGATCTCACAGTGACGAGATCGAGCCCTGGGGGAGCCCTGCTAGGAGCCTCTCCAGGGCTCTGCGCTCCAGGAGCAGAATCTGCTTGAGAGTCTCTCTCTCCCTCTGCCCCTGCCCACTCGCACCTGCGCATGCGCACACACTTTCTCTCTAACATAAATAAAATCTTAAAAAAAAAGAAAGAGAATTTCCTAATTGTCACCTGTCCACAAACCTCTACTTGAGGAACATTTGAGGAGTATTCCTCTGAAGTACTTTTTTGCTCTGAAATTCTGTAATATTAATACTGCTGCTTCTGCTTACACCACCCCTCCCCAAATCCTAGGAACTGAAGGGGTAATGAGGCTGACATGGAAACCAGGATTTAGTGTCTAATAGAATGCTTTGTACAGAAAAATGCTTGACAAGTAAAAATAATAATAATAAGGTCCTTTCTCTTGTGCCAGCAAAACCCATGAACTTGTCTGACCTGAAGTTCCATCTCCTTATCTGAATCCAGAGTCTGCCTGGGCTGGGACGCTCATTGCAGATAGACAAAAATACCAGGAATGACACAGCCCTAAGGCACACTGCACCAAAAATGATTTTGCAATAGGGACCCAGTTTATTTTTACTTCATGAAGCTGCACGCAAATTCAGGTTTCTCTGGTTTATCGCCTTGGTGTTAGTATTTATTTATTAAAGTGAAATGATCATGTCTTCCTCATTTATACACACCAGGACTAAAGTTAAAAGGTAAATTAAACTGTCTCCACTTCATGATGTTCTCCAGGTATCTGGGTTCATCAGAACTCATATATTTCCCTGAGAATTATTAGCTCATTCTCCCTACCATGTTACCAAGCAGAGAGGGAAAAAGAGCACTGTGTCCCCACCCCCCCCATAAAAAGCCATTCTCTCTTTGCAAGCAACTAGTGTACTTCTCAACTGACATGTCCTAGACTGTTCTAAAAAGAGCAGCAGCATCAGAAACTATAAGAACAGATGATTCAAAGACTCCCCATGAACTGCCTCAGCCAGCTCATAATTATAAATGCAGGGCTAGGTAGGCGGAACATCTGTATTCTGAGTCACTCTATTTTTCTAGAAGGGACAATGTCACAAGCCCTCCTGCTGCATAAACCCTTGTCGTCTGTAAGCAGGCTCCAGAACTGGTTCACAGTGAGCTAGATCTTGAGACTGCAACTGACCCTTTCTCCGCTCTCACACAAACTCAACATAATTTTTTGAAAGATTTATTTATTTACTTATTTATTTGAGAGAAAGAGAGAGAGAGAGAGCACAAGCGGGGGGGGAGGGGCAGAGGGAGAGGGAGAAGTAGGCTCCCTGCTGAGCAAGGAGCCTGATGCAGGGCTCGACCCCAGGACCCTGGAATCATGACCTGAGCTGAAGGTACACGCTTAACCCACTGAGCCACTCAGGTGCCCCTATATTTTTTAAGTAATCTCTACGCCCAATGTGGGACTGGAACTCATGACCCTGAGATCAAGAGTCACATGCTCTATCAACTAAGCCAGTCAAGTGCCCCTAAGTTTATTCATAAATATATATATTTTAAGTAGGCTCCAAACCCAGCACAGAGCCCAACATGGGACTTGAACTCATGACCCTGAGATCAAGACCTAAGCCGAGATCAAGTATTGGACACTTAACTGACTGAGCCACCCAGGCGCCCCCCTAAGTCTATATTTTGAATAATGACTATGCAAAATCAATGTGTGTTGTGTGTGCCTCTGTGTGTGTGTTGGGGGCAGAAGGCATTAAACGACCTTAAAATCCTGTAAAGTTTTGACACCGGTTCTCTAATGGCTGGAATGGTGCGAATTTAGGGATGCTATCTTTTGTGGGAAGAAGTCCTAGGAAAAGGCAAAACGGGAAGTGGCTTTTTTACCAGAAAACCAGTTATTCCAAAAGAGAGTTCACTGAGGCTTTTTGGTTCGTGGGTAACAAAAAAAGATGCTTGCAAAAAAAAAAAAGCAAGATATTGATAAGAGAAAATGAGAACTAACAGCAGTTAAGGCAGAGCCAAGTTAATGTGTTTTTAGGAGTTGCTCCCTCTTCTTGTGTGACTCCTGTGGGGAAATTGCACTGCTTATACAGAGATATGTAAACATGTTTGTTGACTTAACAAAACACTGATTTTCATTCCTCACCGTCCCTCCCCTCCAGCCGTGTAAATAGCCTGACGTTCAGGCTCACTGGCTTTGGTATGAGTCAGAGGTTCAAATCCTGGCTCTGCTCTGCCTACCTGTGTGTATTAGGACAAGCTTCCTATCCTCCCAAGTTCTGGTTTGCACACCTGTGTGATTGGGGATGATAGTCTGCTGATCTGTCTCAAAGGGCAGTTTTGAGGATACAATGAGATAGTGCAGGTTATCACCCCCAGACAGCTCCTGGCAAGCAAGCACGGGATGACTGCAGGGGTGGCAGTTTATTGTTGTAGATTTATCTAAACAAAGGTTCACACTTACAAACACCTCATCTGGAATAAAACTAAAACTCTCCAGGGTCAGCATTAAAACCTCAACCTCTAAAGTGGCAGCAGCATCACATGAAATGCTTGTACAAGACAGCTTGGGGTGAAGGGATGCAATGAAATTTGATGGAAGAACCCAGGGTGGCAGAAATACCCACTTTGGAAACTTAGACACGGTCTAGTGTTTGGCAAAGGAAGATGGCACATCGCGATCAGGGCTCCCTAACTGACAATTCCAGCAATTAAAAGGACCTCTCCTGAATCTGGTTTTGCCCAGGGCCTCAGAGGAACTCTTGATTATGTAATCTTTTCTACTGTTCTGTCTGAGGATAGAAATGGGAAGAGAGGGGGTAGCTGGAATGTATGGAGGGCCTATGACAGGACTGTGGCAGGAAGGATGTGTCTCAGGAAGTGAGAGGAAATTGACTCATTATTCTAACTTCCTCTCAACCTGCCTTCCACCAATCTCTCCTCAAATGACAAGGGCTGGGGCCCTGGACATCCTTCAAACTTGACCAGAACTGATATCACTCTAACACAACGTCATGAAACGGTATTATCTTATTATTACTTACCTTCAGTAGTTGGTACTCATCTTGTATGAGATCTATGTTTGTTGGGGGAAAAGCCCAGGTCAGTCCACCTGGGGAAGAAGAATACCTGTAGGGTCATGGATGTTGACCAGCACCATGGCTTCTGCAAAACCACCCTGCTCAGGGTGGGAGGCCTGTGACACTCCTGAAGTGGAAGAGGAAGAAGAGTCCGGAGGGATGGAAAGTTGGGAGAAAGAGAAGAGTCAGTGAAATGATGGGTAGGGATGGAGCACACAACTCCACAGATTCTCACCCAAACCACTAAACCCATGAAGGCTCAGGAGTGGGTTATGAGTTCATGTAGAGTTTGTGTCTGAGTTGAAAGGTCACAAAACAGAGAACAGCAGAAGTAGGAGCTAGGAAAAAAATGTGATTAAACATACATACATCAACTAAAAGCTCAAAGTGTCCTGAGCAGATATGCAAAGGTAAAAAAAAAAGACCTAGAGAAGATGAGAAGGTATGGAAGTGGTCTGCCAAGCCAAGGGAGCTCCCTGTGCTTGTGCTTGCATGCAACTGCACACACACCATCACTCATCCATCAGTATTGGTGGAAGTCTGCCCATGTGCCGGGCACTGTGCTGGGCTGTGAGCAAAGCCAGAGTTCTTGCTCTCCCGGTGCTTGCACATTAGTGGGTGAAGCAGACATTGATCAAGTCATTGCAGAAACATTTATAAAATTGCAATTGTGAGGGGTGCTACGAAGAAGGACTACATGATACTATAGTGAATAATAGAGAGATTAACCCAGTCGGGGAGATCTGAGAAGCTTCCCTGAATAAGCAAAGCTTGACCTGAGCACTGAGTATTGAGAAGATGTTAAATGGGAGAAAAGCAGCTCGGGAAGAAGAATGTGTGTAAAGGCCCTGGGGTGGCAGGTTTGAGGACTGAGAGGAGGCAAAGTGTAGGTAGGGCCAAGAGCCTGGGAAGAATGGGCAGGGGGATGTTGAAAGGCAGGCAAGAACCAGGCCCCTTGGGGAATGAGGACCAGGGGATGGAGTCAGTCTTTATCTCAAGAGCAGTGGAAAGTCATTGAAAGGAAATTGACAGAAAACCTCAAGAAAGTCTGAAAATGGCAAAAGAGACCCTTGTTCATACGTTATCCCCACTTTCCTTGGCATCTCCATTGACTATTAGTCTGGCTTCGCCTGAGCAAATGAACATGCCCAAAGTCAGAAAAGAAAACATTTAACATGTTAACTTAGTAATTTCTCTTAAATAATCAATATTTTTAAAATGCATTTTCCAGGGTGCCTGGGAGGCTCGGTTGGTTAAGCATCTGCCTTTGGCTCAGGTAATGATCCCAGGGTCCTGGGATCGAGCCCCGCATAGGGCTCCCTGCTCAGCGGGGTGCCTGCTTCTCCCTCTCCCTTGGCCTGCCGCCCCCCCCCCGCTTGTGCTCTCTCTCTCAAGTAAATAAATAAATAATTTTTTTAAAAAAATTAATTTAAAAAATGTATTTTCCACCAACATACAAGAAAAACTCCCAATTCTGAACCACCATTGAAACACAAATGCCCAATACATAAATTCATAATTCAGTATCTAGTTATTCAAAGAACACTGGATTAGAAGTCAAACAGCCTGAGTTCTAATTCTGACTCAGCCACTTATTAGTCACATTGCCTTGGGTAAGTCCCCAGACTTCTCTCCACCTCAGTTCCTTCATCTGTCAAATGGGATAATTACGATTACCCAACATACTCCACAGGATCAAAGTGAGAGCCTTTTGTAAAAGAGCTATATACCAAAAAGAGAGATTATTATTAACCTTTCTCCAAACAGCATAGGAAAATATACAACTTATTCCACTCAGATAATTTTTTAACTTGACATATCAAACTGTTTTACAATATTATTACAAAATAATGCTTTATCTTGAATGTCATTATAAAACTACTTCTGGGGCGCCTGAGTGGTTCAGTTGGTTAAGCGTTCAACTCTTGATCTCGGCTCAGGTCATAATCTCAGGGTCATGAGTTCAAGCCCCAGGTTGGGCTCCAAAAAACTACTTCTTATGTATTTAAAAGGACCAAGAAGGAGATTCTTTGAGAAGAAACATTTTGTTTCATTTTATTGTAACACAGATGAAAGATTCAAGTCAAGTATTCAAAGTTTTATACCTACTTTAAAATAGAAAGGACATATAAAAGATGCTCAGCTCATAAAAAAGAAGTGGTGTTAAAACTATATGAGATGCTATTTCTTTTTTTTAAGATTTAATTTACTTATTTGTCAGAGAGAGCGAGCACAAGCAGGGGCAGCGGCAGGCAGAGGGAGAAGCAGGCTCCCCACTGAGCAAGGAGCCCGACATGGGACTCAATCCCAGGACCCTGGGATCATGACCCAAGCCAAAGGCAGACACTTAAACAACTGAGCCACCCAGGCATCGCTGAGATGCTATTTCTTACTCATCGTATTCACAAAAATATAAACTGTTGACAAAACAGTCTGTTGGACATGTTGTGGGGAAGTAGGCACTCTCATTTGGGTACAAAATGGTACAGTTCCCATGAAGGGGAATTGAGTAATATGTAGCAAAACTACATATGCATTTACCTTTTGGCAGATCTAGGAACTTCCCCTGAAAATACACCTCCAACTATATAAGAAAACACATGCACAAGGTCATTCACTACAACATTATTTGTAATTGCAAAATACTGGAAACACTGTAAAGGTCCATATAGTTTGATCGAATAAACTATGGTGTACTTAGTGGAGTACTATAGAGCTAGAAAATTTTTAAAAACAAAGATTTATATGCAATGGCATAAACTAATTTCCAGAATATATTATTGAGTGGAAAAAAAAAAAACCAAGGTGCTAAAGATTATCTGTAGGATGCTACATTTTGTATGATAAAGGTAAAATATATTTATTCATTTGTTTTTAGAAAAAAGAAACACAGGGATGCCTGGGTGGCTCAATCGGCTAAGCATCTGCCTTCGGCTCAGGAGTCCCAGGATCAAGCAACATGTTGGGCTCCCTGCTCAGCGGGGAACCTGCTTCTCTCTCTCCCTCTGCTGCTCCCCCTGCTTGTACTCTCTCTCTCTCAAATGAATAAATTAATTAAATCTCTAAAAAAAAGAAAGAAAGAAAAGAAACGCAGAAAAGATAAACAAGAAACACATGAATTTGATTACCTATGGTGTTGGGGGAAATGGGATGGAAGAGGAAAAGAGGATGAGGCTGAATATAACTTTTTATATAGTTTTGGATTTTGAACCAGAACATTTTACATATTCAAAAAATAAAAGTAAATAAACAAGAATGGTGGCGGGGGCAGGGGTTGGATAACAGAAACTGAAAGTGAAAGAAATTAATGCACTTGATTATAACCAAGTTGATAGCATAATTATGAAGAAAAACAATGGATCCAAAAAGCTTTTGAACATAATAAAAAGGTATTCTGACTGTACACTTTCAGTGGGATATATATTCTAAGGACAAAAGAAACCTTGAACTTTACTTGGTAGGCTTGTTTGCATAGTGATATCGGTGAGGTGATTCAGAAATTGCTTTGTGTATATTGCAGGATTGAGCAAATGAGTAAATATATTGATGTTTTAAGAAAGCAGTTCAGGGCGCCTGGGTGGCTCACTCGGTTGGGCATCTGCCTTTGGCTTGGGTTGTGATCCCAGGATCCTGGGGTGGAGCCCCACATTGGACTCCCTGCTCAGCCAGGAGCCTGCTTCTCCCTCTCCCTCTGCCTCTGCCGCGGCCCTGCTTATGCCCTCCTGAGAGCATGCTCTCTCCCTCTCTCTCTCAAATGAATAGATAAAATCTTTCAAAAGAAAAGAAAGGAGTTCACTATGGGAGAACAAAAATACAAATACGGAATTGGGGAGGGAAAGGAAGAATCCTGTACTGTTGGCTTGGGTATCAATTAGAAGTGTCATTATGAACTCATTATTTTTGAAAAGTGTTTCCTGGGGCCCCTGGGCGGCTCAGTCATTGAGCGTCTGCCTTTGGCTCAGGTCATGATCCCAGGGTCCTGGGATCGAGCCCCGCATAGGGCTCCCTGCTCCGTGGGGGGCCTTCTTCTCCCTCTCCCGCTCCCCCTGCTTGTGTTCCCTCTCTCACTGTGTCTCTCTCTGTCAAATAAATAAATAAAATCTTAAAAAAAAAAAAAAGGAAGAAAGAAAAGCATTTCCTAGTTCTGTCCATTGAGAAGACCTAAAAGCAATTTCACCCCAGAGTGACAAGCAACTACAGGTCTTGCTTTCTGAACACCATTCCCCAAACCCTTTGGGAAAATGCCTACTTTAAAGGGGAGCCCAGAATACCTTGTGTTAGAAATTAAGGAAGTGCTCAAAACTGAGGAAGATATGTTAAAGAGATACAAGAACCAGTGTCACTTGCCAGATTTAGGACAATTTGAACATTAAAACGGATATTGACAGGAATGGATTTTAACATGCTGAATAGGGGCTCTTGGGTGGCTCAGTAGGTTAAGCGTCTGCCTTCAGCTCAGGTCATGATCCCAGGGTCCTGGGATCGAATCCCACATCTGGTTCCCTGCTCAGCCAGGAGCCTGCTTCTCCCTTTCCCTTTGCTGCTCCCTCTGCTTGTGCTCTCTCTCTCTCTCTGTATCAAATAAATAAATAAAATCTTTAAAAATAATAACAAATAATAAAAATTTTTTAAAAAATAAAGAACACTACCACTACAGAGGCATGAAAATAAATGCAACGTATAATTCTTGCTCAAATCAGGAATAGAAAAAGTAAAACAGCATTAAATGACAAATGTCCCATTATTGGGACTATTGCAGAAATTAAAATATGAACTTCATGTTAGAAAATAGTACCGTGTCAAAATTAATGCCCTGAGTGTGAGAATTGCATCCTGGTTAGAGGAAAATATCCTCATTTTTGAAAGACCCATGCTGAGGGTTTGGGAGCATAGGTGTCCAGATGTCTGCAGCTAACTCTCAAATCGTTCAGCTAAATACACACACGTGCACAAAGGGAGGGAGAGGGAGGGAGAGAAAGAATGTGATAAAATGTTAAAATTGGTGAGTTATATAGATAGCAAATGGATGTTTATTGTACATTTCTGGCAAATTTTCTGTAGGTTTGACATTTTTCAAAATACAACATGGTGGGGGGGCTTTTTATATGGTCACTGCAAAAAGACAGCATAATCGGAAAATCTGAGAACAGTGAACATTCGCCAGTTGAATGAATCTAAGAGTGCAAGCCCCAGCAGAAAGCCCCAGGGACACTGGGATATGGATGAATTTAGCAACAACAAAATTATTTAATCAATTAATTAAATACAGGATGACCGGTTAAATTTGAATTTCAGATAAATAACCAACAATTTTTAGTATAAGTATGCCCCAAATACTGCCTGGGTCACACTATTTTATCTGGCAGCCCCACCCTGAGAGGCACTTTGACCTGTTCCATGCCCGGGGGATAAAGCATGCCAGGTTCAGGAACACCAAGACAGTTCAAGGTTAGGACCCTATTATATTTGTTATTTACTACTTTTCTTTAATCAAACTTAGTTCTTCTTTAATGAAGACTTTTCCTCAAGTCATATTTTCTCCTTACATGTTGGTACAACCCTCATTTAGACTCAATTTTCTCTCACCGCATTTCAGTTTTCTCCCGGTTCCCCCCAGCTTTGATTTCTAAATACTTCACTTTTCCCATCCCTTACACTACCGTTTTCCCTTCTCAACTTCCACCTCTTTGGCACAGGCGTGAATAGCTCCAAAGCAACAGCTGATGGTTAGCAGGAATTGCTTCCGGGAATTTGAGTCACCATGTAACCCCACCCAATGCCATTAGTTAAGGCCTTGACCTAAGCTGGTTAGAGATCCTCCCCTCCCAAGGGAATCCCTGGATGTCTTTCCCTGCATTTTTGGTACATTTGGCCTCCATGAGGCCGGAGTAGCTCAGAGAAAAGATTTATATATTACACTTTCTTAAATTCAGTGAAGCCCCTCCTTTTTTGGTCTTCTTTATCAGCTTCTCTTATTTTTCTGAGTGTCTAAAGGTTAGTCAGCCTCAGTTTTATCCTGGGTATTTTCTTTTCTCTCCCTTGGGTCTAGTGCTTACCAAAGTTCAACCGTGCGTATATCAACTTTATGATTTTGGACATCTCTGGATAATTATTAGTAATTTTCTTCAAATGGATTTGATCATTTTAATTTATATTTTTAAAAGAAAATTTTACTTCGCAACTCTAAATGGAAATTTAGCATGTCAAGTAGAAGATGAATCTAAAAATTAAAAAACATAAAATTTAATTTTTAACATGGATTTAAAATAATCAATAAAAGCAAGTCATTAAAAATTTATAAACTTATAAAAATGCGCACCCCAAAATAACTTACAGAGAAGAATTGAACTGTTTGTGGTCAGACAGGAATAGTGGTTATTTGGCTTCATGTTCCTTGTCTCTGGCTTACAGTTAGGGAAACTGAGGTTCAGGAAGGAAGATAAGTTGCCCAAGATCAAAGCAAAGTAGAGGTGGAGCTGATCAATAGCCAGAGGCCGGTGAGTCCCAGTTTCAGAGTGTGATCTCAGAATGGGAGCATTCAGAAAGGAACAATGGTTCTTTGGGGTGTGAAGGCTTCATCAGAGGACAGGAGCTTGGTGCATGGTAGGGTAAAAACAAAAATTTTAGAATCAAAGACTCTGGTCAGGTCTTGACTAAATTAGGCCACTAAAGCCATGTTGCCATCCACCCCCACCCCCCAATTATTTCACTCTTTGAGCCTCTGGGGTTTTTTTGGTTTTTGTTTCTTTGAGAGAGAATGAGAGAGCATGCACATGTGTGAGCAGGAAGGGGCAGAGGAACAGAGAGAATCTTAAGCAGGCTCCACACCCAGCGCATAGCCCGACTCTGGGCTTGATCTCATGACCCTGAAATCATGACCTGAGGCAAAATTAAGAGTTGGACACTTAACCAACTGAGCCACCCAGGCGCCCCTGAGCCTCTGTTTTATAACATAACATGAATTGTAGAATTCTGAGAGGACAATCGGACCCATGTACCGAATGCTCATTCCATCAATAGAAGTTTCCTTCCTTAATCCAGCCCTGATT
Organism: Phoca vitulina; assembly: GCF_004348235.1. Lineage (NCBI taxonomy): Eukaryota > Metazoa > Chordata > Mammalia > Carnivora > Phocidae > Phoca > Phoca vitulina. The sequence goes on along the minus strand of NW_022589773.1, from coordinate 3,826,864 downwards.
TCTCTCTATCACTGCCCTGTGTCCAGTGCCAGAAGGGATGCCATCTGTGCGGAGCGGACTAGCGAGGACAGAGGCCGTAACTTCCAGCGTCTTCCAAGGGGGCTGGGTCTTGAAAGCCAAAGATGGCCTGGTGATGAGTTCTGATGGGCTCAGAGAGTCCCAGCTTTGGGTAGCCAGGAGAGGGCTGCAGGCTCTGAGGTATAGCCTGTGAGCCCAGAGATATTCTCAGGCTCCAAATCCAGGGAATGCTCAGAGGCCTTTTGGGAAGTGTGACCCTGGGAAAGCTCTGGGTGGGTAGAAGCCTTGCAGGGAGCCTAGAGAAGTCTAGAGTGAAGCATTTGATGTGTTTGGAGATGAGAGGTTCTTTCTCCACTGTGACAGTGGGATCTAAGAAACAGCCCTGAGTTGGGTATTCGGTTTCCATGGGGAAAAGAGACGGCTGTGACTTGGAAGTGGGGAGAGGAGGGAAAGACAGGGTGGCTGGTCTCCATGGCAACAGGAAAGGGAAGCAGAACTTTCCATCACTCAGAGGGTGAGATTACTTGAGGGAAAAGTTTAAAGCACGTGACCCATCCCCAGCTTGGAACCAGAGGGAAGTAGACCACCCAAGAGAAACATAGGATGATTTCAGGAGTATGAAATAACAGCAGGGCACAGCCAAGCAGAAGAAGCTGAAATTGGCACTTCAGGCATGCTTGAGATTCTATGTGTCCTTGAAAAATATCCAGGTGTTTCTGGATTCTTCTTGGTGCCAAGGAAGACAGATGGCGAAGTAGCCTAGAGATTGCCAGCACTGGAAGTGGGGGGAGGGAGAGAAAGGGGGTGTAGTGGAGTGTCCATGCTGAAAATCACCAGGGAGTTGCAGCTGGAAGTCAAGAGAGACACAGGACGCCATCAAGTATGGAGCAAGTCCAAGTCAACAACAGCAAACCACTGGAATGGACTGGGCTGAGAGAACCAACCATGAGTCCCTGAGTCTGAGACTCACATTAGACGTCCAGCAACAAGGCAAAGAAGAGAGACTTTAAAGACACCAGAGAAGCAACAAGTCCACTCACAGAGCCTGTGGATGTGTATCCAGGGGCACTTCTTTCCAGTCCTATGATTACAGAGCATCACTTCCCCAGATAGCATTCAAGGAAGGTGGAGAAGGAAATCTGAACAATGGGGCACATATCCAAGAGACCAAACCATCAAAGATATGATCTAAATCCGAAGACTGAGATATGTTTACTGGCAAGTTACACTTTTTTCCTCCATAGTTCCCAGGAGAGTAGAGCCCCAGAGTAAGATTAGATCAATTTGGGAAGTGGGGGTGGGGAGTAGTACATTCAAAGTCGAATTTTCAATTTCAGGACATTTGTCACCATCACCATATTTTTTAATACTTCAAGATCTGGGACTATGTCTGTTTTCTCTCACTCATCAGGCCCATATCAGGCACTCAACATTTCTTGAAAAAATGAAATGAATGAATGACCACAAATATATGGCTAATTCTGGAAAAACAAGGTCTAGGTTTTAATTATTTGAGGTCACTGGCTTCCTGACTTCCCTGAGATTTGAAAACATGCACTGGAAATAAACTTCTTTTACTTTACGCAACACATCTTAGGTTGTAAATCTAAGGTCCCGGAGTAATTTCAACTAAGACTCTTCAGCAGGCAGAAGCAGGAGATTCTATTAGCCCTTGGCAATTCCTCAAGCCACAGAAATTAGAAGAGTCCAGTCTAAGCCGGACTCGGAGGAAGGTCTTCGAAAAAACTGCACAAAGAAAGCCCCCCAAAGGCCCCCTGAATGTTGTCCCCCCTAATTCTCCTCTGTCCTCTGCCTTCCGTGGAGCAGAGGAAGGAGTATCTGTCTCCTCTGATATTCTAAAAAGATTGATATCTGACTGGAAGTTCTTCTCTGATCAAACATCAAAATTCTAAATGCATTTTTTAATTTTCCCATTCATACGGTAATTTCCAGGAAAGCCAAAGTCTGTTGCAAAGTCTGGAGGTGAATTTGTTTAATAGAGGTGACACAAACATTGCTGGCTGCCATCCATTCTCACCCTTCTCTTTCCTAACAGGACCCAGATTTTATCCATTATCCCATCCTCCCTCAAGCAATGCGAGTGTCCCAAAGCAAGTTGACACCACCCCCTCACTCCAAGGGTGAGCCTGAGGCTCTACAATGTGGCTCCCAACTGGAGGTGATATTGCACCCCAGGGATGTCTGGCAACGCCTGGGGATATTTTGGATTGTCACAACAAGGGCGAAGTCATCTACTAGGTAGAGGCCAAGGACCTTGCAAAACACCCTGCCACGCACAGGACAGCCTTCCACAACAGAGAACTATCCAACCCAAAATGCCAATAGTCCTCTGGTAGAGAAACACTGGTCTAAGGGTTATGGCATCCCCCTTACCAGGGATTGGTTTAAGCTTGCATGTTTCTTGGAAGGTTGGTCCTGGCTTCCAGAGGCCACCTTCTCTCTTTCTGGATGTAGTGGTGGACAGATGTGAAGTCAGGAGCTGCCAATGCCATTGTGACACTCTGGGTTATGCCCCCCCCTGTACGTGAAGATAAGGCCATATTACACAGAAGGGTATAACCACTCGATAAAGCTGACATTGGGGCGCCTGGGTGGCTCAGTTGGTTAAGCGACTGCCTTCGGCTCAGGTCATGATCCTGGAGTCCCGGGATCGAGTCCCACATCGGGCTCCCTGCTCAGTAGGGGGTCTGCTTCTCCCTCTGCCCTCTTCCCTCTCGTGCTCTCTGTCTCTCATTCTCTCTCTCTCAAATAAATAAATAAAATCTTAAAAAAAAAAAAGCTGACATTGAAGCTTACAACACCCCTCTGAACTCCCAGTTTTGTGAGCCAATAAATATCCTCATTGTGTAAGCCAGTTTTGAGAAATGACATCAACTACCTCCATTTTGACCTCAGTCTGTACTTCCTCATTAAATTCTTTCCAGTTTATCTCTTAACTCAGGCAAAAGACCCTGCAGGGCGAAGCATCCCATGATGGGAACCAAAACTACCCTCTCAAGCAATAACTAGTGCCCTGAGCCAGCAAGACCTGTGTGATTGACCCCAAGACAAGGATCTACCTCACCTTTACTGCCTACCTGCACGTACCCACCCACCTTTGTCCCTCATTCTCCTTATATAAACCTAGAAGTATTTTCAGCACTTTGGAAACAGTCTTTGAGACACTAGTCTGCTTTCTTCCCAGCACTGGCCTCAATGAAATAAATTCCTTTCCTGTTTCACCACCCCTCATCTCTCTGCCTTCGGATTTGGTCAGCAGCCAGTGGCTGAACCTGGTCTGCTTGGGACCCCAGGGCCAGGTGCTCTCACTTCCCTGTGCCCCAGTTACAGTTTAAATTAGGTTTTGCATCAAACTCAAAGCTGCATGCATCCTCACTGATTCAAGAAGTATTCTTTTTTTTTTTTTAATGTTTTATTTATTTATTCATGAAAGTCAGAGACAGAGAGAGAGAGGCAGAGGCAGAGGGAGAAGCAGGCTCCCTGCCTAGCAGGGAGCCCGATGTGGGACTCGATCCCAGGACCCTAGGATCATGACCTGAGCCGAAGGCAGACGCTTAACCATCTGAGCCACCCAGGCACCCTCAAGAAGTATTCTAACATAATTTTCTGAGAAATTTGAAAAAAAAGAAAAGAAAAGAAAGAAAAGAAAAAGAAAGCCATTATGAAGATATTAAAGACTTTAGGCAGACGGTGAGGGAGGGGTAGAATATTTTAAAGTTTCTGAGTTCATTGTCAATCCCACTGTAATATCAGACCTTTGTAAAAGAACTGATAAACCTCAAGAAGAGAGGGGAATCAAATGTTCATGAAGAAGCTTTGTTGTAGAGCCAGGCTGGTCCTGTATCTTTCATTCATTCCATAAATAGTTCTAGAGAGTCTGCTATGAGTCAGGCAATGGTCTAGCCTCTAGAGGACATACTGCTAAACAGAACAGTCATCTTTGCCTTTGTCGAACTTACATTCTAGCAGAGGGAGACACAAGAAACAAATAACCATAATAATTAAATGACAAGGCAGGTGACAACGTGTATGTAAGTGCTACAAGAAAAAGCAATAGAGAAGCGCCTGGGTGGCTCACTTGGTTAAACATCCAGCTCTTTTTTTTTTTTTTTAAGATTTTATTTATTTGGAGAGAGAAGAGAGCACAAGCAAGATGAGCTGCAGGCAGAGGGAGAGGCAGGCTCCCTGCTGAGCAAGGAGCCCGATGCGGGACTCCATCCCAAGGCCCTGTGATCCTGACCTGAGCCAAAGGCAGATGCTTAACCCAACTGAGCCACCCAGGTGTCCCTCTTTTTTTTTTTTAAAGGCATCCGACTCTTGATCTCAGCTCAGGTCTTAATCTCAGGGTGGTGAGTTCAAGCCCCATGCTGGGTGTGGAGCATACCTAAAAAAAAAAACTTAAAAAAGCAATAGGTGAGGTGAGGGGAGTTGGGAAGGCAGTGGAGAGGGTGGTGAATAGCAACTTAAATAGGCAGTCACAGTAGGCCTTATTGAGAAATGACTTTTGAGAGACGATACTAAGGAAATGAGGTTGTGAGCAATACAGACACCAAAGAGAGGAAAAGCATTCTAGACTAAGGGAACAGCCAGTGCTAAGTCCTGAGGCAAGAGCTTTCCTGGTGTGATGAAGGAACTGCAAGAAGGTAGTGTGGCTAGGGCAGAGTGAATGAAGGGGTCAGAGGAATTAGGGGTGAGATCAGAAATAAAGGGAGGGGCTTTGTAGTCATTGTATGGACTTAGGCTTTTACTTCCACAGGAATGGGGAGCCACTGAGGGATCTTGAGGGGGAAATCATAATCTGGCTCAGATTTTAACATTACTTTCCTGGCTGTCGTGTATAGATAAAGGAGGACACAAGTGAAAGCTGATGATCGCAGCAATACAGTGAAGCAATGGTGGTAACTGGCAGGTGGAAGTAGCAGAGATGGTGAGACAACCTTGGATTCCAGACGTATTTGAAGGAGCCAACACAATTCCCTTAACAAAGTACATAAAACACACTAGGAAAAAAATGGGTTGACAAAGCTGTGAATACAACTCCTCAGCTTCTGACTCCATGGCCCTACAAAGAACAAGAACAGTGGCACTGGGTATGTTAAAGGTTGACTTGTCAAGATGTATCACAATGTCAAAGTGTGGTTGAAGATAGAAGATACAATGTAACACATGGAGCAGGGTTAATGTCCCTGGAAGCAGAGGGAGTCCAAATTTCTGCTTCATGCTGTTAGAAATATGTCTAGACCGTGAAACAATGATCACAAAAGTTCTGAGAAACTCAGTATTCCCTCCGGTGACATCCAAAGAAAAATCAAACCAAACTTTTAAAACTGGATTTTAAGGATCAATTTAAATTCCCACTGTAGTATTATATGGACAAAAAGAGCTGTATTATCTGTCAATATCTTTTGATTAGTATCGCATCTCATTTGAGAGAGCCTCATTTACCCTCAACATGAATCTTAAAGGCAAATTTAGAATGGGAGTTAGGCATTGGGGAACAAACACATTGAAGAAAATGCAAACAAAAAATATTTTAAACTCAAAAAGATGTATCCTCCACTGATCCTGTAGAACTCTGGATTGAGTTGAGGCAGACTTTTCCTCAACCAGTTCTTTTGTATAAGAATTACTCAGCTGGGTGTGGTAACGCTACTGTCCCATAATAAATGTATTCATGTATCACCACACTCCCTTTGGAGCCTATTAAAGGCCATTGTCTGCCTGTCGGACAGATTATTGGTTTGATTCTCCTGTCTGTTCAGAACCAAAGCATCTAGATAAGGCATTATAAAAAAGTTGTACCAATGTGTTTTAAATCACTTTAGTATATATAGTTGTTAATAATGGACTCTGCCTCATTAAAGTTTGGTTTCCAGCAGTGCCATTTACTTTACCATAAATGCTACTTCCCCATCTTTAAAACGGGTATAATGATTCTTTCCTAGAGGATTTGTTATGAGGATTAGAGTTAGTATTTGTAAAGCACTCTGAACAGTACCTGGCGATACCCCGTGCGTATGTGTCCATTATTAAGGACCAATGCTCCACGGCATCTCATGGATTTAAATTTAATGCTCTTAAAAAGCAGAGAAAGCAGAACCGTCACACTTTCTCAACGCTCCCTGATTTTATTAGTTGTTGGACGCTTTCCAAGCATTTAGAACATGACAGCTAGGAAGGTCAAAAGAAGAAAAGAAAAGGAACCCCAAGGTGTTTGTTCGCGAGTTCCAGGTGTGCCTCCGCGGTGCTTTAAGGCCTAGGAGAGACCGGCGGCCTCCGTGAGGCCCGCCCGGGCGAGGAGAGTAGGGACGGAGCGGTAGCACCCCTGCCCGACCTGGGTCCCGAGCCCCGGAGGGCGCGCACCACAGCGGCGGCGGAAGCAGGCGGGGCGGGGCGGGGCGGGGCGGCGGGCGGGGCGCGTTTCCGGCGTGCGCGGCGGAGCGCTCGGGTGGGGGCACCGCCGGCTCCAAATCGCGCACAATGAGACAGCGCTGAGCGCCGGAAGTGGGGCCGAAGGAAAACACGGAGAGGGAGCCCGGCCGGGACAGGAAGAGGCGGGGGACCGCGGCGGAGGTGGTGAGTGCTGTGGGGCGCCTTCTCCCCGCGTCCCTCCCAGACTAGCCTCCGGGGTGGGTCTCCGGTGGGTTTCCTGGTCTCCGGAGTAGAGGGCGGGCCCGGCCCGAGAGAAACGTTGGCTGCATCCCCTGCCGGCCTCCTCGCCCCAGTTGCGAGGACCTGGGAGCCCCCAGGCCGGCGGGGACTGAGCTCTCGGGTTCGAGTCCGCATCTTCACTTTGTGTCAGACCCTGCCGGCGCCGGAGAAGAAGGGACTTGGGTGGAGGCACTCGGCCCCGGCCCCCTGGCTGGCCGGGGGGACCCCGGAACCCCATCGAGGAGGCAGGTCACTTCCTGCTTCCTGGTCCCCGAGGTGGCTTCGTGGCCAGGAGTGCGGAGACGCCTCTTCTTTCTCTGTCTTCTGCCCCGAAGGGTGGAAACTGAGGCAGATCGAGGGTGGGGCGATCAAACGGGGGTCGAAGAGGGAGAAATGCTTTCCGTGACAAAACCAAACTTGTTTGGGGTTAGAGAATGAGGACTGGGGAGGTTAGCTGGAGTTGTCTCTTCGTCAAAAACCTAGCCCCTTTGACGAGGGGAGCCTTGCTGGGGAGCGAGCCCGTCCCCTGCCCAAGCGACCGAAGCCCGAGGTTCTGAATAGTGGTGGTGAGGGGGAGCCGAGGCCCTTCCTTGAAGGACGGAGAAGGGACAGAAAAGTGGATTTGAGCTACTTTCACAGAAAGTTTCGGTTACTTTGTATAACACTTAAAAGTAATTGCCAACTTTTTTTTTTTTAAAGACTCTTTCCGGAGTTTTCTAACAACATAGGCTTGGGAATTAGGGTTTGGTTTGGTTTTTTGGAGAAGCGCTTTTGTTTTATAGGTAAAGCCAACCAACTTGATAATGAGTAACATTTTTTAATACTGCAGTTCTCGAGACTGTAGGGAGCTTCCCTTAGTCACAGATGTAATCTTCATGTTAAATAGTAAGTACTAATTTTCGTGAAGAATATTACAGGATTCAAGCCTCCCAACTTCTAGTGTAATGCGGTGATTATTTGAATGTGATGGAAATTAGGAAAAGAAGAGTTTGTATAGGCTTTTGAGCATCTGTACAATAAACGTGTGGTATTTCATATGCTTGGTATGATATCTTGTTATAGTTTGATGATTTCCCAAAATGCCTTCTTTCAGGTGCAGAGTAAGAAAATTGAAGTCAAAGACCATGGGAGATGCAGCAAAACCTTATTTTGTGAAACGTGCTAAAGACCGAGGGACTGTAGATGACGAGGATTTCAGAAGGGGTCACCCCCAACAAGATTATTTAATAATGGATGATTATGCTAAAGGCCATAGCAGTAAAATGGAAAAAGGCCTTCCAAAAAAAAAAATAACACCAGGGAACTATGGGAATACCCCCAGAAAAGGACCATATGCTGTTTCCAACAATCCCTATGCATTTAAAAACCCAATTTACAGTCAACCCGCTTGGATAAATGACAACCACAAAGATCAGAGTAAGAGATGGCTCTCTGATGAACTTGCTGGTAATTCAGACAGTTGGAGGGAATTTAAACCTGGACCTAGAATTCCTGTTATAAACCGACCAAGAAAAGACTCCTTTCAGGAAAGTGAGGATGGATATAGGTGGCAAGATGGAAGAGGCTGCAGAACTGTAAGACGACTACTTCATAAAGACTTGACAAGCCTAGAAACCATGTCAGAAATGGAAGCGGGAAGCCCTGGTAATGTGTTCCAACTTGTCAAGTTACAGCCCCAAAGTCGCAATGTCTTTTTCATCCAAATGAGGTTTATTATTTTCAGCAGTGCAGTTCCGATTTTTCATAGTTCCTGCTTATTTAATGTGAATACTTTAAAAATTGCAATCATGGTATTTGGGCAACTTCAACACATTGCATGTACTGGTCACTTTAAAAGATCACTTTGCTATGAGGCTCATTTTACTTCAGTAAACGTATTTCCTGTTGATGCCTTTTACAGAAGAGGGCGACTATCACCCTGGGGACTATATCATATTTTCTGAGTGTTGTGTATGTATTTTCTAAATTTTGTATTGTAATTTTGTATTTGAATAGCGAATGTGTCCATAATATAAATGACAGAATATAAAGCTAAAAAAAAAAATCATATTCAATGTCAGTATGCAATATAGACTGTATATATTTCCTGTCACAGAGGATTATATGTCTTTTGGATAGAGAATCAATCTCCGGAAGAGGATAGTCCAAGATTTTTATTTTTTTTTCTTAGAAGTGACCATGGCAAACAGGCTGGGACACATTACAGATAAAAGTTTTGCGTTTTAGTTTCTGTAGCACCAAAACCCTTTTCTGAGTGCCCTCTGTGCTTGATTAATAATTGCCTCAAAGTGATTATACGTTTTTCTAAAAGGTGAATAGATTTTGTCCATGTAGCAATGATTTCTATAAACAGGAAAATTATCTAATGGACAGTAATAACTGAAATGAAATAGACTCATAAATATGAAGGAAAAAGTAAAACTCTTTAGTCTGAAAATGTAAATTATGCTTGGAAAAATGGGCTTTTAAATATATTGGCTGTAACCTTTTTTTTTTTTTTTTTTTAAGATTTTATGTATTTATTTGAGAGAGTGAGATCGAGAAAGAGAGTGTGCATGAGCACACAGGGAGTGGGAGAGACAGAAACAGACTCCCCGCTGAGCTAGAAGCTCTATGCAGGACTCGATCCCAGGACCCTGGGATCATGACCTGAGCCAAACGCAGCCGCTTCCTAACTGACTGAGCCACCCAGGTGCCCGGCTATAAGCCTTTTTTTAGTGACCATATGGAATGGGTGGCAAATTGGTCAGCACTTTAAAATTTTTTTAAATTTAAATGCATCTAGGCAAAGTTGGCACTCTCCTAGGTATCCAGAAGCCCTTATGTGTTATCTCACAGTGGCCAGTTTACATCTATGCATGTTACTGGTAAGGCATTAGAACTTGTGATCTGGACATCTAGAATATTTAACAGAGAAAACGTCATTTGTTATCTCTAGGGGGTCTTATGATAGTATTAAATGAGAGGAAAGGTGCTGTTTTATATTTGTGAAGGTAGGAAAAGCAAGAGAATATGCCTTATATCAAATAGCAGAAATAGAATGAGGTGTTAATAAAGGAATCCCAGGAGAGAGAAAATCTTGGCTGCGTAAATCTTTAAGCTAGAAAGAAATTGAAGGAATTGTCTGATCTAGTGCTCTGTCATGATACATCAGGGTACAATCACAGTTTTTCACAGCAGGCAGCTGTGGCCTGGTGAGGTTAAATTTATTTTAGCAGGGTGGTGGATGAGGAAGTGGAACTGAAATTGAGTGCTGTGCTGCTTTGGCCATTTACTCAGCCTCACTGGACCTTCAATCTGACAGAGGGAAACTGAATACATATTGATAATTTCTCGGCTTTTGGATGGTGTTTTTCTTTTTAAAAGTGTATATATTTAAGTATTTCTGTATTACTGTATCCAGGTAGGACATGGACATCTTAATGCCGTTACCAATAGTTTTTTAAAAGAAAAAGTTGGTCTCAAATAGCATTATAAAAACAGATTTATAGAATAAAAGTTTGCAACCAGACAAACATTAGTAGGGACTGTTAACAGACTAAAAATTTTTTGTATATGTATTCTTGTTTAGTCTGAAAAGCAACTAAAAAAGTTACTTTTAAGTGGTTTTGAACAGGAAGTACATACATTTTTTTGCTGTCCTTTTAATTGAAGACAATCCCCAAACCCCCATGTTCTCTCTATATGGAGAATAGGTGTGCGCTTTCACAATTGCTAGATGAAGGACTGTTGAGCTTCTAAACCTTGAACATCTTCATAAGAAAAATATTAAGCTTTGGTATGAAATTACTTGCTGTAGAGAGAAATTCAGTTTGAAGTATAAACTTTGCACTGCACTCAGGATTCTAAAAAGGATCTCATTAAAGGGACTGAAATTTTCCTTGAATCAGAATTCTGTCTTATTAAGGAAGGGTCTCATTAAATGATGTGAGAAGACAGTAAAAATTATCTTAAGAGTTGCTTTGTTTTTTAATACTTATTTTCTATTTTTCAGTTCTACGTTACCGCCCTGTACTTCATCCCTCAGATATCCTAGATTGCCAATTTAATGTATTTGGGACAATGCCATTAGTGATCTTAGCTGGAAAATATCCACTCATATACACATGTACTTTGTGAATGGAATAATGGGCCATATGCAAATAAAATATGGGAGACTTGGAATACTGTATATAGAGAATTCATGTTACAAGACACCTGCGATGAGCCAGGTAGTCTTCCTCTACATAATTGTGGGAATTTTTTAGCAATACCCAGCTTTGTCTTTCAGGATTCCCTTCAGTGAGATTTTATTTGACTGTTTTTACCATGCAGTCCTGTGAAACTCAGTTCAGAAGGTGATAATTGTCTTGTCGGTTATGGTCTAGTCTAGATGTGAATGGATATGCTACAAGGGGGGATTTCAGTAAGTTCTTTGCAGTTCTTATATTGTTAGATAAAAGGCTGAATTTCAGAATTCCATCCATGCTTTAATGTTTATTTTAAATCCCATTACTTTCACTTAGTCATTTGTCCCCAAACAAGTTATTTTCTTGGGCCAGCATTTTCCCCATCTGTACGATGGGGATAATATCAACATCTATGACAGGATCACTACAGGGATTAAATGAGGCAGTGCACATAAAGTGCTTGCATTGCATCTGTTACATAAAAAATACTCAGTAATGACAGCTGCTGTCATCGTCGTCGTCATCGTCATCAGACAGAATTTCTGCAGCCATCCACTTCTCTGTATAAAAACAGTAAGGAGTGGGACACCTGGCTGGCTCGGTTGGATCCTGCAACCCTTGATACCGGGGTTGTGACTTTGAGCCCCACGTTGGGTGTAGAGATTACCTAAAAATAAAATCTTTAAAAAGAAAAAACAAGGAGTTAATCGGGCTCTTTGGAGGGAAATTGTCATTCCAGAAGATGACAGCAAATACAGTTAAGTGAAAAGCCTTTGTGATTTGAGAGAGAAGTTAAAAAAGGGATTTGGTTCCATACCAATTACTGGTTTGTGAACTAATACGGACTTTTCTAATGGGTATTGCACATATTGGTGTAAATCTCTAATGAGTGTTTGCCAAAGTAAGAAACTTGTTATGAACACTGAAATTAGATGTAATTATTTAGAGTAGAGCTCGTAAAGATACACAAATGAGAACAGACACACCTCTAAGTTAAAAGGAGTGCTTATCTCAGAAGTGGATGCAGACGAGAGCACAGTCCTTAAAAGATGGTGATAATTGGGAGTAGGGGAGTGTTAAAAGCAAGTGTTAAAAGTAGACTAGTTTTTCTCTGCAAATGACTACTTCCCTTTTAGTATTTTATTTGTTTGGTCCATTTTGATGGATTTAAAAAGCAAAACAAAACCATTTGTCCTAATTAATTTCTTTCAATTGCCACTTATTATATTATAGAAGCTATTTATAGAATTTCATTATATATTCATCTTATGGTACTTTGAGCACAGTGCTTGCTACTTTTCCTTTAGAGCTGTTGACAGCAGCTTTTTGCAAATTAGAGATCCTATACCTCCCTTTTCTGACTCAAGTTTTCTCAGCCAACTGATTCATTGTAACTGCTGTACAAGAAATGAGTTCCACTGAAAACCTGACATAGGAATTGCCTCACGCAGAGCTTTTCAGTAGGTTTATATTTTGAAAGACTAATTTTTGATCAGCCATTTAAACATTCAAACCATTTATCACAATTTTAATTGGGGAAATTAGCTTTTATTTTAATCATGTATTAATGATAGATTTATTTTCAGAGCTTGATAGACATTATCAAAGCTATTTAAAACGATTTTTTTATAGATCAATCCCACAGTCATCTTCAGTTTCACAGGTAGAAAAGTTGTAAATTTAAAAAAGGGAACAGATTCATTTATTAGTTATAAAGATTATAGAACTAACAGCAGAGTTTAAATGAATTAGTCTATACTTGTAGAAAACTTTTATTTCAAGTAATGGCCTTTTTTCTTTGAAATGTGCTTAGTGTACAGACTGTCCAAAGAAGCTAAAATGAAAATAAAGATAAGATAGGAACTAGTTGTCCTCAGTAAATAAAATTTTGGCTTGGACTTCTTGTATCCGTGTGGGGAGAAGGCCCAATTACATGAAAGCTAAATTTACAGCTAAATGATGGATTTTCATTCCACAAAAGAATGTAGTTGATTTCTGAGTTCTTTGGAGATCATATTGTCCATCTTTCCTCTGTTGAGATTATCCACATTTCCTTTCATTTTTGTAAGTGAACAGTTTTCATTAGAATAACAGGTATACTAGAATATATTCAATATATTTATATTGTATATTACAATAAATTAGGTGTATTAGAATTACAGTAGGAGAATTACAGAATTACAGAAGGCAAGTATACTTGCCTTCAGAGGATAATTTTTACTATTGCTGAGTATGTTCAGGAGTATACTTGGAAGAAATGATAAAATCACATTGTATGGTTGAAGCAAATTCTTTTCCAGTGTTCCTAAAAGAGGATTTCTATGGGCTGGTGTATCCAGATGAGGTGGTCAATGAGTATTCACGCGTTTTATCCATGGAAGAGCTTTCCTTTTGCTGTGCTAAGATGTCATTCAGATAATCACATTATTTAGTTAATATGTATGAATAAATATGTACGGTCTGCTTTTTTGTCAGAGCGGTATTACTCAATATTGCCAATAATATTTTCCCCCTAACTTAAGAAAACAAGAAGCAGAGGTCCAGACCTCGGAAGCCACGTAGGACTAGAAATGAGGAAAATGAGCAGGATGGAGACTTGGAAGGCCCCGTGATTGACGAGTCTGTGCTTTCAACGAAGGAGCTCCTGGGCTTACAGCAGGCAGAGGAGCGATTAAAAAGAGACTTCATTGACAGGCTAAAAAGGGTAACGTCTTTTATTTGTTACTTAAAATCCTTGTCTTGGTTTAAACTATGCTAGTAATTGGAACATGTGCTTTGATGAGTTAGGTATCCTACTACAGTTATTAGCATTTAAGCACTGTGAGTTAAAAGTGATACTCAATTTGATTTAATAGAATCACTTCCAAAAAATGACTATTAGAATAGTGGTAAAGAGTGATAATAATATATTAGCAGTTGTTAAAGTGATGGGGAAATCATTTCTGGCTAACTTTTGTTTGCCTGTGTTTTGGAAGATAAGTATATATGTCTCTAAATCTCTTCAAATTATAGCGACCAAGAAACTACCCTACAGCTAAGTACACCTGCAAACTTTGTGATGTTTTAATTGAATCCATTGCATTTGCCCATAAGCATATCAAAGAGAAGAGGCACAAGAAAAACATTAAGGTAAGTTTAATGTAACCCAAACAAATATGTTTAATTGTCAGTTCTTTTTACTTGTCATCTTTGCAACTTGCCTCTCTTTAAGGCTATGATATTAATAACTTCACTACTTACATTACTGAATTTATTTTAGCCAAAATACTTTACATTGGTCAGATATGTTTTGCTGGGCAGTCTTGTGAATTTCATTAAGAACAGTATCAGGATGAGTGAAGTCATTGATAGGATCTCAGTATATGCCCTTATGCCAGTAACAATAAAGCAAATAATTTGTCATTGCTGCTTTTAATGTTCTTTCCCTGCACTTTTTCCTTATTTTTGCCTTCCTTCTTTTATCACTTTATGTGCATAAAGAAGTGTATGCATTTGATGAACTGAAGACTAACACAGCTAAGGTGAGAGGGAGAGCTAAGAAAAATATTCCAGAATATTCTACAGAACATTCTACAGTGTTGTCTCAGGGAATGGTAGAAGGTAAAAACTGTGTGAGTCATTTTTAATCTCAATATTGATCTTAAAAGGAGAAGCAAGAGGAAGAATTGCTCACTACGTTACCCCCGCCTACACCCTCCCAGATAAATGCAATTGGTATTGCCATTGACAGAGTGGTACAGGAGTTTGGCTTACACAATGAGAACTTGGAACAGAGACTAGAAATTAAACGTATCATGGAAAATGTGTTCCAACACAAGTTACCAGGTATTTTCTAGATTTGTTTTTCTATTTAGCTACCTAAAAGTGCCTCATGCATTTTTCCAACCCGTAGTAATTTTCATCTAATAGAAATTGAGTTACCATGTCCTGAAGCTCTTAATTTTTTGTGTGTTTTTGTTTCTTCTGGCTTTCCCCCAAGGTAACAAAGACTTTTACGTGCACTGTCATTAAGCCTGTCTTCATTATGAATTTCCTTTTACACATGTACTTTAAATTAAATGTTCCAGATTATGGGGGCACTGTGGGACTCTTGTGTATCTACCTGTTTACCTTCCTACCTATTCAAATTGATGCAACATTTTGAATTAAAATAAAAAGTATACTCAAGTCATTCTCAGGTTGTCTGTGTCCGAAAAAGGTTCTGTTTAACCACTTTTAAAAAGAATTGCAACATCTAAAATGAGCTCTGAACCTATTTTGTAATAGATTTTGTGTACTGTTGATTAATTTTCCAGGTTATGTCTGTGGAGCCACAGAAAACTTTTTTTTTAGAAAGCTCCGCAAGTGATTCTAACCCACAGTTAGGATTGGAATCACTATTCAAAGGTTATCACCATATCACCCATAGAACTATTTGTTGTACTGAAAAAGCATTCATATAGCATATCATTCATACTTGTGTATACTTTCATAAAAATAAAGAGCAAGAATCTGTTCATTTCATTATATCTATAGCTCATCCTTTGTGTTATAGACAAGTTCCCAGAAAGGCATTTGTAATGTCAATGATTTTTGCTATAGACTTCCATTATAAAATTTAATATACTTTGTCACGAAAAACTGTTAAAACTCAAAGAAATCACTTGACTTAACAAACCTAAAAAAAACCCCACAAAATCCCCTGATAGGAAGGAGATAACTTTTTGGCACAGTAATAGTAAAACATTGGGGGAAAAATGCCATAAATAAATATAGGCAGTACACACACACACACACACACACACACACACACACACACACACCTTCCTCTGAAGAGTGAATTGCTTATTGCCTAGTATTTTAAGTTATATCAGTGATATTAAAATTATTTTTCAAAAGTTTTCCTAAAGAGAGCATATTATGTTAAGGTTTTTTTGGTTCATAATCATACTGAAAAGTAACTTTATGCTGATGGTCATTTTTATGATTATTTTACTGAAACATGATCTTTATAGTAAATTCCACGTGTGTGTTTTCTAAAAGGTGAAATGTTTGCATTAACTCTTTAGTATACTATCAGGTTTATAAATATAAGACAAAGGCATCTGTTTTTGACTTTCACATTGTGAAAATCCTTGCAAATAGTATTTTCTGCACAAAATATAAAATAATTTAGAATTTCTTTTAAACATGTTTTACAATTGGCATGAAAGAGTAGCTGTTAACATAAACTGCAGACAACACAGCCTTCCCTGTTACATAAAATAAAATGAAGACAAAAGCCAAAGAGTCAACCGTTCCTTTTTGTTTATTTATACCAGACTTGAATACTATCTTACTTTCATGCGTAGTTTTAATTGATAGTTCCATTTCCTAAATAGCAGTGTTTTGTTATGACGTTCGAGAAATTTCACCTTATTTATGACTTAATTTTTTTTTTCAGATTGTTCTCTGAGATTATATGGGTCATCCTGTAGCAGATTGGGTTTCAAAAATTCAGATGTAAATATCGACATTCAATTTCCAGCCATTGTAAGTACAAAATAAAATTTTCAGAGTGGTATGGAAATTCTTTTTTTCAAATGTGAGCTATATAAGAATATATTTAGATACTTGAAGATAATATAAGTGGCAGCTTTTTCCCCTAAAATTTCCAGTTCCATGCTCTTCTGCCAACCTTCGATTTTAGAGCATTTCTTTTAATACTGTACAGATTTTGTACTTCTTTTACTCTAGAGATCTTTTGTATTTACTTCAAATGCTGGTTTTCTAACTATGTGACTCTGATGGGGCTTTTTAGGTTCTGTTAACTTGAGAAGATTAAATTATCTTGGTAAAGTCAACTTTCCAATGTCATAGAAGGATTTCAGATTTTAAACAGTGTGGACATGGAAACATTTGTGACCTGAAAGCTCCATTTGCTCCTAAGTTTCCACTTTTATACGCCTACTTTATTAAAATATTTATGCTTTTGAAGAACCACACCTAGCCTTGATTTCTGGTTTAAATGTGATTGAAAAAGATGTCATTGAGTCAGAATTTTGACTCTGGAAGGCACTCTAGTAGATCATCTGTTCATCCGATGGTGGTTCCCCAGGCCAGTTTGCAGATGGTTATGCCCCTTTGCCTGGGTTGCTAGTTAAAAATAATAAAGAAGATTCTTGGGCACCACCCCCAGATGTTCTGTCGTACAGCCTCTCATTCCTTGCCATCCATGACTGCTACAGCTACGTGGTCAGCTGACCAACAGATTTTACTCGTCTTTTAACCTTCGAATTTTTATTAGTAATTTACCAGTATAGCAGTTATTTTGGTGTCATCATTCATTTAGCAAATACTCACTGAGTCCATGTTGTGTGCCAGGCACCATCCTAGATCCCAGAGAACAAAACAGGTAGGATTCCTCCCTTGTGGAACTCATACCTAGTGGAGGAGATAAGTAATTACATATATATGGTTAATTATAATGAGGGCTGTGCAGGGAAACAGGGTTCTGTGACAGAAAAGAACAGGGGATGTGTAGATCCAGCGGTCGTGAAGTCCCCTTTGAAGCGATGACATCGACTCTAGGCTCTAAACAATGAAAAGGAATCAGGAAGTCAAAGGGTGAGTGTTTCAGGCAGGGGGAGCAGTGTTTGCAATCACCCTAAATCCCTACAGAGCTTGGCCTAGTTGAGGAGCTGAATGGATGATTGTATAGCCATGGTGGAGGGACCAAGAGAAAGAAGCAGCTTTAAGATTGGGACAGAGGACCCAACATGCAGGATCTGTGGGCCTTGGTAAAGAGTTTCACTGTGACCTAAGGGCAGTAGGAAGCTATTGAGAGTTTTAAGGAGGGGCACGCCTAGGTCTGATTTATGACGTTAAATGGCTGTGGTTCCTACGTGGAGCAAGGATTGGAGAGAGGCAAGGCTGAAGTGGAGACCAGCAAGCAATCTGTTGAAGTAGTCTTATAGTGAGAGGTGACATGAACAGTTTTGTGTCTTGGAGATTTGCGGAGAGGCTGATTACCTCAGGAATTCATTAATCAGGAGTTAACTTTGTAACAGGTCGCTTTCCGTCATTTGGCGTTCATCTCTGTCTCTGACTAATGTGTGCACATGGCATAATGATTAATTTATTTACTGGGGTAGCAGTGTGCTTTCTAATTTGGAAAGGAGTTTGGATAACTTCAGATGACCGTGTATTATCTCAGTGAAACAACAGTACTTATGGATTAGTGATGTATTCATTGATTTGTTTCCTAGATGTCTCAGCCAGATGTTCTCTTACTTGTTCAAGAATGCTTAAAGAACAGCGGTAAGGCCAAATTCTTTCCACGTTTTGCTCTTAATTTTTTTTCTTTTGTCTATAATTTGGATATATCTTATTTGTCAAACGTTGAAAATAGGAAGTCATGTGTCTTTTAATTATTTCTGTGGGTAATATTCAAACAAAACCATTCTGTGGTTTAAATTAATATGATAAATAGGTGTGACCCAACCCTGATTAATAAATCCCCAAATATTTGCTCCTGGTTAAGGTTATCAGTTGTCCAAAGTATTATCTGGCTTAGGACTTGATGACTTTTTATGCTCTCCATAGGCCTCATTAAACTGTCTCATCCCATGAATTAGTCTTTCCCATCATTCTTGTTTGGGTTGAATGAAACATTCAGACATTTCTTCTTACTTCAGCCAATAATGTATTATGAACCCAGATATTTTAGTAGCTTTTGCAGCAGTTTTGTTCTTGAATATATCCCATCCACATTTCTAATTTCCTTATCCACATAACACTTAAATATTCTGATTCAATAATGTAGTCATTTCTAATCAAACGTGAGTTTTGCAAAATAAGGGTTTTAAATTAATGTGATTACTTGATTGTTGTACATAATACTGTTTCCCTTTTCAAGTCATCTCAGAGCTTTATTTCGTAATCCCCTTTCAAAAGCCCGAACCGATTAAGTCACAACTTGTACTTCATCTAGTTCTGCTTTTAAACAGAGGTTTAATTAACCTACTTAATATTTTTTCTTCTTTCCTCAGACTCTTTTATTGATGTGGATGCAGACTTCCATGCCCGGGTGCCGGTGGTGGTGTGCAGAGAAAGGCAAAGGTCTCTGTTTCTTTAAGCTGTTTGTATATTGAATAGAAACCTGCCAGGAGCACATGTACTTTATTACATCTTAATGTCCAGTCTCTAGAACAGCAAGCTCCCCATGTGGTTAATTTCACAGGCTCACTGTTAGCATTCTCTCTATACTTTTGGCATTTGATGCAGGAGCAGAAGGTGTTTTATTTTAAAAAGAATAAAATTATTTGAAACAGTGGAGGAAGGAAGCATTTTGACCCATTTCATTTCCGTAAAAAACAACTTTATCGAAGGGTTACTTGCTGTAGCCACCTTACTTTGCCATCCTTTTTAGCAGCATTTTTAGCAATGCTGAGTAACAATTAGCGTGACTTCCCCCATGTGTGTCTCCCTCCATCTGGAAGCATTACCATCACCATAGTACATGGGTGGTTTGTAGGCTGTAATGATTCTTCATTAGGCAGATTCCTCCAACTCTAGGGAAAACACTCCTTTACTTTTTACAAAGATGAATTCCTACTCCCATTTGAACCATTTTACAGTATTTTCCTAATTTTCATTTCCCCCCAGAAATAGTTTTAATGTATGAAAATACAGAGTTTTAGTTCTGAAAAATAAAGTTCGCTCAGAGAATAGCTGCCCTATCTTTTTCTTAATGCAATGACCTAAATGACCCATAAAGATTTTGTGAGTTTTTTATTTTCATTTTGAAGATATTTATTATCAGTGCAAATTAGTTATTGATACCTGTGTAATGCTTTTTATCTTTCTCTTTTTCTTTCCCATCTCCACCCCTTACCCACACCCCCCCAGTGGTCTTCTTTGTAAAGTGAGTGCAGGAAATGAAAATGCTTGTTTGACGACAAACCATTTAACTGCCCTTGGAAAACTTGAATCAAAGCTGGTTCCTTTGGTGATTGCCTTTAGGTACTGGGCAAAGGTAGGTTTGAGTTCTTTAAATGTGTGAGCACATTCTACGTATGCATAAACAGTATGCTTTGATTTTTTTGCTTGGTTAATCTTAAACGTTTGGATGCATTATTTATAGACATGAAGAGAGTAGGCATCTGAGTAGCGGAACAGAAATTTTAATATCTGCAGAAAGGAAAATTTAGTGTTTCTGTTTCATTGTAACAGTATTGCTGAAAAGATCAAAATGACTTATAGTGCTTATTAAAAATCAGATTTGTGGGTCA
This sequence comes from Phoca vitulina, assembly GCF_004348235.1. Taxonomy (NCBI): domain Eukaryota; kingdom Metazoa; phylum Chordata; class Mammalia; order Carnivora; family Phocidae; genus Phoca; species Phoca vitulina. Next base: position 3,806,754 of record NW_022589773.1, on the reverse strand, counting down.
AATGTAGGATATGGCCCAAAGAATTTACATTCTAACTGGTTTCCCAGCGTACTTCTTAGGCACAGGGAAGTTTGAGAGATACCATTTCTTTTTTTTGTTTTTTTAAAGATTTTATTTATTTATTTGACAGAGAGATAGAGAGCACAAGTAGGCAGAGGGAGAGGGAGAAGCAGGCTCTCCACTGAGCAGGGAGCCAGATGTGGGGCTCGATTCCAGGACCCCAGGATCATGACCTGAGCCGAAGGCAGCCGCTTAACCGACTGAGCCACTCAGGCGCCCCGAGAGATACCATTTCTAATTATGTACCCAGAGAATCCAAAAAATGGAAGCCACTCTCTGCTCATACTTATATTTCTCGATATTTATTAGAGCATTTAGTATTTCCTTAAAACTTAAGGTCCCATGATGATTATAAAATTGAGATTCTGTGTAGGTACTTTAGAGAGAAAAGCTAGAGCTTTACTGATTATGTCAGTAACGGGCACCTGGGTGGCTCAGTCGGTTAAGCGTCTGCCTTCAGCTCAGGTCATGATCCCAGAGTTCTGGGATCGAGCCCTGCATTGGGATCCCCTGCCTCTCTCTCTGCCTGCCGCTCTCCTTGCCTCCGTGCATGCACTCTCTCCCTCTCTCTCTCTCTGACAAATAAATAAATAAAATCTTAAAAAAAAAAAAAAAGGTACAGCAGTAACAATATATAGTTCCTATTGCTCCAGTCCAGGATAAGCAGAGGATTGCATCAGTCTTAACCAGATGAATTGATAATTACAATATACTGTCCTCTGAAAGCTGCTTCCCACTTCATCACTAAGTAGGCTATGCTTTTTAAATTGTTACTCCTGTTGGGTGCCTGGGTGGCTCAGTCGTTAAGTGTCTGCCTTCGGCTCAGGTCATGATCCCAGGGTCCTGGGATCAAGCCCCGCATCGGGCTCCCTCCTCCGCGGGAAGCCTGCTTCTCCTTTTCCCACTCCCCCTGCTTGTGTTCCTGCTTTCGCTATCTCTCTCTCTCTTTCAAATAAATAAATAAAATCTTTAAAAAAAAAAATTGTTATTCCTGTTGGTGCTAATGAGTTTGCCTACATTCTTTCCCCAATCACCTTTCTGGGCAAAGCATGAATTTTCAAGGCAGTAGGTTCAGATGTAGGTTCAGACCATTGAACTGAGCAGAGCCAGTTGGCTTGCACTTGGGATTGAACCATCATTTTGATTTCACTAACAAGCATTTTAACCAAGTTGAGTGGATTTGCTGTGGATGTCAAAAAAAGAAATAACAAATATTAGATTAAAAATTTGAGATTGAAGTTGCCACACACCATCACAATATGTCGTTGCTCCAAAAGTTTATGGAAGTTTTATTTTTTGTCACTGTGGTATTTTATAAAAGGTTTTAGAACAAAATATGTAAATGATAGGTTGGTACAAAAGAATGCTTATCCTTTTTTTCTCTCATTTGTAGCTTTGCAGTATAGATCGCCCTGAAGAAGGAGGTTTGCCGCCTTATGTGTTTGCCCTGATGGCCATTTTCTTTCTTCAACAAAGGAAAGAGCCTCTTCTGCCTGTTTATCTAGGATCATGGGTATAAAACTTTTTTTGCTTATATATCTGATACTAATTTTATTCCAGGGCCACAATTGCTTATACATAATTTCAAAATCTAAAAACTTAGCCAGAATGGACATGAATTTATTTATCCTACTAGTATGAATATTCATGCCTCTCACTGCTGAAATATTAGTGTATTTGCCTACAAGATGCTGGTGTGTACTCTGCTGGGGATAGGATTACTTTTCTAAACTGAAAAAGCTCTTAATTTGCGAAACACATAGGATCCTGAGGGTTTTAAACAAGACAATGTGAACCTGAATTAAATTTATCCTTTGGTACATACTTCCTCTGGGTATAATTAGATACTTAAATTTACAAGTCACCTCCAGACAGACTGTATGAAGCATTTGGTTGCTGTAACTTACTTTCTGTTTCTAGTCTTTGAGCTCTCTGCATTCCCCATTCCCTGTGAAACAAAAGAAAAAAGAAGTATTGAGATTGCTAGTTGTACTGCAAGATGCAGAATGTTGTCGTCACCTCTCGAATAATATTTCGGTGTTTAAGATGAGTTAGAATTCAGTAATATGACCACTCTTTTTCTGCATAAGTTAAAGTTGATTTATTCAAAGAGTAGGATTAAAGAAGTCTCTATCTCAAAGTCAAAATAATACTCTTCTCATCCTTTTGGAAACCTCACTTTTAAATCCTAGGTGTTTTTCTTGATAAAAATCTTATATGTATACTTAATGTATAAAAAGTCTCACTTGGTAAAAAGCTTATTTTGTCACATATGGTATTGTAACCACCTTTCTTCTTACTGTACACAGGATTCTCATCATTTAAGGAGGATTTGTTCTACAGCAGTAGCTTAACTATGAGTATATATCAAAAATACATGATTATAGGGAACATTTTTTTCTTTATACTTAATATATTGAGTATTGAGCAAGGACCTTTATCTGCGGGGTCCTAGGAACAAAGACCAAAGCAGAATGAGCCCCTTGTAAACTCTCCTGGCGGACGGATCACAGTCCGCTGTGCGTCCCAGTGGCCTGAAGGGCACTCTCTTTGTGCTTGTGGTACTGAAATGAAAGAATACAGGGCCCCAGCGGGTGTCTGCTAGATAGCTGTCCTGGTGGACAGAAGAGAGAATAGTCAACGCTTAGCTGATAAATAACCCTTCCCATCAGACCCAGAAGGGCCTGTGAAGGTCTTTAAGGTTTTCCTTTCACTTTAATCCAGTAGAGACAGGAGTTTAGGATGGGACCAAACCATTTAGATTCCTGTGCCCAAGAGGGCCTTTGTATGTGTTCCCATACTCACTGTTGTCTTAGTGAGATCTACCTTTTCTGGTGTCCTGGTCACCTCTGAGTAGTCAGCTGTCACTGATGTGAGGATGCAGGAAAAAGGATGTTTCTATTCTGTGATGTGGTTCTCCTCAGGATTTGCTTATGAATACCCTATTCTATGGCCAGTGTATTCTAGGCAGTGGTACTGGCCATTCTCTAAAGTGACATTGAATTTGCTTTTGATTACACCATTTGTTCATTTAAGATTTAATGACAGAAACAGGTATGTGGTGGACAAAAATGGATTGAATTCTGTGATCAAATAAGGCACCCTCTACTGCCTGAACCAAAATGATCTACAGTTTTCAGTATTTTAAACTCATCAGGCATCAATGCTAAAGTCTTACCAGTAAATGCTAGAAACTTCTGCTAGAGTCATAGAAATATAAAGCAAGTGCAGGAAAAGAAATTAAATTCACTATTTAATTAAATTCACTTATTGGTGCCAGAAATTTTACATCATTATTTCTGTACAAAATGCATTGAAGATTTCAAAATGATGTTTATAAAAGTATCTAAACTGTTAATTCCTTCAAAATCTTTAAAGCACTGTGTATGTTTGTCATTTTACCTGGCCCTGAAGGGAATACACAGATGAATAAGATGAAATTCCTGGTCAAGAAGTTTAGGATATCATGCCTCTGTGCCCTCATCTCTCTTCAGAGATTCCTAAGCCAATCTACGCCAACCTCTTCCATGTTGGAGGCTGTCCTCGCTGACCTTTTACTCCCATGTATTGTTATTAGACTTTGATATGACTAAAAGTTAATCATAACGAGTTGTGACTGATGAATTGGTTTAACCCTGTCCTATCAGCATCTTTCATCCCTACAACAATATTTTACTAGTCTCCTAGTAGTTATTCTTTGGAATCTGCCTTATTTTGGATTATATAGATTTAGCTTTTAGCAGTTATTTACCCATGAAGGATGCCAGGTAATATAGTCGAAAGAAGAGTAGTCTAAAGTTTGCTAGCTCTACAGTTCCTCCAGATTTTGTCACTTACACATATCCTTATGACCTTCAGCAAGTTATTTATTTTCTCTGAGCCTCAGAGTCCTCCTCTGAAAAATTCTGAAATGAGATCATGAATGTAAAGCTCCTGAACCAAGGCAGGAGAACAACTGTAGTTCTTTTCCCCCTCAATGGGAAGTCAAGTTCTACTTATGATGTGGAGGCACAACCTCCTAACCAAGTGATCCTTGTATAAATAACAGCTATAAATTCTCAACAAAACACAAGAAAACAACAACGTGAAGGCTCTGGAGACTGAACAAGCACAAGCAGACTTTGGAGAGAAGTCAAACTTTGGAGCAAGTGTCCGACACATAGCGAGTTTCTGTTCTTCTGTGGCTTTACCCTAAAGGCACGTACCTCTGATAGCAAAACCAGTCCTCTCTGGCCAGAGGAACTAGGGCCACCAGATAAAGGGGGAAAACCCGGGGGAAAGATACTGAGAAGTGGAACCCTTAATTCTGTGTGTAAACTCAGCATGTCTCTGACTCACTCCCGAACCAGTCCAGTCTGTCCTCTAAGGAGCTTGGAAGTCATCACTCTGTCTTCACAAAAAGAGAAAAAAAAAAAAAAATGAACAAACTGAAAATCAACAACTCTTCTTAGAGCCATCAGAGAGTTGAGGTCACAGGGAAAGCCACTGCCCCCAGAATTGGAGAGACAGGCAAATACAGCAAATTATAACTTGTTAGAGCAGAAGCCCAGGAACAGAGCCAATACCAGGGTAGGAGGACTTAGACTGTGGTTCTGGAGGCTCAGTCTGGGCAAGCCTGAGAGTGAAAAATAGCAGGGGCCCCAGCCTTAGGGAACCTCCCAATGATTTCACAGGTTCTACCCCAGGAACCCCCACCAGGTTCTCAGGGTGAAGATCCAAGAAAAAATCTTGTGCTTTTGGCAGGGTGAGGAAAAAAGTCACCATTTTGAAGTATGCCCAGAGCATGCTGTTCTCCTAAACAAAAACCTGCCTTCAAGGGAAACTTTTTTTTACCTGGGCCTAACCGACCTGGGGAAAAGAAAAATACCCAACTCCATCCCCTTTCCTGAGCCTTCCTGTCTTCCTTAGGTGGGGAGGATTGAAAAGCACTTTGTCAAGGTCACAGTCCAGGACCACAGGCTCACTAAAAGACTGACACCTGATCATAGAGGACTATAGAATGCTCCCCCTCCCCCAGACCTTACCACATTGTTAGGGCTCCTGCATAAAACGGGGTTACAATGGAAAGACCTCAGTTCACAAGAAATCTTTCGGGAAACCCAAAAACAACAGGGAAGATAAAAACAAGGACACCAGAGAAAGTTTTAGCCTCTTGACATCTACAGCTACAACAATCAGTAAACATAGCCTAACTCCTAATAAATAAAACTTCACACTAAAGGCCTTTCTACCTCAGTTCCTTTTACTGAGTACATATATCCAGCTTGCTTTTTTTTTTTTTTTAAGATTTTATTTATTTAACAGAGAGAGCATGTGCATGCACAAGCAGGCAGAATGGCAGGCAGAGGGAGAAGTAGACTCCCTGCTGATCAGGGAGCCCCATGTGGGGCTCGATCCCAAGACCCTGGGATTATGACCTAAGCCGAAGGCAGACCCTTAACCAACTGGGCCCCCTAGGCGCCCCTATATCCAGCTTTCAACAAGAAAATTACAAGTCATACCAAAAGGCAAAGAGACATAGTTTAAAGAGACAGAGCAAGTATTGGAATTATCAGACCAGGAAATTAAAACAATTAGGATTAATATGCTAAGGGCTCGAATGGAAAAAATGGACAACGTGCAAGAACAGATGGGTAACACAACTTGAGAGATGGAAGCTCCAAGAAAATCAAAAGGAAATACTAGAAATAAAGTCTGTAACAGAAATGAAGAATGCCTTTGATGGATTCATCAGTAGGTTGAACACAGGTGGGGGAAAGAATCATGCTTTCTTCACCAGAAACTTCCCAAACTGAAAAACAAGGAGATAAAAAAAAGAATGAAAAAAAAAAAGATGGAACAGAATATCTAAGAAGTGCAAGACAATTACTAAGAGTTGTATGTATTATGGGAGTATCAGAGGAAGAAAAAGAAAGGAACAGAAGAAATAATTTGGAATAATGACAGAATTTTCCAAAATTAATGACACACTTCCAAAACACACATGTAAAGCAGACTAAAAACAGGCTTAAGGCTAAGGCTTAGAAAAATGAACTGAGATCAGAATTGCCATCCACCAGAGAAGAGACAGTCTGCAGTTTATGTAGTCCAGTTAATTACCTACACAAGTATCAACATGTTTTGGAGTAACTTAAAGAATCCAAAATTTTCATAATACAATATAGGATCACAGTATCCAGAATGCAATCTAAAATTACTCAATATACAAAGAACAAGGAAAATGGGACCCACTCTCAAGGGAAAAGGGAAAAGAAAAGGAAAAGAGAAAAGAAATCCAGTTGCCAAACCAAGATGCCCCAGATGTGGGAACTCTGAAAAACTTTAAAAGAGTTATTGGGCGCCAATAACACAAAAGAGTTATTGGTGGCTCAGTCGTTAAGCGTCTGCCTTCAGCTCAGGTCATCGTCCCAGGGTCCTGGGATCGAGCCCCACATCGGGCTCCCTGCTCTGCGGGAGGCCTGTTTCTCCCTCTCCCACTCCCCCGCTTGTGTTCCCTCTCTCACTGTCTCTCTCTGTCAAATAAATAAATAAAATCTTTAAAAAAAAATAAAAGTTATTAATAAGTATGCTCCATGAGATAAAGGAAACATACTTGCAATAAATGAAGAGATAGGAAGTATCAGCTAGAGAAATAGAAAATGCAGAGAAGCAAGTGGAAATTTTAGAAGTGAAAAATACATTATTTTTAAATAAAAAGTTTACTGGATGGACATAGAATGGAGGTGACATAATAGTCAGTGAAAGTGAAAATAGATGAATAGAAATTAATCTGGAGAAGAAAAAGAAAAATATTTGGAAAAAATAACCTCAGGGACTTAGGGACAATTAAAAAAAAATGTAACCTATGGGTAATTTGAGTCCCAGAAGGAGAGGAATAAGAGGATGGGACAGGAAAAGAGCCAGAAACTTCCCAAATTTGATAAAAGACAGATTTATAGACTCGGTAAGGTGAAGAAACCTCAAATAAGATAAATTCAAAGAGAAGCATGGAGAGCACATGATAGTCAAAACCAAAAATAAAGAGCAAAACTTAAAAGCAGGCAGAGAAACACCTTACCTAAATGAACAATGATTTGGCCAACTACTCATCAGAAACTAGTGATTAATTAATCATTTCATAATGTGTATGCATATCAAATCATCAGATTATATACCTTAAATATATACAATATACCAGTTTTTGTGAATTATACTAATAAAGCTGGGGGGGGGGGGATTAAAGTCAAACTAAAGCTCTACAATATCAGATGAGATCAATTTTAAGAGAAGAAATGTTATCCAAAGACAAAAAGGGACATTTCATTATGATAGGGTCAATTCATCAGAAAGACAAAACAATCTTAAATGTTTGTGTCTATTAAGCACCAAAAACATGAGCCAAAAATTGACAAAATCTATCCCATCAGAGTAAGAGATTATAACACCCCCTCAGCAGGTGACTAATGTATTAGCTAAACAAGTAAAGATTTAGGGGATTTGATAGACACTATTGACAACAACCTGGATCTAGTTGATATTTGTGGAACATTACACCCAACAACTGCAGAGCGCACATTTTTTTTTCAAGTGCATATTGTACTTTCATCAAGGTAGACCATATGCTGTTTTAAAAAGAAGTTTCAATGCATTTTAAGATTGAAATCATATATTCTTTGACCACAATGGAACTAAATTAGAAATAATAATGGCAATATATGTAGGAAAATCCTATCTATTTGGAAACTAAACTGTACTTACAAATAATCCATGGGTCAGAGAAGAAATCACACAGGAAATTAGAAATATTTTGAACTAAATTTTAATAAAAACACAGTACATCCAAATTTGTGCGATGCAGCTAAATTAGTGTTCACAGGGAAATTTATAGGTTTGAATGCTTAAATTTAAAAGAAAGGTCTAAAGTCAGTAACCTAAATTTTCACCGCAAGAAGCCAGAAATGAAAGAGCCACATAAACCCAAAGTAAGTTCTTATTTTTTTAAAGATTTTATATATTCATTTTAGAGAGAGAGCATGAGCATGAGCAGAGGGGCAGAGGGGGAGGGACAAGGACAAGCAACTCAGGCTGAGCAGGAGCCTGGGGCAGGGCTCAATCTCACAACCCTGAGATCATGACCTGAGCTGAAATCAAGAGTCAGATGCTCAACTGACTGAGCCACCCAGGTGTCCCAACCCAAAGTAAGTTTTTGAAGAAAGGAAATATTAAAGCTAAGGGCAAAATCAATAAGGAGAAAATAGACTAACGATAGAGAAAACAAGGCCAACTGTTTGATCAGTAATATAAGCCCCTGATAGACTCATGAGAAAAGAAGAAAGAACACAGTATCATATGATCTCACTGATATGAGGAATTCTTAATCTCAGGAACAAACTGAGGGTTGCTGGAGTGGTGGGGGGTGGGAGGGCTGGGGTGGCCGGGTGATAGACATTGTTGAGGGTATGTGCTATGGTGAGCGCTGTGAATTGTGTAAGACTGTTGAATCACAGACCTGTACCTCTGAAACAAATAGTACATTATATGTTAAAAAAAAAAGAAGAAGAAGATAGGAGGAAGGGAAGAATGAAGAGGGGGAAATCGGAGGGGTAGATGAACCATGAGAGACTATGGACTCTGAGAAACAAACTGAGGGTTCTGGGGGGGCGGGGATGGGTTAGCCTGGTGATGGGTATTGAAGAGGGCACGTACTGCATGGAGCACTGGGTGTTATACACAAACAATGAATCATGGAACACTACATCAAAAACTAATGATGTAATGTATAGTGATTAACATAATAAATAAATAAATAAATAAAAAGGAAAAAATAAGAAGTTAACTCACTAGATAGGAAGTTTTGAATGTACAACAACAACAAAAAAGAATTCCTCATATCAGTGAGATCATATGATACATGTCTTTCTCTGATTGACTTATTTCGCTCAGCATAATACCCTCCAGTTCCATCCGCGTCGTTGCAAATGGCAAGATTTCATTCCTTTTGATGGCTGCATAATTCCATTGTATATATATACCACATCTTCTTTATCCATTCACCTGTCGATGGACAACTTGGCTCTTTCCATAGTTTGGCTATTGTGGACATTGCTGCTATAAACGTCGGGGTGCACATACCCCTTCGGATCCCTACATTTGTATCTTTGGGGTAAATACCCAGTAGTGCAATTGCTGGATCCTATGGTAGCTCTATTTTCAACTTTTTGAGGAACCTCCATACCGTTTTCCAGAGTGGCTGCACCAGCTTGCATTCCCACCAACAGTGTAGGAGGGTTCCCCTTTCTCCGCATCCCCGCCAATATCTGTCCTTTCCTGACTTGTTAATTTTAGCCACTCTGACTGGTGTGAGGTGGTATCTCATCGAGGTTTTGATTTGGATTTCCCTGATGCCGAGCGATGTTGAGCACTTTTTCATGTGTCTGTTGGCCATTTGGATGTCTTCTTTGGAAAAATGTCTGTTCATGTCTTCTGCCCATTTCTTGATTGGATTCTTTGTTCTTTGGGTGTTGCGTTTGATAAGTTCTTTATAGATTTTGGATACTAGCCCTTTATCTGATATGTCATTTGCAAATATCTTCTCCCATTCTGTCGGTTGCCTTTTGGTTTTGTTGACTGTTTCTTTTGCTGTGCAAAAGCTTTTTATCTTGATGAAGTCCCAGTAGTTCATTTTTGCCCTTGCTTCCCTTGCCTTTGGCGATGTTTCTAGGAAGAAGTTGCTGCGGCTGAGGTCGAAGAGGTTGCTGCCTGTGTTCTCCTTTAGGATTTTGATGAACTCCTCTCTCACATTTAGGTCTTTCAACCATTTTGAGTTTATTGTTGTGTGTGGTGTAAGGAAATGGTCCAGTTTCATTCTTCTGCATGTGGCTGTCCAATTTTCCCAACACCATTTGTTGAAGAGACTGTCTTTTTTCCATCGGACATTCTTTCCTGCTTTGTTGAAGGTTAGTTGACCATATTTCTGGGCTCTCTATTCTGTTCCATTGATCTAAGTGTCTGTTTTTGTGCCAGTACCATACTGTCTTGCTGATGACAGCTTTGTAATAGAGCTGGAAGTCCGGAATTGTGATGCCACCAGCTTTGCTTTTCTTTTTCAACATTCCTCTGGCTATTTCAGGGTCTTTTCTGGTTCCATACAAATTTTAGGATTATTTGTTCCATTTCTTTGAAAAAAGTGGATGGTATTTTGATGGGGATTGCACTGAATGTGTAGATTGCTCTAGGTAGCATTGACATCTTCCCAATATTTGTTCTTCCAATCCATGAGCATGGAACGTTTTTCCATTTCTTTGTGTCTTCCTCAATTTCTTTCATGAGTATTTTATAGTTTTCTGAGTACAGATCCTTTGCCTCTTTGGTTAGATTTATTCCTAGGTATCTTATGGTTTTGGGTGCAATTGTAAATGGGATCAACTCCTTAATTTCTCTTCTTTCTGTCTTGTTGTTGGTGTATAGGAATGCCACTGATTTCTGTGCATTGATTTTATATTCTGCCACTTGACTGAATTCCTGTATGAGTTCTAGTAGTTTTGGGGTGGAGTCTTTTGGGTTTTCCACATAAAGTATCATATCATCTGCAAAGAGTGAGAGTTTGACTTCTTCTTTGCCGATTTGGATGCCTTTGATTTCTTTTTGTTGTCTGATTGCTGTGGCTAGGACTTCTAATACTATGTTGAATAGCAGTGGTGATAGTGGACATCCCTGCTGTGTTCCTGACCTTAGGGGGAAGCTCTCAGTTTTCCCCCATTGAGAATGATACTCACTGTGGGTTTTTCATAGATGGCTTTTATGATATTGAGGTATGTACCCTCTATGCCTGTACTCTGAAGAGTTTTGATCAAGAAAGGATGCTGTACTTTGTCAAATGCTTTTTCTGCATCTATTGAGAGGATCATATGGTTCTTGTTCTTTCTTTTATTAATGTATTGTATCACATTGATTGATTTGCGGATGTTGAACCAACCTTGCAGCCTAGGGATAAATCCAACTTGGTCGTGGTGAATAATCCTTTTAATGTACTGTTGGATCCTATTGACTAGTATTTTGGTGAGAATTTTTGCATCCATGTTCATCAAGGATATTGGTCTGTAATTCTCTTTTTTGATGGGGTCTTTGTCTGATTTGGGATCAAGGTAATGGTGCCCTCATAAAACGAGTTTGGAAGTTTTCCTTCCATTTCTATTTTTTGGAACAGTTTCAGAAGAATAGGTATTAATTCTTCTTTAAATGTTTGATAGAATTCCCCTGGGAAGCCATCTGGCCCTGGGCTTTTGTGTTTTGGGAGATTTTTGATGACTGCTTCAATTTCCTTAGTGGTTATAGGTCTGTTCAGGTTTTCTATTTCTTCCTGGTTCAGTTTTGGTAGTTTATACATCTCTAGGAATGCATCCATTTCTTTCAGATTATCTAATTTGCTGGCGTATAGTTGCTTATAATATGTTCTTACATTTGTATTTCTTTGGTGTTGGTTGTGATCTCTCCTCTTTCATTCATGATTTTAATTATTTGGGTCATTTCTCTTTTCTTTTTGATAGGTCTGGCCAAGGGTTTATCGATCTTATCAATTCTTTCAAAGAACCAGCTCCTAGTTTCGTTGATCTGTTCTACTGTTCTTTTGGTTTCTATTTCATTGATTTCTGCTCTGATCTTTATTATTTCTCTTCTCCTGCTGGGTTTAGGCTTTATTTGCTGTTCTTTCTCCAGCTCCTTTAGGTGTAGGGTTAGGTTGTGTATTTGAGACCTTTCTTGTTTCTTAAGAAAGGCTTGTATTGCTATATACTTTCCTCTTAGGAAAGCCTTTGTTGCATCCCAAAGATTTTGAACAGTTGTGTTTTCATTTTCATTGGTTTCCATGAATTTTTTAAATTCTTCTTTAATTTCCTGGTTGACCCATTCATTCTTTAGTAGGATGCTCTTTAGCCTCCATGTGTTTGAGTTCTTTCCAATTTTCCTCTTGTGATTGAGTTCTAATTTCAAAGCATTGTGGTCTGAAAATAGGCAGGGAATGATCCCAGTCTTTTGGTACCAGTTGAGACCTGATTTGTGACCTAGGATGTGATCTATTCTGGAGAATGTTCCATGGGCACTAGAGAAGAATGTGTGTTCTGTTGCTTTGGGATGGAATGTTCTGAATGTATCTGTGAAGTCCATTTGGTCCAGTGTGTCATTTAAAGTCTTTATTTCCTTGTTGATCTTTCCTTAGATGATCTGTCCATTTCAGTGAGGGGGGTGTTAAAGTCCCCCACTATTATTGTATTGCTGTCGATGTGTTTCCTTGTTTTTGTTATTAATTGCCTGATATAATTGGCTGCTCCTATGTTAGGGCCATAGATGTTTACAATTGTTAGATCTTCTTGTTGGATAGACCCTTTAAGTATGATACAGTGTCCTTCCTCATCTCTTATTATAGTCTTTGGTTTAAAATCTAATTTGTCTGATATAAGGATTACCACCCCAGCTTTCTTTTGGTGTCCATTAGCATGGTAAATGGTTTTCCACCCCCTCACTTTCAATCTGGGGGTGTCTTTGGGTCTAAAATGAGTCTCTTGAAGACAGCATATCGATGGGTCTTGTTTTTTTATCCAATCTGATAGCCTGTGTCTTTTGATTGGGGCATTTAGCCCATTTACATTCAGGGTAGCTATTGAAAGATAGGAATTTAGTGCCATTGTATTGCCTGTAAGGTGACTGTTACTGTATATTGTCTGTGTTCCTTTCTGGTCTATGTTGCTTTTAGGCTCTCTCTTTGCTTAGAGGACCCCTTTCAATATTTCTTGTAGGGCTGGTTTCATGTTTGCAAATTCCTTTAGTTTTTGTTTGTCCTGGAAGCTTTTTATCTCTCCTTCTATTTTCAATGACAGCCTAGCTGGATATAGTATTCTTGACTGCATATTTTTCTCATTTAGTGCTCTGAATATATCATGCCAGTCCTTTCTGGCCTGCCAGGTCTCTGTGGATAGGTCTGTTGCCAATCTCATGTTTCTACCATTGTAGGTTACAGATCTCTTGTCCCGAGCTGCTTTCAGGATTTTCTCTTTGTCTCTGAGACTCGTAAGTTTTACTATTAGATGTCGGGGTGTTGACCTATTTGTATTGATTTTGAGAGGGGTTCTCTGTGCCTCCTGGATTTTGATGCCTGTTTCCTTCCCCAAATTAGGGAAGTTCTCTGCTATAATTTGCTCCAGTATACCTTCTGCCCCTCTCTCTCTTCTTCTGGGATCCCAGTTATTCTAATATTGTTTCGTCTTATGGTATTGCTTATCTCTTGAATTCTGCCCTCGTGATCCAGTCGTTGTTTCTCTCTTTTTCTCAGCTTCTTTATTTTCCATCATTTGGTCTTCTATATCACTGATTCTCTCTTCTGCCTCATTTATCCTAGCAGTTAGAGCCTCCATTTTTGATTGCACCTCATTAATAGCCTTTTTGATTTCGACTTGGTTAGATTTTAGTTCTTTTATTTCTCCAGAAAGGGTTTCTCTAATATCTTCCATGCTTTTTTCAAGCCCAGCTAGTATCTTTAAAATCGTCATTCTGAACTCTAGTTCCGACATCTTACTAATGTCCCTATTGATTAGGTCCCTGGCAGTAGGTACTGCCTATCCAAATAGTTAAAGGAAGTCCTGGTCATTACAATAAGGAAAGAAAATAAAAAGTCATAAAGACCTGAAAGGAAGAAGTGGAAGTTTCTCTATGTTGGATTACATGATGGTTTACATAGAAAATCCTCAGAAAACTACAAAACCACTTCTAGAGCTTAGTTAATTAAATTTAGTATGAGCATAGAATACAAAGATGATATACTAAAAAATTTGTACTTTTATATATTAGCAACATTTAAAAGTGGTTTTGAAAAATGCCATTAATAATGCTGCTTGAAAACATACACTAATTAAGAATAAATTTAACAAAAGATGTGTAAGACTTCCAATGTGAACAATAGAACATTACTGTGAAAATTAAATAAGAACATACAGAAATGTAGAGACATACCAGGTCTGTGGATTGGAAGCATTGATACTGTTTTCAACAAAAGTGCATAAGCATTTCATTGGGGGAAAGTCTTTTCAACAGTTGATCCTGGAGAATCTAGATATTCACAAGGAAAAAAAATATGAACATCAACCCTTAACCTCCCAACATCCACCAAAATTAACTCAAAATAGATCAAAGATTTAAATGTAGAAGTTAAAATTATCAAATTCCCCGGGCACCTGGGTGGCTCAGTCGGTTAAGTGTCTGCCTTTAGCTCAGGTCATGATCGCAGGCTCCTGGGATCGAGCCCCTTGTCAGGATCCCTGCTCAGTTGAGAGTCTGTCACTCCTTCTCCCTCTGCCTCTCCCTCAACTCATGCTCTCGCTCGCTCGCTCTCAAAATAAAATAAAATAAAATAATCAAATTCCCAGAAGAAAAAGGAAAAAAAATCTTCACAGCCTGAGGGTGGGCAAGGATTTCTTAGGTAGAGCCCTAAAAGTACAAGCCAGCCAGGGAGTGTGGCTCCGTGGTTGTTAGGGGAGGAGCTTTTAAAGCAGAGGGAGTAGCACTCTGAGCCAGGAGGATGTATCGAGAAGATGGGACAGAGAAGTGGCAAAGAGCCAGATTACCTAGGCCCTGGAAGGGACTGAATTTTATCCTGAGTAAGAAGGAAACCATTGTGAGCAGGTGAAATGAAATGTTGGCTTATGTTTTAGAAGGATCACTCTGTGTACTAAACCAAAAAAGTAGTCCCATCTGACGTGGAAATACATTTGAGTAACAAGATACCGCATCCACACCCCACACCATGACTCATTAGCTACATTAACCAGTTTAAAGGCTATGATCAAGCCCCCTGCACAATAAAGAAATCTGTTCAACTTTGTTCCACATTTCTTAGACCTTTTGAGCCCAGACTGTGTTCTTTAGCAATTGGCATCTCAGCAACATCAATAGAAATGGTTTCTCATATTGAGCATTCCCTGTGTGCCATATGCTGTGTCAGTGGTTTGTGTCCATTATTTCATGTCACAACTACCTCATGGGGGAAGTTCTAGTGTAACCCGTTTTTACAGAAACCTGAGACCAGGAGGAAGGTACTGACTGAAAGTCTCACAGCTCCACAAGGGAGGTGAGGTTGGGGCCTGTGCAGTTTTACTCCAGAACCCGTGGCTTTGGGCCTAGGCCATGTTACCTTCTCTTAGACTGTTTACTAAAGAATTATCTCACAAAATCACCATTTCTTTTGCAAGTGAAAACCTTGTTTTTTACTTTTAAAAAATATTTTTAAATTAACAGATGTCTCAGTCCATAAACTGATACCTTTTCTATTTTCAATGGGCTGTGTTTTCATTTCTTCCAGGGTTAATACACTCTGGTTGCTATAAAATCCTTTATATCTCATAATAATAGTATATGTCTAATTTTTCCTAGATCGAAGGATTCTCATTAAACAAACTAGGGAACTTCAACCTTAAAGATGTTCAGAAAGACACCGTGGTCTGGGAATACACTGACAATGCCGCCGGGGATGCAGACACATCAAAAGAAGTACCTGTTAAAAGGGGACAGGTCTGTTCTCTCTCATTGTTCATTTTGCCATTTATATTTGATTTCATTATTAATTGTGGAGTCTGTGAGTTAATCAGTCCTCCTTTCATCTGTCAACTATCTTAACTCTTTCATGGATATTTCATTCCCTAGTTTGTTCAGTCCTTGAAATAGACAAGTAATGAGAGAAGATAAAATTCAGATCACTGAATCCACAGTGAAGAAGTATTCGATATAATGTATTTCAGTGTCTTCATCAGTACCATTAGGGGGAGGCAGGGAAATTTATGCACAAGGGAAGAATTGCCATTGAAATTTCAAACAAAACTAAGCAATGTAATTATACTAGAAATAAGAATAGGAATCTGCCCCAAATTGGTGTATGGGCCCTGACTCCACGACCTTCCCCGTAACTCTCTGGGATGAAACGGTAGCAATACCCACAAAGGACTTCTGAGACCAGGATTCTAGTCCTCACTCTACTCAAACAAGTCCTGTCGCTCCTCAGGTCCATGCTTAAAATGGGGAAATGGTGGTGAATCATAGATTCTCCAGTTGTGTTTTCTCGAATCCTTGAGCGCTGGAGAGAGAAGGGAAGTGGTGCCATTCAACCCCTGTTGCCACCAGAACACCACCACTTTTTTCTCTTTTCTACTTGGGGTTCAGTAGTGGAGAAGAGTTCAGGCTGTGGAGCCAGAATCTGTGAATTCATATCCCAGCTCTCCCACGTCCTGGCTGTGTGTCCATGGGAAAATGACTTAATCTTCTTGGGCCCCAGTTTCCTCACCTAAAAATGGAGATGATATTGGTACCCTCTCATAGGGTCATTGGCTTCTAGAATGCTTAACTCAGTGCCAAGTGAGTGGTAAGCTCTCAGTAAATGTTAGTTGCCATTTTTTTGTTTTTGAAAAAGAAAGCGTTCCCTACTTTAAAAGAATAAAAACAATAATGAAAAACAGCTTAAGTACCACTGTAGATATGTCCAAGGTTTTGTAAGTTCCATATTGTGGTATTATCAAGTCATCTCAGTGAGATGCTGAAGAGCCATTAGTGATGCTGAATAAGGCTTATGGATACAGAGGTGAAATTTAATGAGGCTTTCAATTTCTGGGGGTTTTCTTTGTGTCCTCAACTACAGTGTTCGGGACCTAGATAATTTCCGTTTTCAGGCAGTTCTGCTTTGTAAATCTACCTGATGACTTTATCGTACTTGACAGAATACTTGTGGTCAGGATTTAGTGATTAATAAAATACTATACCACTTGTTTTGAAGCTCAGTATAATAAAGTATGTTGTGTAACAGATTTGTATACCTAGAGAAGGAGAAGCTGTTGCTGTAAACCCAAGCAAATACTTGATGTTTACATTTTCGTGCTATTTGGAGAGATCAGTCATGCTACCACTTCAGAAATGAAGACCTAGATAGGGTCAAGATTGATTGCATGGCGAGGTACCGGGATCGAGACACATTGTGCTCGTTCTGCCGCTGACAAGCAGTGGGACCTTTGACAAGTCACATCAACTCTTTGGGCTTCAGTTTTCTCTTGTAACTTAAGGGAGTTGAGCTGGATTACCTCTCAAGAGCATCTTACAGTTGTGACATTATGTTTCAATGATAAATGGATTTCTTGTACTTGAAAGACTGTATCTAAGTGAAAGAATACAGAGAGCAACCAAATCTGCCGGATGCTTTCCCTTGTTTCTCATTTAATCCTCATAACTATCCTGTGTTATAGGTGGTACCATCCCTACTCTGCAGATAATGATAGCGACCATTTTTTGAACATGTGTGCCAGGCACTGTGCTAAGCTCTTTACAGACATTCTCTCACTCAGTCCTCCCAACAACCCTCTGAGGTGGGTACTGTAATCCCCATTGTTCAGATGAGGAAACTGAGCCTTAGACAGCATAGAGCTTGGCCAGGATCATACGCGGCTAGTACATGGCAGAGTTGGATTTCAAGCCTAAAGTGTCCCATTGCAAAACCAGTTCTGTTAGCCACTATGCTGTCACTCCGACTGAGAGTGAAGAGGCTAAGTCCAAGAGCAGCTAAGAGCCATGAAGTGGCAGAGTCAGTATTTGGACTCTTTTGTTTCTATTCTAGGTCCTGTGCACCTTCCAGTATAGTCCATCACAGTATATTCCAGTTTGTCGAGAGTCAGTGAATGTAAAACCTGCCTCAATTTCTGATGTCAAGAGTTACTTGACGTTGGGGAGCCTGGCTCTATCAGGCGTAACAGCATGAGACTCTTGATCTCAGGGTCATGAGTTCAAGCCCCACGTTGGGCAGAAAGATTACTTAAATAAATAAACCTTAAAAAAAAAAAAAAAAAGAGTTGACTTTAAAATCATTTGTCCCTGGCAGATTCAGTGAGCTTATGTAGCTTCTCAGAGCAAATGAAAGGAGTGTTTTGCCTTTTGCTCTCCGCCTATAGCTGCCGCCCATTTTTGTGTGTAAGTGTAAACGCGCCCTCCAGCGGCAGCGCCAGGGAGAGCTCCGTGCTGAGAGTAGCAATCCGGGCACGTTTCTCTCCACCTGTCATTCAGGCTTCAAAATAAGGAGTGCCACCTGGTTGCCTAAAATTGCCTGTCTGCTCCTATGATGATGGTTAGATTTTAACATGCTCTCATCCCAGGAGTGCAGGGTAGGAATCCCATTTTCTCACCAACAAAATATAACCTAGATTGATTTACCTAGATGGATTGTCAAATTCCTGTCTTTGCTAAGGTTTTTAGGTTTTTTGTAATTTGCTTGAATGATCTCTAATTTTTCAGATTGTGCTGACATCTCGACTAACCTGTGTGTTTCTCTTTACTGTTAATAGGTATCATTAATGTTTGATTTCAAGCACGTCCCGTCAGTTCCAGTTGGGCAGCTCTGGGTGGAAATGCTTCGATTCTATGCTTTAGAATTTAATTTGGCTGATTTAGTGATCAGTATTCGTGTCAAAGAATCTGTATCTCGGGAATCAAAGGATTGGCCCAAAAAGCGCATTGCCATTGAAGGTATCTCAAAATGTTTATCTGTAATTCCCTTTTTTTTAAGGTACCAGTCTAACCGCATGCTTTTTACTTCATTCTCCTTTCAGCCTCCACACGTAATGTAGGCCTGACCCCGAAAGTGAAATAGTTAGAATCTTGCATGTGTTACTGTGGTCATTCCAAGGGACCAAACTGTTTGTTCATCCTGGGTTTTTTTAAGCACTGCAGTAAAACGTCTTAGTTAAAAAAAAAAAAAAAAAAACAGCTAAAACAGTGGCTGGCTGAGTCCTTGCTTTCTTTGTAAATTGCTTAACAACTTAAATGCTTATACAGAGTTTTCCCCCACCCCATGATGTGTGAATCCCCCTTTCCTCTTTACTGTTCTCCTTGCTGGATTTTTAGATTCAGTCCTTTCCTGGATTGTTGTTGTCATTTAGTTTTACAAAGGCGAGAAAATACTTTTTCTCATGAAAAATAATTCTTCGTTGGATTCCTCTTCATAGAAAGAGGGGCTGGTTATTATTGGAATATCTACAGTAGCATTTGGAACTAATTCATGAGAACACTTTTTCTAGCGAAGGCTCATTTAACTAAAACCATTGTATGAAAGACTCTCTGATGTGCCCTGTAGACTACATTAAATGGACTAGCTCTTCCCATCTTTGCAAAGTCAGGAGGTTGAAACCCCTCTAGAAATCTTAATTCTCCTCCTTCAAATAACTTAAAGAACCTCCTAAATGGAATTCTCGTATTTTTGCTTGATTTTTTTCAAGCTTTATATTGCATAAGAAGGTTTTTTTTTTTTTTTTGCATTTTGCATAAATTCTGTGTGCAGTCATGGGGATCTCACATTTTTAAACCCTCCCCTGCAGTTTCTCTGGCACAGCTCTTCTGGCCAATTGCCTAACCTGCTGGAGTTCTAGGGGAGGAGAAAAGATTGAGAGAAGTGGTGTCTCCTCCTGGTGCCTCCCTCTCGCCCCTGAATTCAGTCCAGCCAGTTCAGTGATGGGGCTTCCCAGGGCAGAAGAGTGGAGGTAAGCTCTACACACCACAGGGCCTGGCTGAGTGGGGAGGCAGAGCACTCAGCAGAGCCTGGAGGGAAGTCCTCACTTCCCCAGGGCACAAAAGCACACTAATGACACCTTTTTTACCTCCACAGTCACAGAACAAAATAGGGAAGGGGAATTGGTTCAGAACAGAATGGGTTCTCTTCATAGAGCAGACGTTTAAGAAAACATTTCTCTTTGTTCTTAAACTACACCTTTCTTATTCCCCATCCCCAATTTTTTAAAAAGCATACAAGATTCATGCTAAACTTTAGTATCGTTTGGTTGTTTTTATCTACAGCAGGCTAATTTTTAAAACGTGAAATAGAAATGTATGAAGTGGTGGATTTTTCTTTCTTTTTTTTGTTACAGATCCCTACTCTGTTAAAAGAAATGTGGCAAGGACTCTAAATAATCAACCCGTGTTTGAATATATACTTCATTGTTTAAGGACAACGTATAAGTATTTTGCTCTTCCACACAAAATTACAAAATCCAGCCTTCCAAAGCCTCTGAGTACTGTCACATGTCTTTCCGAACGTTCTAAAGAGGTCGCCAAGCATGACCCGGCTGCACAAGCAAAAGATGATAAACTCAAAAGCTCAGTTTTGGCTCAGGGGCCAGGTGCTGCCAGTTTGACTGCAGGTACCTGCGTGGTACAGCCACTGACTCTTAAAGAGACCGCTGAAAGCTTTGGAAGCCCCCCAGCGGAGGAAATGGGAAATGCGCACGTCAGTGTCCACCTGGAAAACCCAGACTGTGTCAAGGCAGGGGCCAGTTGTGATGAGTATGAGGATATTAAAGGACACCATCGAGAAACAGGAAGTGAAATTGGGAGAGAGGGCAAGCATCCTTTGACTGCCGATGACCAGGGTTTAAGGCGCAGCAGACATCGAGAGCTTGTCATCTGCGGCAGCACACAAAATAATGAGACAGAGAGCACTTTGGATTTAGAAAGCTTCCAAAATCCTGCAGTCAGAGAGTGTGATGGATTCACTACTTCAGAGGACAAAGCTGATGTTGATGAAGAAGGCGTAGAAGGTACTGATGATCTCGAAGATGCTCTAAGCCACTTCACCCCTTCAAGACAGGGCCATACATCAGGAATCATTCATTCCGATGAAGAGGAGGAGGAGGAAGAGGAAGAGGATGACGATGAAGAACCCAGGCTGTCCATTACCCGAAGGGAAGATGAGGACGACTTGGCTAATGAAGATGAGTTAGAAAATACATACACAGGATCAGGGGACGAGGATGCCCTGTCTGAGGAGGAGGATGAATTAGGAGAGTCTGCTAAGTATAAAGACTTGAAAGAAAGTGGAAAACCTGCGGATGGGGCTCTACTAATGGAATTTAATAAGATCTGTCTTAAAGAAGAAAGTGCATGCGAGGAAAGCTCAACTGTGGATCAGTCTGATTTCTTCTATGAATTTAGTAAACTCACATTCACCAAAGGCAAGGTAATCAGTGCCACTCCCAGAACCAAGAGACATTAAACAGTTTTAATGCATGTAATTTTAATTTTTGTGTACTAGAACAGAGCTCTCCCCTGTCTGGGTGGTAGTGAGGAGTTGGTCTTACACTCCAGTACAGCTGCTCCATCTCTTTCCCTCAGACCCATGCAAATTTGCATTGGAGAAAGGGAATGCTCTTGGTAGTGGAAATTATTACCTTTGTCTCATGAGTATCCCAAAAGATGTCCCCCTCTGGAGTGACTGCATATTATTTTTATTCCTTTGGAAAGTGAGAGTAGACTGTGGACTTTTAAAAAAATGATTCAGGACCCCTTTATTTGGCAGAGTTGTATATTATGTCTTGTTTTACTTTGCCACCTTCCTGCAGTCTCCTACGGTTGTGTGCAGCTTATGCAAACGAGAAGGTCATCTCAAGAAGGACTGTCCCGAAGACTTCAAAAGAATTCAGCTGGAACCTTTGCCACCACTGACACCCAAATTTTCAAATATCTTAGATCAAGTTTGCATCCAGTGTTATAGTAAGTTATTAACATTTCTTTTCATTTGTCCAAATATTGCATTGACATTTGCTCAAGAGTCCTCTGAATCACTGACCTGTTAGCTCCATCACTGGGACCGAGTCTGTTCCATTCTCCATGGTGTCAACAGAGCTCTATGTACTGCCTGTTCCAGTTGAGACCCACAGTAAACAATTGTTGAAGGAAAGACAGGGAAGGAGGGAGGATCTTTTAAGTCTAACTGTTGGAGTACTAGCATTCCCAACTAGTGTTCCTTGAACTGTTTTCCTAAGTGCAGTTAATAGTATTTCATGGCAAGAAGTACTCCAAGTAGGGAATGAGTGTACCCGCGTTTCCCTGCTGGAGAGATTTGCAGGGCACATTAGCATAATAAAGGCCTCTGAGAAGTGTTATGGAAAAGAACCTATTTAACTCTTTATCCCAGCATTTCTAAAACTTGAGCATAAAATACTTTAACACTAATTAATAGCCCCCTAACAGCCCTTTGAGGAATACCAGTTCGGGGAAGCAGTGGTAGACAGAGGGTTAAAGTTGAAAAACATTGAGGAGAGGCAGGCAGCTGTTGAGATGAACTTGGTGCCTCACAGTGCCAGAAGGCCCTTACTTGTTAACCAGTCACTGAGTCGCTTTTAAACCTTTTTGGAGGTTATAAGCTATGAAAGGAAACTAGATTCCCCTTAGAAAATAATATATATGCGCATGCTTACAAACTTCTGTGTTCACACTCTGGGGCAGTTCCCTGAGGACCACCTTTATAGAACCCGGGGTTTCTGAAACCTCGGAGCAGAACCATTGTTCAGATTTGTTTCTATTTCAGTAGCAGCTTCTGGGAACAGACTCTTCTTTCTTTCTTTCTTTCTTTCTTTCTTTTTTTTTTTTTTCCATTGTGGGGGCGGGGTATAATACAGTATTAATTTTTTCTTTTTTTCTTTTTTAATTTAAATTCAATTAATTAACATAGAATGTATTATTAGTTTCAGAGGTAGAGGTCAGTGATTCATTAGTTGCATATAATACTCAGTGCTCGTTATATCACGTGCACTCCTTAATGCCCATCACCCAGTTACCCCATCCCTCCACCCCCCTCCCCTCCAGCAACCCTCAGTTTGTTTCCTATGATTGAGTCTCTTATGGTTTGGCTCCCTCTCTGATTTTGTCTTGTTTGATTTTTCCCTCCCCTTCTCTTATGATCCTGTTTTGTTTCTTAAGTTCCACATGAGTGAGATCATGTGATAATTGTCTTTATCTGATTGACTTATTTCACTTAGCTTAATAGCCTCTAGTTCCATCCACGTCATTGCAAATGGCAAGATTTCATTTTTTTGATGACTGAGTAGTATTCTGGTGTGTGTGTGTGTGTATATATATATATATATGACATCTTCTTTATCCATTCATCTGTTGATGGACATCTGGGCTCTTTCCAAAGTTTGGCTATCATGGACATTGCTGCTATAAACATTGGGGTGCAGGTGCCCCTTCAGATCACTACATTTGTGTCTTTGTGCAGTTGCTGAGTTGTAGGGTAACTCTATTTTCAACATTTTGAGGACCTTCCATGCTGTTTTCCAGAGTGGCTGCACCAGCTTACATTCCCACCAGCAGCGTAAGAGGGTGGGAACAGACTCTTTTCAAAGAAAGACATCCTCTATTTTATAGTACTAATGCTGTCTACCAAGAAGACACATAAAATTTAGTTTTCTTTTTAACTTGTTAGATTTTGTTTTATAAAAAATGATTTTTCCCCCAGAGAATGTGAACAATCTTTGTTTCTTAATGTTTTCTTTTTTTATTTTAAACAGAGGATTTTTCTCCAACTATTTTAGAAGATCAAGCTCGTGAACATATTCGTCAAAACCTAGAAAGTTTCATAAGACAGGAGTTTCCAGGTAAATAACTTTTTACCTTTAAGAAAAGAAAGGTAGGGTGACCTTCCTTCAGAATGAGTACATGTGTTATAAGCACATTAACTTTGAGAATAAGAAAGAATGGTGATGGTGGGGATGGGGCTTCAGTTACTTTGTGATATACCAAGGATGGTCTTTGGTCTGCCCGATCCTACTTTACCAACAGAGAAGACAGTAGCAGTGTGGGATTTCTGTTAACAGACACCACAAGTGAAATTTCATTTGGGGTTATTTTTAAATCTCTAAAAAGTGAATATTTAAAAAGCAGTAAAATTACATTATTAAATATATTGATGTGATCCACATTTTCCTTGAAATATCCTTGCATTTAAGAATAAAGTTTGGCACTTGGTAATCTTTCACACCATATACAGATTGTATTTATTTAAAGTAAATTTTGAGAGAAAAGTTTGTAATAAATGACTGGTTAATAAAAGAACATAATTATGATGAGATTCATATAGGATAGTTAACAACTGGGTATTTTTTATTCATGAGAGGGCCGTTTTAATCAGAAAATTAAATGTACTCAGGTAATTAGTTATTCCTTTTATATATCCCTAACAGGAACTAAATTGAGCTTGTTTGGCTCCTCCAAAAATGGATTTGGGTTCAAACAGAGTGACCTTGACGTCTGTATGACAATTAATGGACTTGAAACTGCAGAGGTACAGTGACCACATAAAACTTGAATTTGCTGTGGCGGTGTGATTTGACAGTCTTGACTGACAGTACAGCTTGGTAGTTTCCAAACTCATAAGCGTATATGATACGAAGTACGTCATTTGGCACAGTCTCTCTGGTCAAATACTTAAGAATCTTAGAGGTAAACATGAGGAGGTACCAGGGCTTGTATTTTCAACCTATAGTACAAAGCGGATTTGAAAGCAGCCTGTGGGAACATACAAAGCCAAACCAGCCCCTCCGGTGTCCATTGGCCAGTAGGTGGACTTTGATGCACACACCCACGTAAGGCTTTTTGAAAAGTATTTTAGGAGGCAGGCAGTGTGGTTTTCTGAGACTTGTTTAGCAGGCAGGCAAATGTGGTACCATGATAAGAGCGCTAAACGCACAGTTCAGAGACCCAGATTCAAGACAAGCTTGGTTTCATATGTCTGTAAACATGTGGTCTTTGGTTGATAATCTATAAAAGGAAAGAGTACCTTCTGTTCCTCTTGCCTCAGGAGATTGTTGTGCACATCAGCTTGGATCATGTATGTCAGGAGTCAGCAGCCTATGGCCCACGGGCTAAATCCAGCCTACTGCCTGTTGTGTCAGTATGGAGCACAGTCCCATCCCTCCATTCATGAAGTGTTGACGGCCTCTGCCTCACTCTATAACGACAGAGTCGAGTAGTCACAGCAGGGTCATACAGTTTGCAGAGCAGAAAAGATTTGCTAGCCCCTGACAAATATGAAGCCTTTATAAAATATAAAATACTGCATAAAGGTATAAAGTCTGAGAAGTGCAAAGTTCCTTTTATTTTTTTATTTTTTATTTTTTTAAGATTTTATTTATTTGACAGAGAGAGACACAGTGAGAGAGGGAACACAAGCAGGGGGGAGTGGGAGAAGGAGAAGCAGGCTTCCTGCCGAGCAGGGAGCCTGATGTGGGGCTCGATCCCAGGACCCTGGGACCATGACCTGAGCTGAAGGCAGACGCCTGATGACTGAGCCACCCAGGCGCCCCTCTTTTTTTTATTTTTAACAACAGCCCAAACGCTGTATAGCCAAATGAGTGATGCTGCTGTCACTCAAGATCTTTTTATGTCTTTCCTTACTTTCAAGTCTTTGTCTTTTGAGGATGTATCTGATTTGGGAAAAGAGCCAAAAGTTATCTACCCTGAGTTTGGTGAGTAAAGAGGATAAGCAAGATTGGGTCCAGTATATGGAATTACCTGATTGTGCATCATCAATATTGAATTTTTACATGGCTTAGAAACGAGCTTTATGGGCATTTCTGAAGGAAAATTTCAAATACATTCTGGGATGTGTATAGCCATCAAAAGGGTTTATGTTGTAAAAGGTAAGCCCAGTGTTTTTAAGTATAATTTATTTGAAACATTTGTATTTGCAGTATGACTTTCATTTGTGCATTATGCACAGTCCTATGGAGAGATCATCTGAGCTTAATCACTTTCCACAGCAGTTCCTCAGCTCTTAACTGAAATATAATGAAAGTCCACCCATAATTAATAAAATGGGGCACAGAAGCTCCTTCTTCTTTATTCTGGCACAGAGGGCCCTTCTGAATAACGGAGTTACATAGAGGGGAAAAATGGAGGTCCTCACTTGGACAATGGTTCAGACTTTCCTGGGGCATCTGATTTCAGCCTCTGTTGTACCTCCAAAAACAATTAGTAAATAGGGTCTATGGGAATTTTTGTATCCTTAGGCTATTTCCTATGAATACTGACCGAGGCTTGCCTAAAAGGGAAAAATGTATATAGAATGAGTTGAAGTTAATATCATTATTTCGGAAGGTAATGAAAACTATCTGTGGCCAGGTTTGGAACCCGTCTTCCCTTTTTGAGTCAGTATGTGCAATTTTTGTTGCAGGGGTTGGACTGTGTACGAACTATTGAAGAATTGGCAAGAGTCCTCAAAAAACATTCAGGTACCTCTGCAAACTTTGTCTAAAAATATTTTTGTCTTTTTTATTAGTGTTTTGCATACTTAAAATTTATCAATGCCGATGAAACAGTCTAGTGGCGCATCTATAGCACATTTGCAGTATCGGTGTCTTTAAAAAGTTTTGTGTGATAAAGCATGATAAAACATGAAAGACTGAGGTAATCATTTTGTGCATATTATTGCCTAGCTTAGTTTTATTTCAAAACAAAGCATATACCATACAGGTAAGAAATTTTGGAAACCCGTTTTGCTGTATTGACTCGTACCAGTCAAAATGTTGCTGGCATCAGTGTGAAGCACCGTGGAAAGCCCTGGGGTTATGGACTGTATTTGTAGCTATGCTGCTCGACAGTTGTACGCAACCCTGAACAAGTCATTTAACTTTACTTAATCTCTTTTTCTCTCACCAATAAATTGAGAACACTGAACTGGGTCACTTCTAAATATTTATAGCTGTACAGTGTACAGATGCTGTCCATTTGTGCACAGTGCTGACATGCCATTAACATACTCTTTTGCTGTCAGGGACAGCTGTGGATGCTATTAACAGTGGGACTCTTCTTTTAAAATGTGGTTCAGCAAATTTCTGTGCTAGGAGCTAGGAATGAAGGTGGACACAGTATGGTCTGTGACCCCACAAAACTTCCACGGTCTGTCCATAAGATGCTTTCTTTTATCTCAGTCAAGAGTAGACTTAACATTAATGTCATGAGTACACACATATAGCTACACACAAACATACATCTTGAATGCTACCCCCTCCTTTTTTTTGTACTTTTTTATTTCCAGGAGTTTAAATAAAAAGGATACCATGTTACTTAAATAACAAGAAAAACAATGTTAATTTCAGTTTATTCCCTCTGAAAGTTAACCTAGAACATTAGCATTTTTTTTTGAAGTGCATCGATAATATTTTTTGGTCACTGAAATATACATTCCCCTCATTTGGGAATTTTACCTCTAAAGATCATGAGCTTTTTAAATCTTTTTGAAGATTATGCAGAGAAACTAAATTGCTAAGTTGCCACAATTATTAATTATTTAGTACTGAGCTAGATTTTGACTTTTTGTTTTGAAATCATTTAAAACTTAGAGGAAAGCAGCAAACATTGTATAACAAACTCTGTGTATCCTTCATTCAAATCCACCAGCTATTAACATTTTACTACATTCGATTTATTCTCTTTCTTGCTTGCTCACAATTTTTTCTGTACCATTTGAGATTAAACTGCAGACATGTTCCTTTCCCCTAAATATAGCAGTGTATCTATCTTAAGAATGAACCATGTTAAAAACAGGTCATTTTTAGACTGAAAGGACTTATACACACAGATAATAGTAATGGAACACAGATTGCATGGAACAAGAATTTAATAATAGCTAAAGGGCTATGATTGAAACCTAATATCTTTAAAACAGTCCCCACCTGTCTTATTGGGTGCCTACTATGTGCTCAGCACTGTATTGGGCACTTAGGAATGGTGGAAAAATAAAATAAGTCTATACAAGTCTTTTCCTTGGGCAACTTTCAGATTTAAAGAAAGGGGAGGTAATCTGACAGACCATGTAGCAATGTAGGGTAGTATTCATTTTTCAGAATGAGTCAGAAGCTATTATAAGTATTCAGTAAGTTCTGAAGAGAGAGAGATTCTGGGAAAGAGTTGCATAGGGGAGATTCATGCAAGAGATGGGTTTATTCTGATCCCAGGTGATGATGAATCGGATTCGAGAAGGATCTTCTCCCAGAAGAGAAGTCATTCCTAAGAGTACATACATGTGAACATGAGGGTTACTGTAGTATATCTGGGAGGACAGTGGGAGGATCAGTACATTTAGAGAGGAGTTTCACATGGTTCCTATTACTAGATAAGGTAAAGTCTGCAGATATTTGGAAACCAGTGAAGTTTCTTCCAAAAGAGGAGCAACCCAATAAAAACACAAAACGTAAGCTTTTTCGGCAGCTGGTAGAGCCTCTCAGAGAGGGTATAATATAAGTGAATCTAAGGGCGGAAGGACCTTAACCAGGTGCTAAAGATCCTAAAAGGAAAAGAATAGGAGAGATTCCCAAGGGGAACTTTCCTACATTTGGTACCTACAAGTAGGAAATAAGGGTTCAGACTGACATTTGGGTACTTGAGAAATGGGAATGTTTGTAGAGGACACCACGTGGAGGTGTGTAGTTTGCCATGAAGGTATAATTGAGAGTTAAAAGTCCAGCAAGCAATTAGAAATATGGAGTTGTCAGTCAGGATTGAAGAACAAAAGAAAACAACTTTGCATTGAAATCCTTGAAGAGAGAGAGACCAAGAATAAAAGAGAATTCTAAGGGATCATTTGAGAGAAGTTAAGGACTAAATTTCTGTGGGTAGAAATTAAGAAAGGACACTGAAAAAAGAGCCATTGGAATGACAAGAACCAGGACAATGTGCTGTGAATAAACCGTAGAGGACAGGCTGGTAATGGGCAACAGTGTCAAATTCTAGAATGGGAAGGAAATGGAGTGTAAGGCGATCTAATTTAGACACAGTATAGCAGAATAGTTGGTGGGGGTTCTGGAATCAGATTCTCTTGTTTTAAATCTTGCCTCCCCACTTGTTGGCTGTTACGTTCCCAGAAAGACACTCAACCTCATTATAAGTGCTTGGTTCCTCATCTACAAAGTAGAATAACAATAATAGCATTTAAGGTTAAGAAAGATGTACATTAAAGTACAGGATCTAGCATATGCCAGGTATTCAGCAACTATGAACTTCCTTGCCCCCTCCCCATCAGTAAAAGTTAGACCTCCTCTGTCTCCCACACAGATTTTTTTTCTGAAATTTCTTCTATCATCTACATACTTTTCTCGTGAGCTCTGGATCACACCACTTAGCTCTTTGAGAAGAAACTCCAACTCCATCCCAGAATGAACTCCTCTTTCTCTTTACTGCCTTCCTTCTGCTGCAACCTCCACTACCTGCCCTTCCTTCTGAATCCACTTTCTCTGTTACTGACACTGACATCCTTGGAATCACCCAAATGGGTGAAGCGATAACTAATTCATCCTAGAATAGGTTCAGTAGAAGTTTGGAGTTGGTCACACCTACGTGCAAATTTTAGCTCTGCAACTTACTAGCTCCATATTCCTAAGCAAATTAATATGTCTGGGGCTTTGTCCTCTCATCTGTTGGGTGAGGGTGAACATTCTTAGGAGGTAATGTTTGTGAAGGATTCTGGGTATGCAGGAACTGGTAGTTCTTACTCTTATAGCCCTCCTTCTTCTCCCTTATCCACCCCCGCCCCCTGTCTCCACTTCCTCTACTGCTTACCTCCGCTTCCCTAGCCCATCCAGGTATACACACTCCGAAGCATGTCTTGCTGCTTCTCTGCATCCCCATGCCACCAAGATAGTTGAGGCCCAGATAGATCATTTTTCATAATGGTCACCCTGTCCCTCTGGCGGTTGTGTCCAATCTGTCCGTAGCCAGGGGCGTTGTCCAGATAGATGTGGTCAGTGATTCTCCCCAATTTATATAGTTCATTGGTGTCTCTTTGCCTCTAAGGATAATTCTTAGCAGGATGATATATATGTTCTCTATTTAGGTTCTTCCTGGTTTCTGCCCCACCTCCTATCACTCATTATTCCTTTCCCTCATGTCTACTCTATAGCCTTCATAATTCCATGGAAGTTCTCGAGCATGCCCTTCTGCTTTAGGCATCTGCCCTGTCCCTGTGTACTTTTCCTTGCCTGCTAAATCCCCTCAGCCGCCTCTATCTTTACCTGTCACTCTCCTTTTTCAAAGCCTAGTTCAGGCAATTTCCCCCTCTCCTATCAACATTGATTCCTCTCTTTTACTGTCTTAACTTCTAGCTCTGTGATAAGTAATTTTTGTTTCGAGGATTCAGATGATTGCCCCAAAGGCTTTTCTCTATATTAGACATAGTCAGGTGGAGAGAATAGGAAGGGTCCACATAGCCTGGACTCTGTAGTAATTTCTTCTGTTCTGGGGTTTATCAGACTGATAGCCCTACACACGCACACAATCCAGTGAGCTCCTGGAGGGCACTGGCTGCCTTGTTCATCCTTGTTCTTCAGATATCGATGTGTTTAACTAATATAAACTTTGCCAGAAAAGTCTTCTCAGATGTTGAATAACAGAACTGAGTAGTTCTAGTGATTGCAGTGAAACAGGCCAAAGTTATGTTGGAACATTAACAAGAGTAGCTTATGGCCCAGCTGCTATATATAACAATACTATCTTATTCCCAACCTAGGTCTGAGAAACATCTTGCCTATTACAACAGCAAAGGTGCCAATTGTAAAGTTCTTCCATTTGAGAAGTGGTTTGGAAGTGGACATCAGTTTGTATAACACACTGGTAAGATTTTCTCTAGGCTTTTTCTTTAGGGAGATCGAGGGGAATGAATGTCTCTTAATTTACAAAATCTCAAGTAGAATTAAGCCATTTATTTTTATCTTATTCATTTTTTTAATCATTATTTAGGAGAGCTTGCTGTGTGCCTGGCAGTGTTCTGAGACTGGGGATATAACAGAGTTGTTAGTATTTATTTAAAATGAGGTCAGAGTGGCAGGTGCTTTTAGTTTGGCTTGAATTTTTTTTTTTTTTTAATATTTTATTTATTTGAGAGAGAGAGTTCATTTTGTAGTGTCTGTCTGTCTTTGGTCTCATACTTGGTTTGCTTCGGGGCTTTATGGACCTTCTCTGGACCCTGGGGGCATTCAGTTTAAATAATGCCGGGGTGAGGTGGGGGACTCTTAGCATTTGCTTAGACAGAATTATCTTAATAGCCCTTATTTCTAGGAATGTTCAGACTAAGGACATATTAACATAATGGAAGTTGTGAGCTCAGATGTCATTTATAATTCTTATTATCTGGTAAGTTAATGAAGCTCAGTTTTGGAGAAAAAAATATTACTTTCAGTCTAAATGTGTTCAACCTAAAGTGAATTACAGTGTAAACCTTTTCAGAATATTCCAGCCTAAAACTTTTTCTTCTAATTGATCCCCTATAGTGTAATTTTCCTTTTAACAGGCCCTTCATAACACAAGGCTCTTATCTGCTTATTCAGCCATTGATCCCAGAGTGAAATATTTATGCTATACCATGAAAGTATTTACAAAGGTGAGTATGCTTCCTGTTGGGATTCATCAGGAAATTTCACTGCATCTTCAAACCTAGTTGAAAACATAAGTCTGTACTTTTTAAAGAACCATGGCCATGTTAAATGCTTCCTTTAACTACTTTGGGAAGCCTGCCATGGCAAGCTAAAATTTTGTCATCTTAAATTTTACATATGATAATCTGATCTTGCTTGTGACTGATGGTTGGGGTTTTTCTTTTGTTTGTTTTTGACATCCTTTTTGTTGGTCTTATTTGGTTTTATTGGCATATTTTAGCATTTGAAGGTGTTATTTTTATATTAATGCCCTATAGAAGCACCTTACTTTTAGTGATAGTAGGGTAGCTGCAAATTTAGCAGAAAACATTGGTGATCTTTCCTTTGTTCCTCGTTTTCCTTCCCTCTAGATGTGTGATATTGGTGACGCATCTAGAGGCAGCTTATCATCATATGCATACACACTTATGGTGCTATATTTTCTCCAGCAGAGGAATCCACCAGTCATTCCTGTCCTTCAAGAGGTATTAGTAAAAGAAATTGTGTTTCTCATCTGTAAAGCTGGGTTGCCTTTGAGCCCTCTTCCTTCTCTAATATTCTTTGGTTCTGTAGTTAAATATTTAACTATTTTCCTACAAGTTTTTGTATCAATGCATTAAATTTGTAATCCATACTAATAGTTTAAAAATTAATTTCAGATATACAAAGGTGAAAAGAAACCTGAAATATTTGTTGATGGCTGGAATATTTATTTTTTTGATCAAATAGATGAACTGGTACGTATTTTAAGAGTAAAGATTTTTTTACATCCTTGACTAAAAGTTAGCTGTACTATGCTGTGATGTAGTGGTCAACAACTATATTATCACTTGTTATATTTATTTATATTATGAGAGTAAAAAACTAGCATATATAGATGTTTCCTCTGAAGTTGAAAACACTTTTATTAAGCCAGGTGAGTTTCCAGGGACTGTATCTAGGATTTCTTTAATGCCTGTCAATTCCAAATGATTATGTAACTTTATTCCAAGTGAACAAATATTTGCCAAGTGGTTTTCAGAGTTTGGAAAGACTTTCATTGAGTTCAAAGATCTAATAACCCAGGCATCATCAAGGCTCTTAAAACTTATTTCCAGATTCTTCCACAAACATGCATTCTGGGGTTTGACATTTAAAACCCTGTGCTCTCCCTATCTTGAAGTCACAGGGTAGAGATTAATAAACTCATATAAATGGTATTTTAAAATGTGAAAGAAAAGTTATGTTATGTTTTTATTTAAATTCCAGTTAATTAAAATAAGTCCAAACTTACTCCCTAAGATACAAATGAAGATAGATATTAACACTTTACTATAGAGCATGATATCTCTTGTTCCCTTCTATTTCTAGCCCATCTATTGGCCAGAATATGGGAAAAATACAGAATCTGTTGGGCAGCTGTGGTTGGGACTTCTTCGATTCTACACAGAGGAATTTGATTTTAAAGAACATGTTATTAGCATCAGGAGAAAAAGTCTGCTTACAACTTTTAAGAAACAGTGGACCTCAAAATACATTGTTATTGAAGGTACAAATAAAATGAAACTTAAAATGGAATAGAATATAGAGTTTGAACTGTGAGGGCATTGTTTTTCATCCCTGCAGAGCTCTTGCAGAACAGCAGGGAGCCACTGGTTGGGATGGGCGGCACAGCCTTCCTGTGACTGTCCACAGCAGCACATGTGTCTCTTTCTAGCATAAAGATGTATTTTTAAGTGACCCACATCCTCCTGTGGGGCCTCTCACCAATTCAGAAGTCTTTTGACCAGGACACATCTTTGACTTTTGTTGAACCCGTACTGGAGAATAAGTTTGCAATAGAGATAAGGCAGCTTCAAAAGAGCAGGACTTTTAACACCTTCTGAATTGAGGGTTTGAAGAAAGGGCACTAAGAATAAATTTTCAAGATCCTTACTTGCTATTTATTCATGAAGGAGTTTACCTATAAGTAATTATATATAAATTTTGACATTTCTTTTGCCCACGCTGCAGCCTTTTCTTCCATTGAATGCAAGGATCCTTGGGCCATATATGTTTGTAGTTGATTGTTTATTTGCAATTTGTGGGATTTTAATTTTAGGGACAAAATGGTGTTTATTTATTTATTTATTTATTTATTTTTAAAGATTTTATTTATTTATTTGACAGAGAGAGAGATAGCGAGAGCAGGAACACAAGCAGGGGGAGTGGGAGAGGGAGAAGCAGGCTTCCCGCCGAGCGGGGAGCCTGATGCGGGACTCGATCCCAGGACCCTGGGATCATGACCTGAGCCGAAGGCAGACGCTTAACAACTGAGCCACCCAGGCGCCCCCAAAATGTGTTTAAATGCTTAAAACTGAACTGAGAATTGGCTTAAGAAATATTTTATTGATTTTAATCTTTTTAATTTTTTTAATATTCTAATTAGTTAAATAATGTGTGTTACTCTAGGTTATGTTTCCATCATTACTTCTGCCTATTGGCAGTATTAATACTGTGAACATTTATAAAAATAAATTCAGATCACTGTGGCTTTAGATAGGGTTTTAACTTTTTAGGATCTCATATGTCAAAAACATAGAACTTTGTCTTAAACCTTTCCATTATCACAGTGGATTCGTATGGTCTCCAGTTGTTCATATTTTGTTTTTAATTTTTGAAGTCTCTTTATCTTTTTACGTCTCATTTTTACATTACTTTCAGATGAACCATTAGTAATAGGATAAATCAGAACACTTTTAACCAGCTATTCTAGAATGGAGGAATTTTAGGGGTGGTGGCGGCAGCAGTGTTTATAACTGTCCAAAAGCTTAATATCATAGTGTCTCTGCTGCATTAAGCAAACAACCAAAAATACTTCCACGTACACACACGTGAAAGTCACCAGAAGAAAGCATGATCAAACCTACTAGGAAGGTAACCTTCTGATAGCGGTTATTAGTGTAGGGTTATACTGAGCGAAGGCTCCTATACTCCGGTAACCTGTTAGTGAGTCTGAATCCCGAATGGTGTGCCCCAGTTATTGTACATTAAAAAGCGTAACAGACAACCAGAAGGATGCCTCTTTTTACTTATGTACTCCTTTTGTGTATACTGTACACAAGCAGTCTTCTACTTTCTTGATCCCCAAAAAGGGTTTTGGGGTTTTTTTACTTTACTCTTCTTCAATGTTTTTAGGCATTTATTGGAAATAAATATCTACACATAATATTCAAAGTATGAATTATTATGTATGTATATTAAATCATATATAAAATAGTATTTTAATTTAGAAATAGTACCTTACCTCCATTTATTTCATGAACAAGTTTTATTCAGCTCTCGAATAAATCTTTGACATCAGCATTTTTTTTTCCTCATTCCTACCACTTTCTGGGTCATCTAATAAATAATATTGCAGAACACAACATATATATATAGCTAACTAAGACTTTGAGATGCAGACCTTTAACATCATGTGGGAGTCCTTTATGAAGCTTTCACTAAAAACTGAGGTCAAGTAGCCTTTGGGACAGGTGTGTGTGTGTGTCTTAATTTGTCTTATAAGTGTGTTTTATGATCTCCAGGATGACTAAAGTGACCCTTAAAACACTTGGTAGTTAGAGGGAACATCCAGTACTAAAATGTTCTAAATATATTTAGACCTTTATGCTTCCCAAACTAGCACCATTAGATAATACTCGCCTAATATGTCCTCTCCAAACAATATTTTGTTGTTCAAAATGAAGCAATTCCTCATAATAGGAAGGAGTCTATACAGATTCAAATATAAAGTAACACCCTCTCTTCTGATGGACACTTTGGATAAAACACTTGACTTATATTTAGGAATCTATATTATGTAGCTGTATTACACATTTGAAACTCATTAAAAAGGCAGTCATTTAATATAGTTAACCCTTGAACAACAAGAGGTTGACCTGCACAGGTCCACTTACATGTGAATTTTTTTCAATAAATACAGTACAGTAAATGTATTTTCTCTTATAATTTTCTTAACGTTTTCTTTAGCTTACTTTATTATAAAAATGCAGTATACAATACATATACAAAATATGTATTAATCACCTATGTTATAGGTAAGGCTTCTGGTCAATGGTAGGCTGTTAGTAGTTAAGTTTTGGGGAACTCAAAAGATATGTGTGGATTTTTGACTGTGGGGGGGTTGGTGCTTCTATCCCCTACGTTGTTCAAGGGGCAACTGTACTTTCATTAATGATAAAGTATGTAACACTTCCTTCTTCTTATATACTCACTTAATGTATGAATAGTGGCATTTCCAATTTCATTATCTTTTTTGTTCTCATTAATTTTCTTTACTTAGATCCCTTTGATTTGAATCATAATCTTGGAGCCGGATTATCAAGGAAAAGTAAGTTGCTTTGTTTTATAAATGTTAATGCAATCCCTTTTCCTTTTAGTCCATCTAATTGAGCACTTACTCTTTTCTTCTTAGTGACAAATTTTATAATGAAAGCATTTATTAATGGTAGAAGAGTATTTGGTATTCCAGTCAAAGGATTTCCAAAGGACTGCCCCTCAAAAATGGTAAGTGTCTATTAGAAATACCAAAAAAACAAAAAAACGTGCTTTATTAATTTGTACATAACACACCAGTAATACATACCCTGAAAGTCTGGTGAGTCTAGGCAAGATAAACAATTGCAAGACAAAGTAATTCCTAACAACCTTTTTTTCAGCATCCCAGTTCTGAGGCCATTTTTATCAGGAAAAAAGGGAGAAACAGCCAGAAGTGGAATTTGGGTGGGAAGATTAGTCATTGTGGTGCTGCTGCTTTGCCTTGGTAACGCATGTAGATGGCATTGCTGTTCCACCAGCATTCAGCTCCGGGCCAGCCTCTGCCAAGTCCAGCTTGCATGTAGCTAAGGGTCCTCCACCCTCCTCATATGAAGTCTAGATTTTTCAGTTGACTTGCAGAGTAATACATTTCTTAATGGGACTAGGAGAGAGACCACGCCCACTGTGCTAGCAAGTTCACTGGTGTCATATAACCCGATACTCAAAATTTATATGGAACTGGACTCATTAAAAACAAAACAAAACTGCACTATAAAAATTCCCTTCAGTGAGAGAAGAGGGAGTTAGGAACTAGAGGGTTTTCTGTTAAAGTTATTTTTTCCTACATTAATTTTCTTAATCAAGACTTTTTAAATGAACCTTAAGTGTATGGGTATACATTCAGCATTGGTTCACATCTGTGCATCTAGTTTTTGCTGGATATGCTATGGCTGTCTTCTACACCAAGGGTTCTGAAATTTGTTCCTACAGATCACCTTGGGGATTTTGTTAAAATGCAGATCTGATTGAGGAGCTCAGGATGGGGACCAAGACTTGCATTTCTTACAGGCTCCCACGTGGTGCTGATACTTCTGGTCCTCACCTTGATTTCACTGGCAAGGAGGCTTCAGTCCAGACATTGTCTTTCCTTTCTTCTGATATTTTTCTCCAGAAGCCACAACAAACAGAATAACACATAGCTTCTTTCTTTTTCTCTGTATATGTAATGCAAATCATATTCCTCAGTTTATTGGGTTTTAGCCTTTTCATTTTATGAGAAAGCGAAGCCTTTGAACCTGACCTCAGCCTCCCCCAAGTCCTGGGGAAGCCGACTCATGGGTATGTGTGATGCTCTTGGGTAGAAGTGTCCTGGAAAAACAGGCTCCCTTTGTGGTTAGGGTTAAACCATGGTCTGCATGATGAAAAGGAATAAACCAACATGAATTTCGGTAAAACTATCCTGAAGTAAACCTCTTAATGGTCATAGATTTTGGAATTAAATAGTATAATAATCATTATAAAGAAGGTCTCTGATTGATATCTGGTTAGTTTTTGTGTTTTGATCTCACATTAATAATTCATACTTTTCTATATTTATGTTCTGCTAGGAGTACTTTTTTGATCCAGAAGTGCTAACTGAAGGAGAGCTGGCCCCAAATGATAGATGTTGCCGAATTTGTGGGAAAATTGGACACTTCATGAAGGACTGTCCTATGAGGAGAAAGTAAGTCAGTGTTCAAAAGGGGTGGTTTCATTTTTACTCTCTTATTGTACCAGTTTTTAAATGAGGTTCTATTGTAACAGAAAATAAACTTGTATTAAATCCAGCAGTTCTCAGATAACTGATTTTTCACAATGAAAATGAAGCGATTTAAAACATGCATTTAAGCGCAGATGACCAGATGTCCCTCGGGTGTACAGATAACAGTCTTCCAGCCCTGCTCCCCTTTCCTCATTTTGGTCACTGCCCCAGTTGCTACTCAGCCATTTGGTCACCAGCCTCTCCAACAGGGATGGAAGAAGAAACGAGCAAAGTAAAATGGGCTCTTCAGGACATCAGTTATACTTCCAGTGTATAGTAACGGGGCTGTACCAGACTCACGTACAGTTTATTGCTAGATAGAACCCTTCACTTGTACGCAGTTCAACCCTTAATGATTGCTGTGGTGACCCACTCACTTTGGTCAGCATGCTTGCTTCTCGTGATGTTTGCGGGAGGTGGGACTGGGGGGGCGGGCAGTGCTGGTTGCTTGATGGTGTGGTGGTCTTAATTGAACAGTAATACTCTCATTTAAAAACTTGCTCTTAAAATAAGGCACATCTGGAATTTGAAGCTCTTATTTAGTACTTTGGTTTTGTATTCAAATAATAGTCACTGATCATGTAGAGCAAGAAAGAAACATTTTCAACATTTTAAGAATATAAATCTCCTTACAATCCTTGTTCCCTTGTGAACTGAAGGTTCCACGTCTCAAATTTCTAGTGCCTAGTAAAGAATGGGCCACAAGAGTTGCAAGAAATCACCCCAAGGATCATTGGAGTTTCATTACATCCATATCACAGTAGGTACTGGACCAAGGAGTTCCACTAACTGTAAACACTGCTTTTATGGCACTAGAGTAGTTGTGAAAATCAAAAAGAAAAACTATACCATCACCCTGAGGTTGCTTCTTGAAAGAGGAGACAGACTTAAATTTGTTAAATTCTTTGATACCTTCTATCTCTGGTTATCTCCCAAACCTGGAGCGCCCTTAATATCTTGTCAGGTTTCTGTTTAGATTTTTCCTACCGGTGTTATATCATCTTCTAGAGTGAGGCGACGGCGTGATCAGGAAGATACCCTGAACCAAAGATACCCTGAGAACAAAGAGAAGAGAAGCAAAGAGGACAAAGAAATTCAGAACAAGTACACAGAGAGGGAGGTGTCGACAAAAGAAGATAAGCCCATGCAGTGCACACCTCAGAAAGCCAAGCCAGTGAGGGCAGCTGTCGACCTGGGCAGAGAGAAAATTCTCAGGCCACCGGTGGAAAAATGGAAGAGACAGGATGACAAAGACTTAAGAGAAAAACGTTGTTTTATTTGTGGAAGAGAAGGGCACATTAAAAAGGAATGCCCCCAATTTAAAGGCTCTCCAGGTATGGATACCGGTCATACCTCGATGTTTGCACTCACATCTCAAGGGAAATCTCTTTTTTAGAGTTTAGAGTTCTTTACTCTTTTAGTTATATTTATTTCTTTAACAGATCGACTTACTGAAAAAGATTTTAAGAAAGTGAACCCATCCCCTTTAATTCAGACCCTCTTATATGTCTTAAACGTATTCCCAATTTCATTGAGAGGCTTATAGAAGTCACTTGGTTGACTTTTCTAAGATTATCAATGAATGGAAAACCCAGTCATCCACAGTGCCTATAAAATGTAGCCTATGTGACCAGAAAATAAGCTGCCACTTGAGCTTCACTTCTCAGTATGTGCACTTTTGAAACTGAAGCACTGACTGGCCAAGGGGGGGGGGGGGGGGGGTGGGGCGGAGTACTAGCTAAATTATCTCAGGACACCAAGCTGTGCATAGTGAGCCACTTGTACTTTTGTTTGAATATGTACATGCACATGCCTAGAAAAGGGACCAGAAGGAACTCTGTGACACAGTTATGGTGGTTCTAGCTGCAGAAGAGGATTATGGAGTACATAATAGTACAGTAATAGTTTCCTGCAGCAAGTGTGATTATTCTTACAATGAGGAAAAATACATTATCAGTCCATAGTTGAATATCATCCATATGTCCCATCCCTTTGAGTTGTTGGATCTGCATTGACCCTTTCTATTAAATGGGTAAAGTGTCCACTGTGAGCACCTTTTTAACAGACGGTTAAGCGTGAAGGTACCTTCTCTGTGTATGAGAAGTTAGGATTTACAAAGCAGTTTATACACTCTCACTTTGTTTCTCAGAACAAACCTGTGAGAGTGGATGGAATTTGATTGGCATAGGAAAGAAACCCGGCGAAGTCATTTTTTAGATTAAAGTAGTAACCTCTCCTGTTCCTGTCCTCAATTGTATATGTGTATGAATGGTGTAACAGAGTCAGCACTGACGACAATTCCCTTAAAACTCTCCACTGTTCATTGTTCCTGGAACACTAGTACCTCTCTTCCATTTTATTATATCATAGCAGCAATATAGTGTCTCTTTTTTTAAAGACAAAATTTTTAGAGCACTTATTCTTATTTTTTTTTTAAAAGGAGCTTTATATGGAATGAAGTATATTTTTAAATTATTTAATTATTGGTTTTAAAATAGGACTTCAGTGTTTATGGAAGATACAGCTTGCCCTACTTCTAAGGAACTCCGACAAATGTAAATCAAGCTTTTTTTACCCTGACATGGGACATAGACCAGATCTTTTATGACTATAAGAGGAATATATATTTAAGAGAAATTAAAATAATAGCTAGAGCTAACATTCATGGAGTGCTTACTATGAGTCAGGCACTATTTTAAGTACTTTCTGTGGGCAGTCTCATCTAATTTTCTCCCCAGCCCCATGAGATGGTGGTATTGGTAATCCCAGTTGACAGATGAGGAAACTGGTAGTAGTATAGATCAGATATAATGAAGTTCTACCAAAGTTATTTTTGTAGACCCTTATGAAGAACTGGCGGTCTGTGTTTACTAGTAGCACGAAGCACATTATCGCGTTCCTCTTGGGTACAGCACAGCGGTGAAGGGAGGCCCCAGCATTCCCCCAGCTTTGATGGATTTCTTCCTCCTAGCTGGTAGCAAGGTTTAAGTTGTCTACTAGTGAAGCTGTCAAAACAGAGCAGTGCTTCTGGAAGGCTGCAGGGGCAGCAGCAAATCAAGGAGAGCCGGGGTATCCTGGGGCGGGAGGCTGGGTATTATCAAACCTAAAGAAAAGCAATAGAATCTTGGATTCCTCAGAATGCAGTATTTACACATTAAATCAAGTAGTCACTGTATCCTAAAAGTAAAATAGGAAAGGAGGAGTGGGGCTAGAATATGGAGCATTTCCTCCAGTAGCAACTCAAAATACTCCGTTGCTTCTTCCTGTGGAAAAATTATACTGCCCCGTCTCATTTCTTCAAATATGTTATTACTTTGTCCACACAATATACTGAGTGGAGCTTCTGTCCTATCCACAGAAAATTGTTCTGTGGAAGTTTGAAAACAGGGCTACTGCTTTCATTTTAAAGTGAGAACAAAATGCTAATTTTTTTCTCAGGTATGTCTAAATCAGATTGTGTATTTGGATCCCCTTCTTCACCTAGCCCCTTGAGACCAACTGGCACATTTGCTCAGGTAAACCTAGCTCACACCTGAGCAGGAAGCCCTGGGGTCATCTGTCTGTTCAGTGAACACTTACTGAGTGCTAGCAGCTCTGCGCCAGGCCCTCCGCGAGGTGCTGGGCAGCCCCCGGCCCTGCCCTCCTTCCTCTGGCTAACCCGCCTGGCTCCTCTCTTTGCCCTCAGTGCAGCGTGTGGTGAGGCTTGCTATGTTCCGGATGGCAGGGCGTGCTTTAAGGATTCCTGAGTCTCTGTCTTGCTTTTCAATTAACTTGCAAAGTTCTGCCTTCCACGTGCCTAATTTCGGCCCTCCTTGGATATGGTTACCGTTTTAAGGCTGTTTTCAAATGCTCTTCCTTTCGATTTTGTAAACCAGTCTATTTCGTTTTTTAGGCAGTGCTTTTACATGAAGACAAAAAGAAACAAAAAACAACTATATTTTTGAGTCCCCAGTCAGGTATGTGGGTTTTAAAAAAAAAAATGTGTGTTATTTTATTTACTGCATAGTTTACCACATGCCTTTTGAGATGCTTCCTTTGAGTAAGTGGTTTTAACAGGGACTGGACATCACAATCACTCAGGGAACTTTTAAAAATACAGTTGCCCTGCCCCCACCTTTACTTCCTAAATCCAGTTCTTCAGTGGTTAGGCTTGGGCCTGCGTATCTTTTAAGTGTTCTAAGGTGATTCCTATTCCATCCCTGAGTAGGAACCACAGTCTTTAATTATTTGTTCCTCTTTCACACTTTTTCTTTCTGCTTTGAAATTGCCACTGTCTTGTCAGCAGTGTGTTCTCCTCCTGAGACTATTTGCCATGCACCAAAGTAAGGAAAGAAAGAAATTGTTGGCCTGAACTCCACTCTCTCTCTGTCTCTCAGCTACGCCATTTATTCATTCCTTCAACAAGTACTTATTAAGCCACCACCACCCCCGGCCAGCCCCAAGTGCAGGGTATGAGCCTAAACACTGGCGATACCGCCGTGAACCAGCAAAGCCCCTGCTCTCGTTCACTCTACATTCTTGTCAGAAGAGGTGCGGACTTCTGATGGCAACAAGTGCTGAGGAATACAAAGCAGGAAAAGGGAATGCTGGGTAGGGAGGTGGCCGTTCTGTTAAGCAACATTTATGCAAAGAATCAAATCAAGGAAGGGGCAAGTCAGGGGAAGTTGGAGTTAGACCGTTACCACAGAACTAAAAACCACTGTTGTCCCCTGGCGTCACTGCGGGGCGGGAGCAGGGAGGGGGGTGGTAGGAGGCCAGGTCAGGGTAGGTGGCTGTGGATCATGAGGCACCTTGCGCACTGGCCAGATTGGATTTCTTTCTGCCTGTGAGATGGACGGCTGTTGGAGGGTTTGGAGCAAAGGAAGTATAACCTGAATTCTGTTGCAGAAGGTTCCTTATGGCTGCTGTGAGGCAGTGAGGGTGGCGACAGACCCACGAGGAGGCTCCTGCGAGAGCTCAGGGGAGAAATGGTGCCGGCTTACACTCAGGTGGGAGCAGAGGGGCTCGTGAGGACTGGTCGTGTTCTGGATATTTGGAAGGTGGCACCAATGTGGGTTGTCGCTGGGTTAGATGATGACATAGGACAAAAAATGAACCCAAGATGAGCAACTGGAAGAATGGAAGTGGGATTTCTTGTATTGAGAAAGACTCAGGAAGAGCAGATTTTGGGAAGAAAGAGAGTCCAGTTGTAGCCATGTCCGTTTAGGAGACTGCTAGATGTCCGGGTAGAGATGCCGGGTAGCCAGCGGGATGTACGAGCTAGGTGTTTAGAGCAGAGGTCCAGGCTGAAGACCAAGACTTGAGTATTTTCAGTGTAAAGATAGTGTTCGAAGGCCTGGGTAGGAATGGGGTCACCTAGAAAGTAATGCAGAAAGAAAAAAGAAGAACATTTAAAGACTCAAAATAAATAAGACAGAAGATGGTCAGTGAGGGAACAGGGTGGCAAGAGAGCTGGCTCCTGGAGTCAAGAGCTGGCTGTAAGGACAAGGGTCCTCAGAGAGGGCTTGACCATTCATGGGCATCGCCGCTGCGAAGTCTGGTGCAGTGTAGACTGCACTGTAAGCATTGCATTTGGCAGTGCTCAAGTCACGAGGGACTCTGAAAAGAGCCATCCCTCTGGAGTGGAGGGACACAAAGCTGACTGCAGGGTTTTCTGGCAAGAAGTGCTGGAAGGGGAACTGTGGGCAACCGAACCTCACACCATCCCCACCTGGCCCACAGGCCTGTGCACAGATGCTCAGAGGGAGGCCAAACCGGGAGGCTCTGCCTTTCTCCGGTGTTTTGAGAATGCTTTTGAGTCGGGAAAGGGGAGGGAAAAGGAAAAACAAAGTAACTGAGGAACTTTTTCAGCTTTTTTTAGTAAGAAGGGAT
Organism: Phoca vitulina; assembly: GCF_004348235.1. Classification (NCBI taxonomy): domain Eukaryota; kingdom Metazoa; phylum Chordata; class Mammalia; order Carnivora; family Phocidae; genus Phoca; species Phoca vitulina. The sequence continues at coordinate 3,763,512 of NW_022589773.1, read as the reverse complement.
GAAACTCTAAACTCGATAACAAATATTCTGAGTTCTGGCCTGCAGACACCCTTAGTAACTTTGCTTAGTCTCTCTCTCTCTCTTTCTGTGTCTCTCTTATTCAATAAGGTAGGCTTAAGAAGGGAAATTATATAAGCAAATAGAGCATGTGTAGTCTTTTTAACTTGATTGTACAGTTTATGAGAAAGGTTTCTGAAATTTTTTTAAAAACTTCATTGATAAAACTTGACATTTTTGTATGTAGTGTAAAACAACCCACATATTTTATGATCAGCTTTTACATATTGTATGTTATTGCTGATGTGCAAACACTGTTTGTTTTTAGCTTGGAGAGATGCTGTGTTGGTTAGAATGTGAACAGACGAAGCTGTCTCTGCTATCAGTTACTGAGAAATAGCACTCCCAACCCCTGGAGCCTTGTAGGTCCCGAAGTAGAGAGAGCGCTTCCCTGCTTTTACCAGCTTGGTCTGAGATAAGCCAGGGCGCAGTGATCTCACCCTGGGAAAGCTCCGAAAGCTCCCAGCAAGGAATGTTTGATTGTCTCTACTCTGAATGTTGTTAACAAGAGAAAAATAAATGGAATTGTTAACTTATTTAGCTACTTCCGTTTCTGTCAGTATGGAGATGAAGTATCTCAAGTATATACAGTAATCTAGGAATAGGCATTTATTTTTATGCTATGTGAATTTCAGGGATTTTTTTTTTTTTTTTAATGATTGGAGAAAACATTTAAAGTGGCATCAGATCTCTTAACAATTACAATTTAAGAGGCATGGGCATTCATTAGGTTGGTATAGAGTGAGGTCAGATGATTCAAAGAGAAAGAACCAGAAATCTTCAGAGAAGTACCACACTTATCTAAAAAGGGAACGGTGGACATAAAGGTAAAGACGCAGGAGGCTCTATGAGAAAATGCGGGAGCAGCTGTTTGCTGGGAAGATGTTGTCATTGTTCTCAGTAGAATGCATGGACGGATGTAAAAACAAGAAAAGTTCTAGTGGGAAAACCCCCAAATCCAATAGAAGTGAAATGAGACTGGGGCCCTATTGTGAGACGATTTGATTGACAGCGAGAGCTACCATGAAAGACAGAGGAAGAGGCTGACAGGCTGCCTCTGAAAGCCAAGTACAGGGAACAGACTCCTCCGCAGTGTGTGCGGTTGCTTCCCGTAGATCCTCTGAGAGTTTGAGGGTCACGGAATTGTACCATATGTAAACAAGCCAAAAGAGTGTTGTTGTTTTTTTTTAAGATTTTATTTATTTGCGAGAGAGAGAATGAGAGACAGAGAGCACGAGAGGGAGGAGGGTCAGAGGGAGAAGCAGACTCCCTGCCGAGCAGGGAGCCCGATGTGGGACTCGATCCCGGGACTCCAGGATCATGACCTGAGCCGAAGGCAGTCGCCTAACCAACTGAGCCACCCAGGCGCCCCAAAAGAGTGTTGTTTTTACAAGCTTCAGCCTTGAAGAGATATTTCCAGAACATTACACAGAGGAAAAATACCGATCCTTGCTTAGTCGAGATGTTCCTTTTGCCAAGGGTAGGGTGTGGAAGAACATGGCCTCTGCCGTCAGATTGCAGGATATGATTTCTAGCTTTGTGAGCTTGAAAAACCTGCTTACGCTCCACTTGACTCAGTTTCCTCATCTGTTACAAGGGGATAATAATACCTGGCTTGTAGGGATGTTGAGAAATCCATGTAAAAGCACTTAGAACAGCACCTGCACGTAGCAGCAGAGCAGAGGTTTGTAGGGTGGTGCTACATGGATGCTCCTGCATGGCGTCCGTCGCGTGGCTCCTGCTAAAGGCCTTACACTTCTTGAAAGTAGAAATCTATTATAATTTTCTAAATTTTTTTTAAGTGGGGGAAGAATACAGATGTTGGACCTCTGGACATATACCTGGAAATGGCATTATCAACTGACAATAAGGATTTCTGTAATTGCCTTCTGTGTCAAAGACTTACATATTTATAAATATTGTCAGCAACTGTAAAACTTAAAGCTTGAATTTACTACAGAAGAAAAATTATTACAACAAACATACCTACTTTATACCAGGAAAAAAAGAAAACATTTATGGGTGGTTAAAATCTATCTTAATTAAACTCCTCAATCAACAACTGTTAAGACTTGTCAGATGTATCCACAATAAATTTACCCAAATTGTCTATATTATATATCTGAAATATGTTTCAACTGTAGATAGTATTAAATTTCCCGAGAGCCCTTCTTTTCCACAGGATTAAATATGTGACACACGGGTGGTTTCCTGTCGGTAGGACAGCCCCTATGCTCTCCCATTAGCCATAGTGACCTCAGGCAAGAGACCTGCTTTCTCTGAGCTCCAGATATCTCATGTAGAGAAGGGCTGTAGCCCCATTTATCTCATCAGATCCTGAGATTAAAGCACCCAGCCCATAATAAGCCAAGTTCTCTTTCCTGATCCCTCCTGCTCCATTCCTTTCTACTGGGCTACATATAGTCCCTAACTCCCAAATGAGAGAGTAGTGAATAGAAGATTCCATGAATTTCCTTGTTCTTCATTGTGACTCCCTTCCCCCTCATACACAGCTGACACAGTGCCTTCGATGTTCAGTGAGTTTTACTGATTAGAGGTATATTCATTTTGAAAGAATAAAGACTGAGTGGGAGGAGGGTCAAGAATAAGAGCTTTCAAATCAGACGTACTTGAGTTTTGAAATACAGCCCAACCATCTGCTGGCTTTTCAGCCTCTGTCAAGTTACCAAACCTCTCTGTGCCTCAGTTTCCTTATCAATAAATTGGGGCTGACACCTCAGGACAGTTGTAAGGATTAATTTCCTATACATAAAGCCCTTTTCACAGCATCTGGCACATAGTATTCCTCAGCAAGTTATCACTGCCTTGTTACTGGTGTAAACAGTCTTCTGCCTCACTGTTACCTCCCTCTTGTTCTAATAGGACAAATATATCATGGAAATTTGTAACAAAATAGGAGTATGTGGAGATTGTAGAACCATAGTCCACTGGTTTTCATGCATCAATGAATTACTCTGGTTTACATAATAATTTATTCAGAATGAGAATCTCAAAAAAAACTAACATTACTCTATTCCTTATGCCTCCCCCTTTTTGCAAAGGAAGTTATATTTCAAAAAAAACTACGTCTGTCTCTTCATTTATTCCATTTTAATCTCATAGTTTGATTTCCTAAAAACTGGAGATGTTGTAAGAGATCGATGCTATCTTTACTCCCTCATGATGATATACATATACTATTACAATTTTTTTCCTTGACCAGAATTTAAAAGCCTAACTAATTAAAAAAAAAAAAAAAAGTGATCTTTATGATAGTAAATTTAAAATAACAGAAATGGGGCGCCTGGTTGACTCAGTTGGTAGAACGTGCAACTCGATCTCAGGGTTGTGAGTTCAAGCACTGTGTTGGGTGTAGGGATTACTTAAAATCTTTAGTAAAATAAAATAACAGAAATACCTTTGTAAACAATATAGGAAGACCTTGTTATCATTGAGTACAGATCATTCTTTTTGATACCCTTCTTGATATTCCAGTATATGAACATACCATTATTTATTTAATCATTACTTATTAATGGACTAGCTACTTTCAAATATTTGGTATATCAGTATCCTCCAAAACTTTTTTGCTCTCATATTCTTCCCTCAAAATGTAGAAAGCCCATATATCTCGTATATTTTTAAGTTGATATCTAAATTTTTCATCAAAATTGCAAAGCATATAATCCGAGTTTTTTTTTAAATAAATGTTGACATTTCAAAATAAAACTTACCAACGCCTTAAACGTATCAAATGAAATTAATACGTCACTACCTTTTCATACACACTACCATTCATTTACAGCTCCGTAATAGGCAGAAATTTTACATCATTTTACTTTCCTCCTTGAATTCCTTTGTTTTACTTCCATCTTAAGTTGGTATGTTTTTATCATTATATATTTCAAGCATTTTAGGGGTGCCTGGCTGGCTTAGTGGGTAGAGCATGTGACTCTTGATCTCGGGGTTGTAAGTTCGAGCCCCACTTTGGGTACAGAGATTACTTAAAAATAAAATCTATTTTAAAAAAAAAAGATTCAAATTCAAGCATTTTATTGATCAGCCTATCCTCCTTATCATAACAAAAATATTTATATAAATTGGATTTTTTAAGCTTTTTATCAAAATGTAAAAATTTCTTCTAAATTGGGTTTTTGCATTAGAATATATAAATCAAAACAAATGTAACAATTTTTCATTAAAAATTAGTGAAAGAGATTTTTCTTTTTATGCTTACATACTGAAAATGACTGCCATTTAATGAAATAGATGGGATTTTCCCCATGCAGTCATGTATTTTTGGATCAATACTACAGGAGTGAAACAGTGTTCCTTATCATTTCTATTCCAGATCTTTTTTGTTTTTATAGTTGGTAAACATCAAGAAACCCCAGTAGTCTTTATGATAGCATATTAAAAATAATAGATATGCTTTCTTTGGAAATGGAAGATGTATTACAACAGTGTCACTCAGTTATTGCCATTCCTTTTTAAACTAAATGACCAAAAATCACATAGTAATGAATCATCAGGAATTATCTGTGATGAATATCAGCTATCAGTGTAATTTTACGAAAGCTAAAAATTTGGAATTTTTATTAGATACCAGCATTTCGTTTGCCTTCCTGCCTCCTCAGGTTTTTTCCCCAGAGCCATGTACCACATTAAGATTTGGATGAGTAGGAAACATGCCTCTCTTTTATAAAATAGGAGGAGGACGGTGAAAGGAAGACCGGTGTGCCTCCTGAGAACCAGCCCAAAACCTTGGCCACAGAGGCCTTCTCTGAGAGAATCCAGGTAGACATGAGGCACTGCGGTCAAGTCCCCTAAAGCTCCCTGTCTGCTCCTCCTGTTCAGTTGGCTCAGGAATACACGTACCCAAGTTTGAAGACCACTGTTTATGTCAAACACCACCAGGCATATTTGCCTAGTTATTTCCTCAGGATAAATTCCTAGTCAGTAGAATGATAGGTTAAAAAGTACGCACCTTCTGACAACGATGCCGGCAATGCCAACAGGATTGTTGACCACCCCAGAGAGTCCTGACTGCCTGCTTCCCAGACCCTCACTTCATGGGAATAGTCTTTTGCCCATTGGCTTGTATTCTCTGTTGAAGTCTCCTGTTTTTCACATGTTTTCATCTGTATTTCTTCATGTTTCTATCTATGTATTTTTTAATGAGGGTATTCATCTTTGTTTTTATCTCTTTCCACATAGAAATCCATTCGTGCTTTGTCAAATTGTGTTCTGTCCTTCACCACCACCACTCCAGTTTATTACTCTTTCAGCCTCATTTATGATTGGTTTTGCCATATAGACAGTTTGTTGCTTGTTTGTTTTAGTAGTTTCATCTAGCCAACTCTTAGGTGATTTCAAGTCATGCTTATAGAGTTTTATAAATTTCATGTTCTTCCCCCAGATTACATAAAAATTCATCCATGTTTTATTTCTAGTGGGTTTACTTTTTTACATGCACATTTTTATATGAAATTTCTTCAGGTATGATGAGATTTATTTTTTTATATAGGGGATGTAGTAATAAGACTATTAGTACTGTTCTTAGAAAAGAGTGGTTTCCTAACATGTTGGGAAAAATATATAGATACAAATAGAACTCATCTACTAGAGAACTGACCTTATTTTTTTTCTCATTTTCTTCTCAATCTTTTTTCAATAAAAGATCATTAAGATGGTTGAAGTCTCCTTTGACTACCATCCCAGACCCATTCCTTCGTGTCCCCTCCACCCCAGAGGCATCTGTTATTATGAGTTCAGATGTTCTTCCAGTTCTTTTTTTAAACTTACATATGTACCCTTTAACATATGTATCCTTGGTGAATTTTTTAATTTGAATGATGTATTATACTGTATAATAAGAATGTTTTACACCCTTTCTCATATCTATTTAATGAAGTGATTTTGAAATTTATATATATTGCTATATATAGATTTAGTTTTATTTTCTTTCTAGTATTCCATCTATGAATACAGAATATATTACCCATTACTAGCACATGAGCATTTAGATTGCATTTGGTTTTTTACTATTATAAACAGTGCTGTAGTGAACATTCTTGTCTGAATCTCCTTGAGCATGTACGAGAGATTCTATAGTTTGTGTATCTAGAAGTCAACCTGTTAAGTCATAGCATATGTGCATTTTCAACTTAGATTATCATCAAGTTATTGGGTGAAATAATTGCCACTTCCACCAGCAGTGTTTATTTTTGCAAATTTGATGGGTGAAAAATACCTTGGTGTTGTTCTAATGTATATTTTCTTGAGTCTGGTGATGCTGTTATATGTTTATTAGCCAGTTGGAGTTATTCTTCTGTGAATTCCCTGTTCATATCATTTGCCCATTTTACATGTTTGTTGACCAGTTGGAGTTCTGTAAAATCCCTATTCCTCGTTTGCCTATTCTCCTGTTGCATTATCATTTCCTTAATTTATAAGTGTTCTTCATTTTTTCTGAATACTCCTTTATTATATACATTCCAGATATCTTCCTCCAGTATATCTTGTCTTTCAACTTGTGTCTGTTGCCACTCCAAAGTTTTAAATTTTGAGATAATCAATGATGGATTTTCCATGGTTAGTTTTCATGGTCATGTAGCTCAATGATTTTAGGGTCATCTTTAAGAAATTCTTCCCTGAGTTCATAAAGATATCTATCTATAGTTTCTTCCAATAGCTTTAAAACTTTTTTTTCTGTTTAGATCTTTAACGCATCTGGATTGTGTGTAAAGTACGAGGTGTAGTGATCTAAACTTTTTGTCCCTGGAATGATAAGTCTATCCTCAATGCTTTGGGCAGTCCAGAATATCAAAGATTTGTTGCCTGTAGACCACTCAAGGCTCTAGGGTATAAATACCAAAGGAGAGTGCTTTGCTTCTTCCTGATATCACTCATTTTTCACTGTGAATTGACTAGATGCTCTGCTTCAAAAAGTTTGCTTCTGGGGGGCATAAGTTTCTATTTGCATACTTAGTATGATTGCTTTAGTAAATGTAGACAGGTAAGCAAAATGAATAAAATAAAAGCCATTTATACTTCATTCTGGAGCATAACTACTATTTAGGTTTGAGAAATAAAGTCTTCCCATGTTTTCACATCAATGTACTAACAACGGCTAACATTTCCTGAGTACTTTGCTATGTGCCAGCTACTGTTCAGTTGCTTTACCTGTGTCAGTGTATTTAATCTTCAGAATAACTCCAAGGGGGTAGGTGTAATAGCTCACATTTTACAGATGAGGAAAATGAGGCACCAAACATTTGACTGATGGGATTTTTCATTTGTTTTTAATTTTTAGTAGTTTTTTAAGTAGGCTCCATGCCCAGTGTGGAGCCCAGGGCAGGGCTTGAACTCACCACCCTGAGATCAAGACCTAAGCCGAAATCAAGAGTCAGACGCTTAACCAACTGAGCCACCCAGGTGCCCCTTTCATTAGTTTTTATGAAAATACTATTTGTGTGGTTTTATAACCTACTTTTTATATTATTAATTATCCTTTTATGCAAATCTAGTATTCTGTTGTGTCCATTATATACTTAGTCATTCATATCACAAGTTTTGAATGTTTAAGTTATTTGCATACTTCAATTATTGTAAGATTTCTATGAATATTCATTTAGCAAAATTCCAACCCACTTCTCTCCTTCTGATCTTCCTTCAACTTGGTGATCAAAAATTGTTTTAATTTGCATTTCTTTGATTACTCATTGATACTAAATGTTTTTTATATATACTCATGCTTTCTTTATCCTCTTCCATATATCGCTTATTTTCCCAGCTGTATATTGGCGTTCATCTTTTCTCTATTGACTTGCTTTAGTACTAAGCATAGCAAGCCTTTCTCATAGGTGGAGGTGGTGTGCTTAGCTAACTTCCCCACCCCAAAATTTTATAAATATTCACTACTTCTTATACTTTGATGCTCTTATATTTAATTCTGTAATTCATTTAGAATTGGGTGGAGAGGAAGGGTATGTTGTGGGAAAGAAAACTAACTCTCCCCTCCCTCCCAAAATCACTTATTTGACACAGTACCAGTTATTGAACAATCTATACGTTACATCATCGGTTAGAAATGCAACCTTTATTATATACTACTTTCTGAAACATAATCACTTAAGAATTTCTGTTTTCTTGTTTCATTGATCTATTTGTTTACACTCCAGAACAAAACTTAGTAACTCTTCCGTAGTATGGTTTTAATTAGTAATCCACATTTCTGTCCTTTACCTGTAAATATAATAAATTTCCTATTTTTCATTTCTGTCAATAAGTTATTGCTAGAATGTCACCATTCACGGGTTCATATCTGCAAAGTAATGATACAAGATATTTATTTCTAACCAAAGAATTTGTTGCAATCTATTCTATGTGGTTGTAAGTGAAGACACTGATGTATGCAAAGCAGAGGTTTCGAAAAGTCCACCTGGCCCTCTGCACCAACATGGAAATAGTGATTAGAATGATGTCACTCTAGCAACCTGCCTGCATTTAGAAAGAATTTTGACTAGGTTTGTGTTTAATAGATCATGTTCCTTACATACCTTCTTTATATCTAGCCTTGCTTACTCAATTCAAAATAAGTGACCAATACCAGTGTGAAAAGTTTCTGTAAATAATTAATAATAAGAAATAATTTTATGGCTTTTGTGATAAAGTGAGGCTTGTTTTATTTATGTTGGGTTTTGTTTTTTCCCCCCCTCTAGGTAGCCTTTCCAGTAAATATATGACTCAGGGAAAAGCCTCAGCGAAGAGGACCCAGCAGGAATCATGAGGGAAGGAAAAAATGCAGCACTCTAAATGGCCACTCAGGCGTTCCTATTCACTTTGAAATTAGGTTCATTTCACAGGACACAGCAGCATAGATCAGGCTTCAACTTAACATTTAAGGGAAATGTCAGATTTTTTTTAACTTAATGAAATTGTTAATGAGGAAAAATAAATTTAATACAGTCTCACGTACCACAAATCCCCATAGATGTAAGGATTTTAAGAGAAAGCCATGATGTATGTATTTAAGCCAGGTTTTATTTTTTTTTTAAGCCAGGTTTAAAAAAAAAAAAAGTATAACTGTGGGCCAGTATTCAGTGAATACAATTTCATGGTTTTTAATGCTTTCAAAGCACACTGAAAGGGGTGTGCTGATAAACCCTGAGTAAATTAACCCTTTTTTTCACCTACAAATCCCTTTTTTGTTTTGAAGAGGGGAAATTATATTTATTGTTTACTGAATCCTTGTGTGAAAGCATATCAAATATGTGTGAACTGCTACTACTGTATTTACAATTTACAAACCTTATTTTATTGATATTTGTAGAAGTGACAACGCGAACATGAGTACCTATTTATGCGAGCCTTCCGTGGGTAAGCAGCGCCACCGAGGGGCTCTGGGGTTTTTTCCCTTTCTAATTTTAAGTAAGTTGACATAGAATTCCTATACTCATAAAAATGAAGTAAGGAAAACAAGTAGTCCTGTTTGCTGCTAAAAACATTTTCAAAGGAAAAATGACAAAGTAGAAGTGCTTTTTACTTTTTATGATACTCAGAAATTAGGGTGGAGAACTTTTTAAAAATCCCTGAGGATTAAAGAGGCCATCTCTGCCAATCACAAATTTGGTTGGTGTCATTTTGGGTCTGACTGGAGCCCTCCTGGAACTGTTTCTCTAACTCCACAAGCCATCCAGAAGTAGTATGTGGTCAGAACTATGCCTCGGTTTATTTATCATTTTGAAATAAAATCAGAATTTCAACCTGTAATTTTATCCACATTACTTTCTAGCCAGAGTCCTAAATTTCATGAGGAAACCAGATGAAGGAGTGAGGGCAGTACAGATCTGCTCTTTATCCCATGCTCCCTCTACTTGTGCTCATGGGATCTGCTGTTCATTGACCCCACTGTGTGCCAAGCACTGGAAAGGAATGCCCACAGGAGAGGTACAGGCGTGGTGGGATGAAGACAGAGAAGGATGGGGAGGGTGTTTGCTGGGCAAGCGTTCCCAGGTAGGAGAGGGCTCAGAAAATAACACCTGTGAGCCCTTCTTTTCACCTACTTGAAGACATACTCCAGTTAAAGAAGAATCCTATCAAAATTACGTACAGAATTTGGGAAGTTGTGGTAGAAAGGATTAGTGATCGTTCCTTACTCAGTTTGGATGAACCCAAACTCCTCAATTAACCGCATGAATTATGTACCCTGGGCAGAAGCTGCTCTTCTGATTTCTCTTGCCTTCAGCATGAAAATGAACTTGACTGGGCACGTAATTCTTGTCACACTTTCTTTGGAAAGCCTATTAATGCTGTCTTCTGGCATGATAGCAGAAATCAGAGGCCTCCCTTGTAGATTTTATTTTTCTACTTGGATACTTCCGTGTTTACTTATCCCTGTAAGTTTTGTGTCCGTGACTTTTGTCTAAAACAAAAGCGAATCCCATGTATCTCCCTAGCCCAGTTTGGTTTTTTGGTTGTTGGTTTTTTTCAACTTGGGAAAGTATGTTCTTAAATTTTTTTTTTTCTCAAAAATACTTTTGTCTTTTTTCAGCATTTCTCTATCATCTTTTTCCTTCATCCTAGGAAAACTCAAATTTAATCTCTAAATGACTAGCCGGATTTTTGATGTCATTTTGCTGTTTTCTGTCTCACATGAATTTTTTCATTTCACTTCTAATCGTCCTCAATGTACCTCAGCCACCTTCCCTTTTCCTCTCATTCAAGTTTATTGTTACTATCTTCCTTTTCATGGAAACCATGTTTCCTTATATCCTTTTAAGAATGTTAAAAAGCTTCCTACATTTTATTCTAATTCCTGTGGTAGATTTCAGTCCCTCACACTGATCAGTGGGACAGTGACCAGTGTTTGCCAGACCTGGGGAATGGGTGACCCTTGACTTGGGCACTGGTCACAGCCCCTTTTCAGCACCCCAGCCAGGGGACAGGTGCATTTGCTCCATGCTGAGGCCAGCTTCCAGGGTGTAGTTATCGTTCAAATGCAGCTGGCCTGTCCCTCCGCAAGCTCCACAGATGCTCCACTAGCACGATTTCCTTTCCTCTTTCTCCCAGGAACAAACAAGAAAATGAAATCTATTCTTACAGCCCCAGTCTACACTTTCTAATCCCTTGCTTAGTGTGTACAGTATCAACAATGTGCACACTTGGAGATGTTACTAAAATGTTCTGACATAACTTCAGTTTACTTTTCATTTTCAAATGTGTTTCACAAATGGTTCTATTTTTTAAAAAAAATCTTTCCTGAGTGGAAAAAAATCCTGACTTAGATAGGTCAATAGGGTTCACAGTGTTACAGGCAAAAAAAAAAAATTGTTCAGAACAGAATTCAGCAAACTCCCATAAAACTAAAGATGTGCTCAGTGTTTTTTTTTCTTTGAAAGTAGGCATGTTTGGACAACAGCAGTCAAGAATTCAGCACACTTCCCTGGGTGGAATTCTAGACTTGATTCGGGTCTCTGGTTCTGCCAGTTTTCCTGCTGAGAGTGTGGCAATCCCCCTAACCTCATGGCAGTTCAGTTTCCGTGCCTATAAAATGGAAGTGACCCCTGCCCTTTCACAGAGTAGTGAGGAGCAAGTGAGGTCTTAACCAGGAAAAACACTTTTTTAAATGTCTAAGCCCTGAAACTAAGGCCCGAAGTGCAACACTGAACATTTCCCTATTTTAAGCTTTTAACCTATTGGTGGAAATCTAAATGTGGTTACAACTTGCCAACTCCCTCAACAGTTACCACACCCACCTCATGACACCCTAGGACAGCTGCTGTCCTGAGATAAGGGAGCCCACATATTTCTTACACAGTCATGAAAACCTAAGGCCAATTTATCTCGGGGACCTGCACCAGTTTCAGATAGCATTAGGTATGCCTGACCCACTAACAAGTAGATTATGTGACTTATCACTCACATGCAAAACAGCCAACCAAGTTAAAAACTGAGTAGTGTGTATTAAATAGATGAAAGAATTAAACATACACATGGGGGATCCTGAATCACGAAATTTAGGACTAGATTTTTAAAACGCACTTTTTTTCTAAAGCACTATACTAAAAGGCCAGAGTTTATGCATCATTTTTAAATTAGCCATCCCAATACTCAGCCTAAAATTGTGAGGCTACCATGAGACAGTGTGCCCAAGGGTGCTTTTGAAATCTATACAGTGCTACACAACTACATAACAATATTTCAACAATTAAGAATGATACATGGCATCTTTTTTTTTTTACATTTTATTAACACACTTTATTTCTTAGAGCAGTTTCAGGTTCACAACAAAATTGAATGGAAAGTGCAGAGTTTCGACATGCCCCTGTCCCCACACAAGTCCAAATACTCCACTATCCACATCCTGCTCCAGGGTGGGGTATTTGTTACAACTGATGAACCTATGTGGACACTACATTATCCCCAAAATCCATTGTTTACATTAGGATTCATTCTTGGTGTGATATGTTCTATGGGTTTGGACAAATGTATAACAGCATGTATATCCACCATTGTAATACCAGTTTCACAATATATGACCTCTTTAAATATCCATGAACAACTAGCAACGTTTATTGAGTTGTAGTACTTAGCTAGGTGCCATACACTCGTCTAAGGGCCTTTCATTTAATCTTCACAGTGTCTGTGGGAGGAAGGGCATGAGAAGTAAAACACCTTGTGCCAAATCACCCAGCTAGTCAGATGAAGCCAAGACAAACCCACCATACTACCATCTCCTAATCTCACCCTTTCTTTTGGGTTAAGCCAGGTTTAGAGGCAAAAATAACCATTCTCTTAGTGTCATGCAGTTGTATTTCAGTAGTAGGGAGACCCAACTACTTAAGGGGATTTTGAACTCTCCAATCCTGTAGGTTTTAGGGGATGAAAGATAAAATGGGCTCTAAAACACACTTCACTGATAGTTCTTTCCACATTGAAACACTGAGCAAGAGTCTATCCTCTCCAGCACCACCCCACCGAACCTCCTTTTCCCTTTACCTCTAGCACCGCCACGAGAAAAGCCTGTCCTTCGGTTCTCCTCCTCCCGACTGCTAACTTCTGTCCTCCCAGGATCTCTCATTCTTTCCTGGGCTCTCCATTTACCAGGCTACCTATGCATGCCTGGTATAATGCCTGGTGCTTAGGTGTATTTGCTGAATTAACAGGCAGAATTAAAAGGCAGAAGCCCCTGAGCAGCCACGACAAGGTCTGACAAACAACAGGTGTTCAAGCTTATTCGACGGTTCACGCTATGAGTGTTGACAGAGCTGCCCAATCACATCCTCGGACTGTGTGGGTTCCAAAGTCGGCACCTAAAAGCGAAAGTTACATTAGCACCATCCTCCAGTATCCCTTGCAGTAGAGCATGTGGTGAGGCGGGGGGCCGGGGGTGTCTGAGCTGTTTATTTCACGAATCTGCGGTAAGTCTATGCTCTTTAAGAACTGCCTAGCTCGACCAAAAAGGAAGACAAATGTATGTACCTGGGCCTCGGAACCTTTCTGCTTTGGAGAGCACCAGCTCTCGTGCTCAGCGTTCTTATGCAGTGACGCCGCACCTTTCCCAGGGACAGGTCGTGGAGCGACACGCCTCCAGAGTCCACAAGTCAGCAGTCACTCCACGTGCCCAAACCCCACTCCCCACGACGCGCGGGGGTAGTCCTCGCGCAGACGACCTTGCGCCTCCCTCCCCACGCACCTCCAACGCCCCGGGCCATTGCGCCCCCGCGTCACGTGCCTAAGGCCCGCCGCCGCGCCGCGCCCCGCCCTCCGCCCGTCACTCACGCGGCCCGCCCAATGGCAATGGCGGGGGCGGGCCCGCGCGGGGCGGGGCCTGGGGCGCCGTGCGCCGGAGGCTGTGGCGTCAATTCGGCCGCCGTGTCCATGGAGAGTGGCTGAGGTGGCCGAGCTCCCGCCCGAGGCACTGGGGCTCCGGGACGGCGAGGATGTCGGCTTCTTTAGTCCGGGCCACTGTCCGGGCTGTGAGCAAGAGGAAGCTGCAGCCCACCCGGGCCGCCCTCACCCTGGTGAGTGGCCGGGGCGGGCGGTCGGACGGGTGACATTGGTTCACCTCCGCCCCCTCGAGGAGGTCACGGCGGCAGGGCGCTGGGCCCGCTCCGCGGCCGCTGCGTCGCCGCCCTGTCCTCCTCGCCCCGGCTGGGGAGATAAACAAGCGCGGGCGGGGCTGTTCCGCCGGAGCCGGACGTCCCGGGAACTACGTTTCCCAGCAGGCCGTGCGCCGCTGCGTGCGGGGGTGGGGGTCGCCGCGTGTGCGTGAATCCCCGGGCGGCCGAGGCGGCCCGCTGCGAGCCTGGGGGTGCGACTGTGCTCGGGTCGCGGGCCTTTCAGAGCTCGGCGTGCGGGAAGCTGGGGGAGGGAACCGGGACCCCTGCCCTCGAGGTGCGCGGGGAGGGCGGAAGCTCGCCGGGGTACGACGGGGCGAACGTGGCCAGCGACGTGAGAGCGCAGCCTCAACAAAGCCCACCCCTCGCTGAGATCAAGGCTGTAGTGCACAAAGGGTTCCTTCCTGGGGTCTGGGAGGGAAGGCCTTTTGAAGCACCCTCTGTCCCTCCAGCGGGCCTCGGCCGTGGTCGGCTCTCACAAAGGACAAGGAAGGATAAAAATCTCTACCCTGAGTGAGCGTTGGGCGTTTTCTGGGTGAAAGGTCGAACACACTGGGAGGGCACCAGAGTCCGAGCCGCAGATGCTCACCGCAGGATTTACCACGCAGACGGGATCCCTGGTGTACTGTGCAGTCGCTTTGTTTTTTTTCTTTTAACTGAGGGAAAACTCACATAACATAAAATTAACCACTTTAAAAGGTACCATTCAGTGGCATTTAGTACATTCACAATGTTGTGCAACCATCACCTCTACCTAGTTCCAAAACATTTCACTCCAAGAAAACTCAGTATCCGTGAGACAGTCACTTGTGTTTTGAAAGAGTTGGATTTCATAGGAGAGCTTATGAATCAGTTCAGCATTCTTCTCACTCCACTCTTGTGCAAGCATTCAGCACCTAGAGAGTGGGAATTAGAATGAATCACGGATTCCATTCAAGCTAATGCTATAAGAAGACCTGTTGTCAGAAAATCAGTTGTACCAAAATAGAAGAAAGTTGTGATCAGGTGGGAGAATTCATTTTTATAATGGATCAATGTTTCCAGCCTGTACAGCGGTTATCCCGATTATTCTATATTACTGTTTTCTGTACCACAAAGCCGGTTTCATGTCTGGAAATACCATCATCAGATCTTAGAATTCTCCAAGGTCTTGAAATCACAAGAACTAAAGGGCATGAGTCACACTTTGTGTCTTTCCGTCTCAATTAAAAAATATTCAGAACTGAAAAGAATTCTACCACTGGTAATGGTAGAGCGAGAAAGAAGAGGTACAGAGACGCTTTTTGGCCTTTTCTTTGTCCATCATCTAGCATATTACCTGCTTGTTCAAAATCTCTGAGTCATTCCTTTCCTCTCCATTCCTTGTCATTCAGTTGACATTTAAGACCTCCTGTGTTTCAGGACAAGAAATAAATTGAGTTACACAGTTCCCACCCTCCAGGGACACCGTTGTGGGCCAGACCTTTGCCACCCCTAGAATTACAGCTCGCATTCTCAGACTTGAGCTCTCTACACTTGCTCCTGCCTCATGACCTGTTACTGGGCTAATTCTGCTAACAGAATTTGGTCAGTTCTTTATCTTGTCAATTCTTAGTTCACAGGGGCTCCATGTTGCCTTTGAACAAGTGTTCTGATTAACTTGCCAAAGTCCATTGTGTGAACTTAGCCTGTTTAATTGTCTAGCTAACTTTAGGAAGTTCCTTTCCCTGTAGTCTTAGCTGGTGCCAAAGATAAAGCAGGTCCTCGCTGCTTTCCACCCACGGCCTGCATAGCAGGCTTGCAGTCATTTTAATCCTAGCATATGTTCCCTAGTCTCAAGACACTGGCATGCATGAATTGCTGTCTGTTCTTAGTTTTCGGGTGTTTTTGCAAACATTGTAAATCCCAGCATGTTCTGTCGAGTGCAAAAGGAGGTGATCAAAGGGCTAATGAGTGAATACAGATGAAAGCAGATGAAACTAGAGATGATTGAACAAAATGGGTGGGAAGAGATCAGTGTTACCTAGATATATGAACTTGACATCAGGAGTTTGACATGGTGCAAACTTGTCTAAGTGCTGTACCTGTGTAGCCTACCAGAGGTCATCAAAAGGCTAGGAAAAGGAAAAGGAATTGATGAAATGAAAACATGGTTCCATGCTGTCAGCGCCCAGTTATCCACGTTAACTGTCGTTAATCCAGGAGAGGACTGGTGGTTTGCTGGAACAGAAGGTTTAGTCTGGTGACGGGCTGCCCTTAACACTTTTATGCAACCAGAGATGGTTCTTTGATTGAATGTTTTAAGAGTCCACCCCACCACCTCAAAGTGAGTAACTTTGGACACCTGTGGAGAACTTCCAAAGAGGATGCTGTCCCTACTCTGCATACCCAGGAGTTGGCAAAAGAAACTGAATTTGTAGGAGCCGGAGTAAAATATGATGAAAGCCTGAAGATTTAACACTGCCCTGCTGGCAGAGGCTTTTATTTCCATCGTCCTACAAATCAGAATTAGTGCAACTATAATTTAGGATTAGGGACGTACCTATAGCTGTTCATAAAGCGCAACCAAAGTTGTAAGAGAATGATGGTACATAGCCAGCGTCATTCTTCATGCACAGAGGGAAGTTAATTCATTATGTGCAGTGGGTGCTTTAAAACTCTAGTGGCACCTGGTTGAGAAGGACAAGGAAACAATATGTTACTTGAGCCCCAGTAAGGAGCTGTTAATTCATTGAAGGACAAGTACCAGAAGTCCTTTGGAACAATGACCAAGCAGTAATTTGTGTATTTAGGCAATTTAAGGGATATTCTCCAGGAAACAATTGGAAGTAGCCTAAATGTATAACAATGAGAGGTTAAATAAGAGTAGATCCAGTTAGTGAGTAGATCCAGTTGGTGAACTATTATGTAGTCACTGTAAATAATGTGTTTTTTTTAAGTTTGGGAGTCATAACTCCATTCTTTAACTTACTATCCCTGTGTCAATTATTTAATCTTCAATACTTAAATCACAGGATTATAAGAATAAGATGATGCATATAAACCACTAAGCACCTGGAAGGTACTCAGTAAATGGTTAATATGTTTATTACTATGTATTGCATGGGAAACATGTTAAACTGTTTAAAATGTAGGCCACAAAATATACATCACACACAGATGAATAGGAAAAGACAAAAGGGGAAACACCATAATGCCATAATGAGTTAAAATATACTGCAACTTGTTCATTGGCTGCTATTTATCTACCATCTTTTAAACATTAAAACGCCACATTTATAATGAAAATGAAAATAGGTTGTAGTTATTGGCACATGTTTAGTATACATAATCATGGAGTTAGCTTTGGTTTTAATTTGTTTTCTTGGACAGCAAAATATTAAAATTGCCTGGGGAATTACCTAAGGAAATGCAGTGTTGAGGATGAAAAGCTTCTGATACAAAAATGGACTAAAAATCTTTTTTAAGGGCCTTTTGTCTTGTTCTGTGATCTACCTCTGAGTAGATTAAAAACCATCGTTATATTTCATTGAGTTTCAGGAATCTTAAACTTTAATTCATTGGCCAAATCTCAGGTGAATAAGTCATTAATTCTACATACATTTCTTAGAAAAGTATAGGTGTCTTAATTGTTTGGGGGGAGTGCGTGGAAATTGGAAGGCTACCAGGCCTGCAGCCTGTTGTGTAGTTGCCAAGTTTTCAGACTATTTGCCAGATCGAGTGTACTTACGCAGGGCTGCCAGAGCCTGCAAATAGATGTGGAGCCCACAGGATCCTCAGCTTCTGCCTGGTCCTGAGGTACAGAAAGTATTTTTTATAGCTAGCATTTTTTTTCACGCGCCACATGTTCCCTTTTAGCCATTCTGACTTGTTCTGAAAATCAGTCCTTCACTTAGAAAGTTAAAAGATCCCTATCTTTCCCCTTAAGTAAGTATGCCGCTGGGTTTCCATCATTAATAACACTCCTCCCAATGCAGTATGTTTGGTTTTGGCCTGACACAGGAAAATTAAGAAAGATTCATTTTGGTTCCTATAATGACAGTTCCCAGGCACACAGGTTACTTTTCCCTTAACAGTGTAGGAGTGTGAAGTCGACCGCTTCGGGATAGGTGGACCACTCCATGAAGTGTTTTTGTGTACTCTGTGTAAGTATTTTCTACTAAGAGTTGGGAAAAGAAGAAAAAACATTATTTTGTAAAATCAAATTCGGTAATTTAATAATCACGTGGAGATAAAAACACGTGAGGCTGTTGACAGAGTAGTGTGTACACCCTGTCTTCTTTGTTTTGGTCATGCAGCCATGAACCCTTTGACTCTCCAGCATTACAGGGCAAGTTGTACTTGCAATAAATATTTTCCCATGGTTGTGCCTTTTTTTTTTTTTTTTTAACTTACCAGAAATCCTTTGCTCTTTGACAGTAATTAGATTAATTTCTTCAGGACTTAATGTGGGAAATAAGACCATGAGAATAACAGAAGCTAGTTTTTACTGGCAATTGTTTAGAAGGGTAAATGAGCATTTTTAAACATTTTTTTCAGAAATATTCCTGTAACTATTTGAGGTTGACATGCTGTGATCTCAAAAGAAGAAAAAAAAAAAAAACAAAACGATAATTCTGCTCTTCTCCCATTTCCTTTTTCTTCCCCCGGCATACTGTTCCCTGTTGTCCACTATTGTCACACTGGTTGGCTTCTGTTCTGGTAGAGTCGTGGGAAAAGGCCTTTATAAACCACGTACTGGTGGTGATTTTTTTTTTTACTTTTTTTTTTTTTTACAGTTATGCACAGTAAGTATATATGTGCACACCCACCGTACATTAATAATTGAAGTCAGAGTTTCTTTGAACATTCATCTTTATTTATCAAGTGTAATACATCGTTTTCTTTTCTCTTCTAGTTTGTGTTTTTAAAAAATACTAGTGTCAGCCTTCTAAATTGGTTTCATGGCCTCTCCGAATTGGGTCCAGACTCTGCTTCAACATCCTCATCTGGCCAAGCCCCACCGGCCAGGCCAGAAGAGCACACTTTGAGGCCATCCTCTCAGTCTGCTCCCTTCGCACAGGCTGGGGTTTTGGCTACAGTTACTTCCAAGTCATAGGTCATAATGTCCACTCTGGGATTCCACAAGCCAATAAAATGCCAGTAAAAAAACTGGAGGACCAGCACAGCATTGCCAGCTAAGGAGCTAATAAAACAAAGTAGGAGGGACATGATCTCTTCGTTAATACACTCTCATCATTGTAAAGTAGCAGTTTATATTGAGCTCTTTGTGCCTGGCACCGTTCTAAATGTACTTCATGAACTTACTTATTTAGTCCTCACAAGAATCCTGAGGAGGAGGGTTTGTTCTCCCCATTTAAGCCAAGTAACAGGCTTGGACACAGCTAGGAAGTAGGGCAGGAATGCCCTGGAATAGACTTTGTCACTGACAGCACCGTGAAAAAGCAGATAGGATCCAAGAATAGAAATTTAGTAGATGTTGGAAAATTGCACTTCCCCAGAAAATGGGATTGATGATGCTGACCTATACACATATAATACATTGTGGCGTTTTCGTCATTTTGAGGACAAATGGGCTAGGTAATTAGACAGCATTGCTCCTGAAAAATGCCTCCCTGTGCTTGTTTCTATAGTTGACTAGCTTAGCTCTGTTCATCCAGATATCCTGAGATGATGATGTTTTTAAACCACATTTAGTAGCTGTGTGAACATGTGGTGGGACTGGTATGAGAGGCACCCTCTGGCTTGATGATGCTACGTGATTCCCTCTGTGCGTATTGATGGACTTGAGATAGATTTGGGGTAAGCAAAAAATATAAAATAAAATAAAAACAATAGCTTAATAATGATCAAAAGAAAAAATGTCTGAAGGTTGGCTTCCCCAGCGATGACTTAATTGGTTCATTTGCTATTGAGCGCCATCTGTGTGTCAGGGATTGTGCTTGTGGCTGAGCATGCAGTAGAAGCACAAAATAGATGCTGCCTAGAAAACTTAGATTTGTGATGTAAGGAGAGAGAACCAGAGAACTTAGGACAGGGCGCTGATCTTGACTTGGGGGGGATCAGGATTCAAAGGATGTTGCTAGAAGGTATTTTAAAAATAAAAATAGAATGCTTTGAGTTGAGGAGAGTTGATGTGTTTGTGTATAAAAGCCACAAGGTACTCAGACAAGAATATAAATTTGTCAGACGAATTTGCTGAAGATATACTTGAATAGTCTTAAAGACTACGGAACTATAAGGCTTTAAAGAAAGCAAGTTTTGTAGCTAAAAACTTAATAACTTGTTCTTTTTTCAGACACCTTCAGCAGTAAACAAGATAAAACAGCTTCTTAAAGATAAGCCCGAACACGTAAGTAAAACCAATCAAATGAATATTCAGTAAAAAATTGAGGTTGTCTTTTCACACTGAATTTATCTTGTGATAAACAGCATGTTTTCACTGGCTAGAGATTTTTATTTAAAAAGTAAAATATGCTCATGGTTTTTAGAAATTCAAATAAAATATAACAGGGTATTCAGTGAAAAAGACATCATTTGTGACCCCAAACTCTTGGCTGTCTTTCATCCTTCTAAGGGGCCACCTCTTAAGTGTCTTTCCTGAGACAATCTGTACATTTTTATCTGCCTACACTGGGGTTTCTCAGGCTCTGCACTATTGATGTTTTGGGCCGGATAATTCTTTGTTGGAGGTGGATTGCAGGATGTTTAGTATTTCTCTGGCCTCTGTGCACTAGATTCCGGTGGCACCGCCCCACTCCTCAGTTGTGACAACCAATAATAATTCCCCGAGGGGCACTACTGGCCTAGATCATGCTTGGAATGTTTGTGTGTGTATCTCTTTTCCTACTTAGAGGAAAGCATTCCATACATGCTGTGGTTATGCTTTGCTTTTTACCCCTAATAATATAGCTTCAGGTTCTTTCCAGAGCATTACAGAAAGACCCACCTCATTCTTTTTTTATGACTGCATATATTAGTGTATTTTATTTTATTTATTTAGCCAGTCCCCCATATTAAAGGTCTTCGGGGTTGTTTACATCTAATGCTGCCACAAACATCATTCAGCAAATATTTAGTGTCTGTAGTGTGCCAGGCCCATTGTTCTGGAAGACTAAGCCTGTAAGCCTGGTTTAGTGCACCTGTGTAGGCTGTCCTCCTAGACGCAAAATTGTTGAGTAAGGGGAGTGTGCATCACCTTCACCTTCGTGAATTGTTAGTTGCCTGTGGAATATTGTAAATTACATCCAAGTACTAAACTATTAAAATTTAGTAATTAGACTATGGAATGGTTTCTAGGTTCTGTTGTACAACCTACATTACAATGTAATGAAGTTCTGGCACATTCCTCCTAAGAATTATTAAATGCTAAAAATATCAGTATGCCAACTCCGTTAGGATAGACTAATGAAAAGAGTATATACGCATCGACCAAATGAAACACTGAGCGTAGGTTTGAGGGATGACAATGACATGAAAAGGATGGAGCAAACACTTCATTGGGTTTCATTGCTGGTACAAGCCGTCCCTTTTCCAAACTCCAGGTACCTAAAGCTGTATTTTCCTGTATTCTGTAAGTATCTGTATTCATTCCTAGTAGTTGGACTTTCTGCTTGCTTGAGTCTTTCCTGTTTATGAAGATAAAAGCTAAGTCAAGTCAATACTTAGGACATGTGCTCCAGAATTTCAGCTAGACCGTTTACTATTGATAATGCTGAATATGTGAAACGCCCCACACGTTCTCTCAGCTCTTACTCTGAGAGTGAATAAAACCACAGTTCTGTCGTCCTTGTTTAAGGACAGAAGAGACTACTGTCAGAATGCTTCAGCTCATCAGAACTCCCAGGCAGCTTAGCATTCTAACTCCCGGTCTCACCAAGTGTCTTCCCACTCGTGATTGCTTTCCTGAAGCAAGTACACATTGCTACTTTTAAGAGAATCAAGATCTGCTTGGTGAAATCATACTTTTTATGATAATACTTTTACTGTATACTTCAAAAAAGCAGATAGGATCCAAGAGTAGAATTTCGGTAGATATTGTTAGAAAATCACATTAAGATAGACATTGGTATTTTAAAAGTGCAGTTTGGTCACTTTTTAAACTTCTTAACATCTGTGTTGGCTGCAGTCTTTTGATTTCTGGTACTTGAGAATGTTTTCATAGTTCTGCCTTAGAATTAAGGCCCTGTGTGGAGGCAGGTCTGATTGCCAGGGGACAGCCTGGGGACCTCAGTGAACCTAACCATAGGGAGGGAAATTTCCTGAGAATATCTCATGCGATGAGGTGGAGCACAAACGTTTTGAGGAAGTGAGAATTTGTTAAGTAGTTGTCTCTCCCATCAGATACGTTTCTTTTTCCTTTAAAAAAAAAAAAAAAGTATTCATGTTTAGAATTAAAACTCTTCTTTAAGGGGCACCTGGATGGCTCAGTTGGTAGAGCATGTAACTCTTGATCTCGGGGTTGTGAATTCAAGCCCCACATGGGCAGAACTTACTTTAAAAAAGCAAACAAACAAACAAAAACCTCTTCCTTTAAAAATGTTATTCCCAACCTAAACGGCTAATAGTAAGGGTTAAGTAGTTAACATGCCTTGGTATAGTGGACTGCTAAGGCATTATATGCAAATGATAATTGTGAAAGTTAATCACATGGAAGGATGATGTCTTAAGTGGCAAAAACAAATCAGAGAATTAAGACTTATTACTGTTATAATAAAGCCTGTGTTTAGATTATATGTATATATGACAAGGACTGGAAGAAAAAAGGAAAAAAAAATATGTTTAGAGTGATAGTGACTGGTTTTGGGGGGTTTTCCCCCTATGTATTGTTTTGGGTTTTTTGCATATAATTGTTTTTATTTTAGGATTCCCCACTAGTATTGCAGTGCTGTTTGTTAAATAGCTAAATTTTTTAAATGCTTGTTCCCCTTTCCACTTATACTTCCTAAAGGGACATGTTACAGCCAGAAATCTAATATTCCTCTTTAAGCTTATGGAGAAACAAATAATGTCAAATAGCCAGGGTTTTTATAAGTGCTTAATACGTACTACTTTAAAACTAAGTTTATATTTACACTGCTTTTTCAGGTAGGTCTGAAAGTTGGTGTCCGAACCAGGGGTTGTAATGGCCTTTCTTATACTCTAGAATATACAAAGACAAAAGGAGATTCTGATGAAGAAGTTGTTCAAGATGGTGAGTTTTAAGCTTATATAGTGCTCGCTGTGAGGTAGGGTGGTTTGACAGACTTTCATATATCAACTGATTTATACACAGCAGCTGAGTGAGAATAGTACCATATTGTCCCCAGTTTTGCAGATGAAGAGACTGAGGCATGGAGAGGTGAAATAGCTTGCCTAAGGTCACTCAGCTAGTTTAGTGGCCTGGTGAAAAGTTGAACCTACTCAAGTTGATTCCAGAGGCTGTGCTCTTATCATTTGTTTATTTCAATTACAAAAGATAATCATTGTGTGCGGAAAGGTTTTAAAATGCTAAAACTTCAGATTGAACCATCCATTTTTGTGGGAAGCAGCAGTTTGACGTCTATACCAAATAAGTAATGTCATCTTATGCTTTTGAGGAATCTGTACTTTTAATTTTTATTTAAAATGTCAGTGCTTTAATTCTCTCTTGCCCCCATGCCCCTACCCAGTAATCTGATAAAACCTATTTAAAAGAAAATAATGCCACAGCCTTGGGGGAACTTCAGCGTGCACGGGCATTTCAGTGGTGGCTCTGCGTCAGAGCTGTGCTGTCAGCTAGCTTGCAGGTTCCCACCGTTCATCTCATTAAACTGAAGTTACCAATAATGACATTTTTGTTAATACGTTGTTTTTTAAATCACTACATAAAATACCTTAAATATTAAATTTTTCAGAAGATGAGCTCTAATAATTATATATAGTTTACATTTGAGTAATTAGTTTCTTATAAGGAAGAAATCTTTCTTAAACCAATTATATTTACGAAGATACCAACCTCTACCTGCGTAGTTCTAGGGAGTTACGTTACTGCCAGTTTTCCGGCCCCTGAGCAGAAGAACAGAACAGCCCTGTTGCACTGATGGGCCTTATGACCCCAGGCCGGTGTATCACAGTTCTGTGCGTCTCTTGGCTTGCCAGTGTGTCCTGTGTACGGTTGTCAGTTAAGGCTTTTCACATATTTCATGTTGCATATTGGAAAAATGGGTGAAGTATTGTGAAAAGCAAATTCTAGTTTTGCATGGAATTGTCATTGGAATATGCTTCTCTACAACTGCCAAGCCTAATACTGTGTTTGACATAGATTATTGGGTGGAAAAGAAGGGACAGACAGGAAACTGAGCCCTAATCTCTTAAAGGAAATAATGAAGCAGATTCAGAAGTTTCCTGTTTGACTTCTGTCAGTGGTTACTATTTAAAAAGTTCACTTGTGCTCTGAATCAGCAGGTTCCATAGACCTGCAGGCTTTATGTGACACGTGTTTTCTTCTCCCCAAGGAGTCAGAGTGTTCATCGAAAAGAAAGCACAGCTAACACTTTTAGGAACAGAAATGGACTATGTTGAAGATAAATTATCCAGTGAGTTTGTTTTCAATAACCCAAACATCAAAGGAACGTGTGGCTGTGGAGAAAGCTTTAATATTTGACTACTCTGGCTGTAAGCTCCAGGAAAACTCATGGAAGTCCTAGGGCTTACTGAAGAAATCATGTGACTGTCATGTGCTTAAAGTTTATAATGTATGACTGCCTTATGAGGAAAATAAAATGATGCATTTTGAAAGTGAAGCCAGTGTGTTAGATTCCAGAAGAAGCGATATTTGTATTCTTTTTAGAGGGCACAAAATGAGAAACCATTGCTCTCTTTGGGTCATTTTCCTGATTTGTAAAGAAAAAAAAAAATCCTACCCTGCACTTAATTGTCTTGCATCCTTTCTATTAGAACCAGTTTCATGAAAGCTGCCTACCTGGGAGGATTTCAGGAAACGTATTTTTAATACTGTGCACGCCATAGCTCACTGTTGAGAGTGGCGTGGACGTTCATTTCCCGACCAGATTGATGGCAGAAGATCCTGACTGCCGGCGTGACGTGGAAGTGCACTGGTTTTCTACCCAAACTTGGCACAGCATTTCTACGTTTGTGTCCAAAATTTCTTTGTCAGATGCCTCATTTGCTTTACCCTTTAGCAGCACCAGCCAGTAGATGAAAGTATCGAACAAAGATTTCCTTGAACTGCAGTGCAGAACAGTTCTGAGCGATGGCATCAAAAGGTAAGAAATACTTCACTCACTGTTTTTAATCCATTTCTTCTGCTACCCAGAACATCCCCTCAAAGGTGGAATCTCAAGCTGGCTTAGATCCTTTTGGTTGCAAGGTGTCTTAAAAGCCATCCAGCCCACCCCCTCAATGCTATACCTGGGGAAGCAGCCCCCAGGGAACCTGCAGGACGTCCATCCACCTTCACACTATGGGCTATGTAGTGGCAGAAGTTGGAACTACTCTCTCTCCCCTTCCGTGGAGGGGCCACTAGTTCTGCAGTCTGAGGCAGTCAGTGAAGATCAGTGTGTGGTCTGGCTTCTTTATCTGGTTGGCATTTTGATAAGATTTCTTTATAATTTGATGAAGATCATATTTAGTTTATTTTATTTTGAGTGAGAAGAATCTTATTTTAAAACCCACTTATGTGAGTTACCATCTTGTTTCTTTAGAACTTTGAAACAGTGGTTTATATTAGGAGAGAAGACATTTGTACCAACCCAGAAATATCCTTTTCGAATATAGTAGTCATTTTGAAGCAGAACATGAGGGTCTTTTCTTCAAATTCCCAATACGTGTACACTTTCTGGATCTCAAGTTCAATGACTGTAATTCTTAACATTTTCATCACCTACTTTTTTTTGACAGCATTCTTTTTGTCATTTAGTTACTGATTTTCCTGGGTTTGACAAACTAAGTGTTCTATGCGAAGACATGTACGCTTTTTTTGAAAGCTGATTTCATGAATTGAAGTAGCTGTCCTATTTATGTCCGTTGTATTTACTGAAGTACCTGGCACAAAATGCACCAACACCTAGAGTAGTAGCTGTATGTAAATGCTCATGAGTCCATATTGTTAATATAATTGTCAATTCACTTATAATCTGTGCAATACTGTACGTATGTAGAGATTGAGTTGTCAATAAAAAAAACATGGCCTCTTTGTGATCATAAAATTGCCTTTTCTTTCTAAGGAAGAAGGGTTTGGGAATAGTAGCTATTCCAGTGACTAATGAATAATGGCTATTTTTCTCTAACCAGTCTCGTCGCTTCCAGGAATTTTCTTCACCAGATTCTGTTGCATCGTCTTCTTGCTGCTTTGTTCTCCATGCAGCCCTTTGACAGAGCCATTTTGCATCCCTCTTGGCCCCAGACATTGGCATTCCCTTTCTTCTTCAGCCTTCTCTTCTCCCTGTTTCGCTTCCTCCATCCTCTTGCACAGATTCCTTCTTATGTTCTCCTGTCATAATCCCTACCTGGAATTCCAGATCTGTCATCCAGGCTTTATGTTCACCTTCAGAAAGATTCTTAACAGTTCACCTCAGGCATATTTGTAAGCACCTGCTCTCCACCTTCTTGAGGTTTCACAGATGACCGGAGACAGTCCCCAACCTCAGAGATCTTAAGAGTTGGCAAAGGAGACACCAATAAAGAGAATACCGTAAGTGTTGTAATAGGTGAAATTTATTGCCTACTTGCTACATGCCAGGAGCTGTTTGAATAGTCTTCACAGCAATCCAGTGAAGTACATCTGACTCCTGTCATTTCATAGGTGAGAAATTAAAGCACAACATGAACAAAATAGTTGACCTGAGTAACACGGTCAATGGCCAGGTCAGAATGGCAGCCCGCCCACACCGTCTGGCACCAGCCTGTGCTCCTAGCTGTTGGGCCATGCTACATGTTCTAGAACCAAGATGGGTGCACTTTCTAAGAAGTTATCTTAGAGGTTGTTACACTTAGGCCAAGTTTTAAAAGCCCTAAGAGATAAGGGGAAGAGGGAAGAGAATGGACAAAACTAAAAAGGATTTAAAACATGCAGGAAGCTAAGCGCTCCGAAGAACGTGAGGCAGCAGGGGCAATCAGACCAAGAACATTGGGGCTTTCACTGGCTTCTGTAGTGTCACAAGGGCAGGGAGCCACTCAGAGTCATTACAAGGGGGCCATCAAAACATCTACATTCAGAAGTGTCTGGCTGGGGGCTCCTGGGTGGCTCAGTCATTAAGCGTCTGCCTTCGGCTCAGGTCATGATCCCAGGGTCCTGGGATCGAGCCCCGCATCGGGCTCCCTGCTCCGTGGGAAGCCTGCTTCTCCCTTTCCCACTCCCCCTGCTTGTGCTCCCTCTCTCACTGTGTCTCTCTCTGTCAAATAAATAAAATCTTTAAAAAAAAAAAAAAGTGGCTGGCTGCCCTGTGAGTGTGGAGAAAGCTGGCTGGGGAGGAGGATGGAAGGAAGTACCGCAGAAGCCCAAGTGGGGCCTGAGGGGGAGACCAGTGTGAGGATTTGGAGGTGCCATTGGCAAGACTCCATTGTGAACAGACCAAGCTCAGCAGGCCTGTGGTGTTGTGGCCCTTAGCTAATCACACTAGCAACACTTTACTGGGTTTTCCTGTTTTTTGTTTTTTTAGTCTTGCACAATATTGAAAGGTTTTTGAAGAGAGGAGCTTTATCATCTCTTTGGTGTTCATTTAACACCAAGCATGTTGTAATTATTTTTGACAAAAAGACTTCCCAACAGCCATGTCCTGTTCTTTCTCATTTCAGCCAAGCTCCACTTCAAACCCTGGGCGTCCTCTGAGAGGTCACTTCATAGTGCCCCCATGTGACATGGAGGACATCAGCTGCTGTGGTGGGAGCTTCACGCAGAGACAGAGCCGATGATTTTTTAGAAGAGCACACTTAGAAGCCCACTCCAGTGGCTAAACTATCCCAGGAAAGATTTCAGGAGACGGAGGCTACAGTGCTCTTCTGCTACCTAGTGTCTCCCTGCCTTCTGCCTCTGCCCCGCAAGAACGATTTTCTCTTTGGCAAAGAGGAAAATAGGGAGGGGGTTGGAAAAAATCTCTACAAGATCAGACATCCCTAAGATTTCTGGTACTTCCTAGGTTTCATTCATCAGGAAATACCTTTAAAAAACAGCCTTTCTTGTCTTATTTTGATGCCTGAGAGACCAGGAAATGGGAAAATCTGTGATACTAAGCTGCCTGGTCATTCTCATGCCATCAAACAGCTGTGAGACCCTTGGAGCTTGCAGAGCTCTTTACAGGTATCCAGTTTGTGCCTCGGCGCAGATGTGACGTGGGCCATGAGATCACATCAACTCAAGGGTGAATACGCATGTAACCAGCCTGATGCTGGGGTTCAGTTGGGCAGTTCATGAGATGCCAGCATGCAAAGCTGTAGGTCTGGGGGGAGATACACCTGGATTTAAGTCATGGGCTCTGTCGTGTTGCAGCCTTTTGACCTGACACAGGTCAGGTAATTTCTCTGAGCCTGCGGACCCTTCTGTAGAACAGTCTCAGGATTTGGGGAAGTTGATGAGCTAACTGCACGTAAACAGCATCCACCTTAGAGTTGACACTCAGTACGTTGTAGTTTTAGTCCCTTATACCTGTGGTTATCAGTCAAAGCAAGAGTTTAGGGAAAGGAGCGTTTCCATACAATTAGGGAGTTACTGCCCCATATTAAAATCTGTTGAAGGAGATTTCCTTATTTCTTTACATGACCACAACAACTTGTTTGAAAAGAACTACAAATATAATTATACAGAAAAATAGCTGATTAGCTATTAAGAGAATTCCCATGTTGGGGGGCCTGAGTAGCACAGTCAGTTAAGTGTCTGCCTTCAGCTCAAGTCATGATCCCAGGGTCCTGGGATCAAGCCCCAAGTCTGGCTCCCTGCTCAGTGGGGAGCCTGCTTCTCCCTTTGCCACTGCTGCTCCCCCTGCTTGTGCATGCTCTCCTGCCCCCTTAAATAAAATCTTAAAGAATTCCCACATAGATGTGTCTTAACTAAGGAGTAGTAGCTGAACCCCCTCCTTGGACTGGAGGGCGAGGGGTCCACACCAGACTTAGCCAGGCTGGGGGTCCACCTACCCTGTCCCTCTGCAATGCAGAGCCCATGTTGGGGTTAGAGTCACAGTGGGATATGTGATGTCGACTGCCTCCCTTGCTGTCCACCAAAATTTTCAGTAAAGGCTAGGGTTCTCATGAATGGCATAGAACGTAACCTTCCCCAAGGCAAGGGCTCTGTACCAGTGATAGCCTCCCAGTGTAAAACTCGCCTATGTCTTTGATAGCCCTAGTGGATTGCATCATGGATTTACTTCTGTGAACAAGTAATTCCCAACTGTTCACTATTAAGTACACGTTTAGGGGTGCCTGGCTCGCTCAGTCAGAAGAGCATGCGACGCTCGATCTCTGGGTCGTGAGTTCAAGCCCCACATCAGGTGTAGAGATTACTAAAAGAATAAACCTTGCATGTTTATTGTTCTCCATGGAGTCCAGGTCTTCAAGCAGTCCTCAAGCTTCAAAGTGCAAATAAATCTGAGGATCTTGTTAATAGTGCAGACCTGATCCCAAAGGTCTAGGGTGGCCTGGGATTCTGCACGTTGAGCCAAATTCCACGTAAAGCCCATGCTGGTGCTTTGCAGACCACCTTTGAGTAGCAAGGTTTTAAACTATCTCCAGAAGTACCTGGTTGTATTAAGTGATAATTCGCACCTGTGTTTGTTTTTACCAACTACCCACTGCGGTGTTCAGGGCTCCTGATGGGCATGAGTTGTGGCCGTGTTGCCACTCTTGAGATCACAGGGCCTCCCAGACTGCTTAGCTGCCAGTTTTAACTCTTTTTTTTTTTTTTTTAAAGATTTTATTTATTTATTTGACAGAGAGACACAGTGAGAGAGGGAACACAAGCAGGGGCAGTGGGAGAGAGAGAAGCAGGCTTCCCGCGGAGCAGGGAGCCTGATGCGGGGCTCGATCCCAGGACCCTGGGATCATGACCTGAGCCGAAGGCAGACGCTTAACGACTGAGCCACCCAGGTGCCCCTGCCAGTTTTAACTCTTAAGTGCTGTCTGATTCCTTTCAGTATTGTGAAATACTAAATGTCTCAAGGATGCCATTTCCACTTAGTAGCTTCCTTCGTGGCTGGGTCCCCAGCTCAGTCCCCACTGCATTACCCAGCACAACCAGGTGATCTGGACGGCCCCTAAGTTGCTTTGACCCTAATACTCTGGAACCAGAGTCTTCTCGGATAGACCAAGTTTGACATCTCAGGGAGGGGAAATCTTGCACGGCCCTTCTCTGAGTGGCCACATAAGGTGGCACAGGGCCTTGCCTTTCCTCAGGAAATGTGTTTTGTGGTAAACTGCACGTAACAGAATTTACCATTTAAACCACTTTTAAGGGTGCAGTTCAGTGGCCGTAAGTACCTTCACATTGCTGCACAACCGTCACCATCCATCTCTAGAACTTCCTCATCTTTCCAAACCGAAACTCTGTACCCATTAAACACTGTTCGTTCCTCCCCACCTTCAGTCCCTGGTAACCACCATTCTACTTCCTGTCTCTGGACTTGTCCACTCCAGGCACCTCAGCCCTGCAGCCATACAGCATTTGTCCTCTTGTGTCTGATCAGGGGATACATTTTTAATCTTCATCAGCAGGACAGTTGGCCTAAACAGTTACTACTGTTGCTCTTTAACCCATTCTGATGGAGTCCTCTATTCAGCCGTGAGACTGTCCATTGATGATGTGTCTGCTGATGGTTATTTATGAACAATTGAGGGCAGTTTAAGAAAAGCATCAAACAGGAAAAAAAGCATCAAAAGACTGTGCACTCGACTGACCCAGACGAAATTCTTTATGAGGACTCGGGAGAAACAGGTAAAACGAAGTTAAATCTATAGCACGACCCTCACTCTTGTCAGGGAACAAAGTGTAGAGACACCATTTGGTGCTACAACAGATCTTCTCTTCCTCATTTTCTTTCCAGTGCAGCCCCAATCCACTTCCAGCCCAACCATGTGGGCAGACGTAGGAAGCAGTCTGTCTCCTAGTAACTGCCATTTCTCTTCTGCATCTTGTCCATATCTATAGAAGGAAAAAACTTGACAATTCAGCTACTTTATATTTGCTTTTTAAAATGTCTGTCCATGGGGCGCCTGGGTGGCTCAGTCATTAAACATCTGCCTTCAGCCCAGGTCGTGGACAGTCCTGTCCTCTGAGCGCTGTGGACAGTCCCCAGGGAACGATCCCAGGGTCCTGGGATCAGGCCCCACATCGGGCTCCCTGCTCAGCAGGAAGTCTGCTTCTCCCTCTCCCACTCCCCCTGCTTGTGTTCTGCTCTTGCTGTGTCTCTCTGTCAAATAAATAAATAAAATCTTTAAAAATAAAATAAAATGTCTGTCCATCCTCCACATTCCACCCATTACCCTCATGCAGGAAGATAATCCCCTGACCCTTCATGTCATGCAGCTGTTTATGTGACCTTGAGGAGGTCCATATGTCACAATGCAGTTACTCACCAACACTAAGCATTAGCATTGCCAGATGCCAGGCTAGCCCAGGGGGTACCAGATGAATGAGGCCCAGCCCTGCTCCCAGACAAACAGGTTTGTGAGCAAGATGGCCACATAATTACAAAGCAAGTGGTAAGTGCTGCGACCAACCCACTCCTAGGGCATAATGAGAGAAGAGAAAAGGGAAAATTCAGCCAGTTTGGGCGTGGCTAGGAGAGGAGGGGTGAAGTGGGAGGTGGAGAGAGACAGGAGAGACTGGCGCCGAGAGATGAGGTGGTAGCTGGGTTCATGTCTACAAATCAGGGTTGGGAAACTGACCTCCTTCCAGCAGGTCACAGGAAGCTCGACCCAGCTGGTCATGACTGAGCCTCACCAGTCGCCCTCTTCCCTTGGGGCCTTCACTTAGCAGCCTTGCCCTCTTCCTGGGTTTCTGTGCCTTCCTTCCCCACCATGTTCCCACGGACTCCTAGCCCTGACTTGGCTCTACTCTCACTACACCTGTCCCCACATCCAGCCCTGAGAGTGTATGGCCTCGGTAGAGAGGACAGTCTGAAAGGAGGAGATCAAAAAATGGTAGAGAGCTTCCTCTCCCGGTTTCCAGAACCAGCATATGCAGACAAGCTGTTTCCCTTGGGCCCAAACTGGGTAGAAATAAATGAACTCCTGGGCGCCTGGGTGGCTCAGTTGGTTAAGCGACTGCCTTCGGCTCAGGTCATGATCCTGGAGTCCCGGGATCGAGTCCCACATCGGGCTCCCTGCTCGGCAGGGAGTCTGCTTCTCCCTCTGACCCTCTCATGCTCTCTCTATCTCTTTCTGTCTCTCAAATAAATAAATAAAATCTTTAAAAAAAAAAAAAAAAATGAACTCCTCAAACTGGCTTACATCCAAAGCTGCCAGGTGTTACCTCCTGCCCCTGCCCAAGCAGGCCTGTCAGTCCAGCCAATGCCACTGAGCAACTATCGTTCCCTGGGGACCATCCACAGAGCTCAGAGGACAGTCAGCATCGGTCGATGGCAATTCCTTTGGATGGAATCGCACTGTTCCAATCCATCTCACCACTTCCTACCCCAGCTGCTACCCACCTAGGTAGGGTCTTATCTTTCTTCTTCCCTTCCATCATACTACCTTACGTTTCAGGTGCTAGGGGCACCCATAAGCACACCGTGGTGGTGTGGACGGCAAACGAAGCTAAGGCTGGTCACCCAGCCAGTGCTTCCAAACTGGCCTAGGATCCTGCTCAACATTAGCCAGTTCCCTGGAGAAGAGGTGGGAAAGTAAGCCCCCCTGCGGCTGCACAGCTTGTCCTTGGTATCAAAGGAAGTGGAGTATAAGTGGTCGTAGGTGCGGAGATGGGTGGGCACGGTTGGCGTTGACCACGGGAAACCCCAAGGACATCTGTTCCTCCTCTAGGTTGGTGAGTGGAACAGTGCCCCTCTTCTCTGGTTTCTGTTTTTGGGAGTCTGGCTCCTTCCTTTTGGGATTCTATCCTATAGGTCACATGCTGCTGCCTCCACCAAGCAAACCAGAATCAAGCAGAGATCTTCCCTGGAGCCTACACCGGGTACTGATTCCCATTTTTAAAGACACTGGCATCCTCTGTTGTTCTCTCCTGAGGTCCCTGAGCTGCTCCCACGTCCCCTGCCCTGAGTGCCTGTGGCACAGCAGACTGTGAACTGCCCACATTACCATAAGATGTTCATTACCACTTGCTTTCTCCCCGGCTCAGGGAGGATGGGGGCTGGCTCATTTGGAGAGGCCTCCAAGGAATGCCACTGTTCCCACGCAAATCCGTCGTGTTGGTTTGTTTTGGGCTTGCTTTCTGTGTGGGACCACACGGCTCCAGCTGCTTCATCAAGTGTTCATGGAGCCCTTGCTATCATCATGCCTCCTGTTGTGGAGGACACAAAGATGTCCCCCCGCCCGGAGGTGACCCTGCAGGAGGAGGGGTGGTGGTAGGAGGAGGAAGAGCATAGTAGTAGCAGGTGGTGGCCGTGATGAAGCTGCTAACACTTAGCGAGCAAGTCCTGGGAGCGAGGCCGCCTTGCAGGCAGTCTGCAGGACTCAGCACACTGAATCCTCATGCAGCTTTGGGGAGTGGACACCATACTTACCAGGCCCGTTTTACATATGTGTATCCTGAGTACTGAGCTCAAGGTTAGCAAGAAAGACCTTGATTCTCTTCTCCACTGTGCTCAGCTGGGGAAGGTAAGACCAGTACAACTGAACAAGATGGAAAACAATAGATGCCATTGAGGAGACGCAGGGACACTGTCGAGGAGGCTCAGAGAAGCGGGAGGACTACACAAGGGAGCAGAGGTGGGCTGCCGCTGTGAGGAGAAGGGCACTGGGGCCTCTGTCCAGAGAGAATGGATAAACAGGCACGGACGCGGGAGAGTGAGGGCCGTGAGTGCCATGTGTGTGGGCGCTGTCAGACGATCCACCCTCGGGAGGAGAGCCGCCCGGCAGGGAAGTGGTGGGGACACGGGTGCTTATGGCTGCTGGCTGGGCTGAAAAGCCCTCAGCACTAGGTGAATGCGCTTGCATGCTGTGGGCCACTGAGGGTTTTGAGCGAGAGCAAGTCTGGATCAGAATTCTCTTTTAGGAAGGGTTGACCCAGAGGGGCTTATAGAAAATAAGACGTTGGAGCACAGGATTTCTAGGGCACTAAAACTGTTCTGTGTTATGTGTAATGGTGGATACGTTTGTCATCACCCACAAGATGTACAACACAAAGTCAACCCCAATGTAAACTAAGGACTTGGGTTAATAATAATATTGGTCCAGTGCACCTGGGTGGCTTGGTCAGTTAAGCATCCGGCTTGATTTCGGCTCGGGTCATGATCTCGGGATTGTGAGATGGAGCCCCGCATTGGGCTCCACGCTCAGCAGGGAGTCTGCTTGAGATTCTGTCTCCCTCTCCCTTCCCCCTGTTCACACTCACTCACTGTCTCAAATAAATAAATAAATCTTTAAAAAATAATAATATTGGTCCATCAGTTACAATAAATGCATCACACTAATGTGGGGTGTTAATAGGGGATGGTGGAGAAATGTGAACACTTTTCAAACAATTTTCTGTAAACCTGAAACTGCTCTTTAAAAAAACAAAGTATTAATTATTCAGAAGTCTTTTTTTTTAAGATTTTATTTATTTATGAAGGGGGGTGGCGGGGGAGCACAGAGGGACAAGCAGACTCCGTGCTGGATGTTGAGCCTGAGTGGGGCTCAGTCTCATGACCCTGAGATCATGACCTGAACTGAAACCAAGAGTCAGATGCTTAACCCACTGAGCCGCCCAGGTGCCCCTCGGAAGTCTTTTTTTTAAAGAGCTTTTTAAAAAATTTTTAATTCCAGTGTAGTTAACATACAGCATTATATTAGTTTCAGGTGTACGATAAAGTGATTCAATAGAAAAGATGTCTTTTATTAGCAAAATAATCAGTTGCATTCCTAAGAAACTCGGGTTTTCAAAAATTGCATTTTGAAAGCAATTATTTCAAAGGAAGGATTGACAGTTTCGTTCATTTTTTTCCTACCAAAATTTAAATAATAAAGGTCATTTTTTTTTTTTAAGTTTATTTAAGTAATCTCTACACCCAACCTGGGGCTTGAACTCACAACCCTGAGATCAAGAGTCACATGCTCTTCCGACTTAGCCAGCCAAGGGCCGCAGTAAAGGTCATTTTGAATAGTTGGCTGTGTACAGCCATAAAATCCACATATCAGAAAACACTCTGGCCTTTGTGTCTGGTATCTGCTCAAAACCAATAAGCTCTCTTGGCATATCAGCCGCGGCAGGGTAGTGCATGCCACCTTCCACAATGCACTCCCCAAGCCATTGTTCTCACCTTACTCCCATGCCACCTGCTGGTAAACAAGGCCACTCCACGGATCTGCTCTTGGCCAGTGCCACAGGCTTTTTCTTTCTCCGAGGTGCTGAATCTGATGGATCCATAGTTCCAATTCTGATTGCATTACAATCAATAATAGCACACTGTATTCCCTAGTCAGTTGTGTTATATGCAATTCATCTGACAAGCCCAACAGAAGGCCTGTAATAACAGTACCCACTCTGTGCCAGCCACTATGCCACACACGTGGAGGGCATGGGCAGACAGATTCCAAGGCTGGGGAATCTGGGGAAATCCACCAGGAAAGCCCAGTAGGCATTTTGGTGACAAAATCATGCAAGAGCTAACAAAGTCCGGATGAATCCTTGGGTCCCTGTGGGCTCGCACCTACTTCCCAAGGGGTCCTCTTCTCAGACCAACATTCCCAAAGTGTGGAACCCTGTAATCTCTCCAGTGGGCCACAGGCATCTGGAGGTTTCAGAGGAAAATGCAATGACACAGTAGTAGTCACACGTCTTGAATTGGAGATGTAAGATTGTAGCGACTTCACAAAAACCCTATTTTGTTCACAACCATTCCATATTTAAATGTTGAGCATTTTCCATAAGGACAACATTAATCAGATTGTCTTAAGTAACATTCATTTGACAAGGTTCATCCTGGTTAATGTATTTTTCACACCATTGGCTGGCTTACCAGTCAATTTGGGTATCAAATTTGCCATTATTTTTTTAAGATTTTATTTATTTATTTGAGAGAGAGAGAGCATAAGCAGGGGGAGCAGCAGAGAGCGGGGGAGAAGCAGGCTCTCTGCAGAGCAGGGAGCCAGATGCAGGGCTCAATCCCAGGACTAGAGATCATGACCTGAGCCAAAGGCAGACAATTAACCGACTGAGCCACCCAGGCGCCCCTCAAATTCACAATCTTTATTATTGCTATTGTGTTATATTTTACTCCATTTCACTTTTTAAAAAGGGATTAGTGGCCCAAAAGTGTTCACAGAAATGTAAAATAATGACGGAAACAGTATTTTATATCCTACAGATCAGAAAAATCTTTCAAATACCCAAGGTAACTATGAGTCCAGAATGATTTAGAATGTCAGGATTTGTTGGGTCAAGCAAATCTGCAGGTGTGATTTTACACAAAGCAGTTGAACATTAAAACTTAATAGGAGATGTGTCTGGATCTCAGCATCATGAGCTCAAGCCCCACAGTGGGTGTAGAGCTTACTTAGGAACTTAATGGGAGGTGCCACAATGAATATCTGAAAACTGAATTTAATTAGATTGGAGCTTCTGCTTGCCCGGGTCTTCCCCAACAAAGTTACAAAACCTGGTCAGAGGGTGCCATCAAAGCTTTTGAGTTCTTCAACAGTAAAAGGTGGTGATGATGAGGCACTTTTCCAGAAGAAGTACAAAAAAAAGGACAAAATGATTCATTGCTGAACAGAGAGTAAATACAAAAATGGCCAACCTGTTATTCAAAAGCTTTACTTATTGAAGCAGATAGGTACATGTTACCATTCTGTTAGAAACCTGTCTACAGAGTTACTCACATACGTTATGTTCCATGAGAAACAAAATGAGCTAGTGGCCAAATAGTTTAATCAAAGATCTTATTTTTTTGAGATTTTTAAAAATTAATTTATTTGAGAGAGAGAGAGAGAATGTGTGTGTGAGAGTGTAGGGAGGGGCAAAGGGAGAGGGAGAATCTCAAGCAGACTCAGCTGAGAGTGGAGCCCAATGCAGGGCTCGATCTCACGACCCTGAGATCATGACCTGGGACAAAACCAAAAGTCAGATGCTTAACCAACTGAGCCAAGAGGCACCCCTTTAGAGATTTTTTAAATTTCATTTTGTCAGTTTATTTATTTAGTTAATCTTTATACCCAACATGGGGCTCGAACCCTGAGAGCCAAGAGTCACATGCTCTTCCAACTGAGCCAGCCAGGTGCCCCATCAAAGATCTTATTGTACAACGATTAATAATCTACAATATGACAGAAGCATTTCCAGTTGCAGACCTGTGCTGTATGTAAACACGAGGAAGGAAGCCACAGTGATGCTTTGTTCTGTGTCACTGAACCTGCAGTGAAAAGCCATTGGAGGGGTGGGTTGTAGACAGAAATAGATGACCAGGCGTCCTACCGCAGGTGCAGTGGAGGAGGGCTATTGTTCCAGAAATGAAGGACCTGTCTCCACCCGTCCACACACCTTCTCACTCCCAGGGAGCTACTTCTTGGTTATGATGCTGTTTGGACAGATACCGTGAACGCGACACAAAATCAAGTTGTGGTCACTGCATGTCCACTCTGCCCTGTAAAGAAGTGGGGACAAAGGGAGACCACTGATGTACGTTAAGATGATGGACTGAAACCTCCAGGGGTGCCTGGGTGGCTGAGTTGGTTAAGTGTCTGCCTTCAGCTCATGCTCCCAGGGTCCCGGATTGAGCTCCACGTCAGGCTTCCTGATCAGTGTGGAGCCTGCTTCTCCCTCTCCCTCTGCCCCTGCTCATGTGTGCGCTCTCTTGCACCCTCACTCTGTCTTTCAAATAAATAAATAAAATCTAAAAACAAAAACAAAAAAAGGAAAAGGAAAGAAGCTTCCAAGTAATTTCATGCCTTGATTTTAGAATAAAACTGCAACACAAGAATGTCTGTTAAGACATTACACAAAGGTAAGATCCTGAGAGATGCTAACATCAGTAATATTTTGGAAGTTGGAAGGTAGATGGATGAGGGGCTACTAATGGTTTGGCAAACTGGAGGAAACTGAGAACCAGATGGCCCTATTATGCCTCCCAATTCTCAAAAGGCTTCACTGCAGGCGACACCAGCTCTTTGATGGGAAAGGTGGGCCAAGAGGATGGTTATTGAGCACTGTATGAGAAGGTGGACCCCCAGATGCCCTCCCCACTTCATGCCTCTGCCTGTAACCCAAAGAATTTCTCTGTGGAGAGGCTAACACAGAGTCTGCAGACTGGGAGAGCCAGGCCCAGTAGAGGGTGTTAGTATCATACCGGAAAACAACCAGCAGTCACCCAAACAAAACAAGGGATTCTGCGAATGTGTGTATAGTAAGTGCCTGATGCAAGGACCCCTGGCCCTACCCATGCTCTGCATTTGTCCTGTCCCTGTGAGATACTTAGCACCCTCCAGACCAGGGAATGGGGTATCTTACCAGCCCAGGAAAGGCCTAAAGGTGCTCACAGTATGGGATCCTCCCCCAAATGGTCCACTCAAAGCCTAAATCCCCATCAGTGTGTGTGGAGTTTCCTGCCAGCTTTTTAGCACCCCATTTGTACTCGTGAAAAGACAATCACAGCTTACCAGACATCTGAGGACTGCCCCCATCATGGAAGTTAGGGGCCAAAACAGGAGTCAGAGAGACAGAGACTGTGTTCGGAGGAGACAGCTCGTGCTCTCTCAAATAAATGAATCTTAAAAAACAAAAAAACAAAAAACTGTAGTGTCTTCAGAGGGATGAAACGCTGCATCATGGAGCAAGAAAGGACATGGAAAGGAACATTCAGAACAAGAGCAGCTCTTATAAACCCAAGGGCCCGGTCACAAAACAGAAGGGTTGGAAGATAAAGTGCTCTTCATCTCAGAAAAGAGATAAAAGACAGCCAGATAAAAAGCCAGAGAGAAAAGATGAACAGTGGGTATTTACTGCACCCCAAAGGGAAGTTCTGTGTTGACCCACTCCTGAGATTTGGAGGTTGGCCATTGTGAACAGAAACTGCAGAAAATACAAAATGAAGTGGCGCGCTACCCTTTCTGGCCTCCTGCTCTGGCCCACTCCGTATCCCACCTGATGCCCCAGCAGGGGTGGACCCCGTGCTAGCCAGGACGCAGTCACCGCATCGCTTCTGACTCCCCCAAAAGAGACCCTTGAAACTCACAGGGGAACGGAGGTCAGACGAGGCCCCGGGCCTCTC
The DNA here is from genome assembly GCF_004348235.1 of Phoca vitulina. Taxonomy (NCBI): domain Eukaryota; kingdom Metazoa; phylum Chordata; class Mammalia; order Carnivora; family Phocidae; genus Phoca; species Phoca vitulina. The sequence goes on along the minus strand of NW_022589773.1, from coordinate 3,724,025 downwards.
TTTTCCACTGGAGCCTGCATCTGACTGGAGCAACAGCGGTTTCTCGCTCACGGTTGTGCTTCCATTTTAAAAAGGAGATCGTTTTCCATCATGCAAGATGAAAAAGTTCTGGACAACGGTGGAAATATACTTAACACTACCTAACTCTACACTTGGAAATGATTGTGATGGTAAATTTTATGTTATGTGTATTTTGCTGCAATTAAAATTTTAAAAAGAGGGAAGCAAGTTGCAAGAGAAACCTCTAGGGAGACCTACATATGTGAGAAAAATGGAGAAGAAAGAAAAGAAAAAAAAGAGAATGCTAAACACAAAATTCAGGAGGGTGGTTATCTCTGGGTGTAGGGAGGGAAGGAGATGGCGATGGGGTGGTCCAGAGGGCTTCAGGCTCTTCCTGGCTGGGTTTTAGGCACATGGAATTCCATGACCACTCATTCCTATTTAAATGTGGACATGATTCAGGGGCACCTGGGTGGTGCAGTCAGTTAAGCTTTTGACTCTTGATTTCGGCTCAGGTCGTGATCTCAGGGTCCTGGGATCGAGCCCCCCTGAGTGGGGCTCTGCGCTCAATGGGGAGTCTGCTGGAGATTCTCTCTCTTCCTCTCCCTCTGCCGACCCTCGTCTCTCTCTAAAATAAATAAATCTTTTAAATAAATAAAGAAATGCTGACATGCTTTGCTACTACATTTTCTATTGTATATCTACTCTCCATTAAAGAAAAAGAGCTCTTTTAGACTATTTAGGCACTGACTTTTATTATATATATCCTGCTCTATTCAGTGCCCGCCTGTGATAAATGCTAAATCGGTGTTATTTTATAGATGAGCATTGTCAAAAAGAGTAGAATGCAAGTCACTTAATGTGATTTTAAGTTTTCTAGTAGCCACATTAAAAAAAGTAAAAGAAATAGGAAAAATAATTTTAACCTATTTCATTTAACCCAGTGTATCTGAAATAGCATACTTTTAGCATATAACCAGCATACAAATCCTTAATGAGATATTTTGATTCCTTTTTTCATACCACAGCACATCTCAATTTGGACTAGTCACATTATCAAGGGCTCCATGGCCTCACATAGATAGTGGCTACCATACTGGACAGAGCAGACTGACAAAAACACTTCAAACACGCTTTTTAAAAATTTTTATTTATTTATTTGAGAGAGAGAGAGAGCACGTGCATGAGCGGGGGGAGGGGCAGAGGGAGAAGCAGACTCCCCGCTGAGCAGGGAGCCTGATGCGGAGCTCGATCCCAGGACCCTGAGATCGTGATCTGAGCCGAAGGCAGATGCTTAACCTACTGAGCCACCCAGGCGCCCTCAAATAGTAATTAAATGTAGCCTGTGCTACCATAATGCATATGATTTAGCTGAATGAACAAACAGCTGTTCAACAATATCATCAGGCTGAACATCAACAGCCATGTCCAGTTTCACGCAAGCACAGGCCATGAGAATAGTCTTGACAGCCACTGGGCTACCATCAATGGTGAGGCCCCCCACTGACTGTAACCTACATCCTGCTTTTCAGAGATGTTGAAGTGTGAAGCTGATACAATACAGTAGTTGTCATGCAAGGCGTGTGGTGTAAGGACTGGTTATTAGTACGAAGACCTGAGGATGATGTAGGGAGTTGGGGGCTGGGTGCATTCGAGAAAGTGAACCTGGAGCTTGAATGTGAGATTCAGGGGAAGAGCCTTGCTGAAGGTGGTCTCTGTGACCTTGTCAGGCTGCTGGAGTATGGTGAAGAGTCAAAGAGGCTTGGGGAGCCCCGACAGCCCATCCCCACGAGGAGGCCTGCACCGGCACTCTCCGAACACCTAACTGCTGCCGCTACCCTGATCTCCCCTGTGCACATTTCCCCTGTGAGGTACCTGTGAGGGAGAGCTGGTGTTTGCAAAACCTAAGACCACTTCGTGGCTCCCCTCATAAGTGTTTTCTTTGCTGTTTTGTTGTAGTGGTAAGTTTATATTTTAACATCTAACTCCTTTATTGTCATCTTACTGGGTTCAAGAGGAAGAGAGAAAACTCTCCGGGCCCAGTTTCTTATATAGAAAAATATTTTTGTGGTGCCTGGGTGGCTCAGTCGGTTGGGTGTCCAACTCTTGGTTTTGGCTCAGGGCATGATCTCAGGGTTGTGAGATCAAGCCCCACGTCAGGCTCCGTGCTGGGTGTGGAACCTGCTTCAGATTCTCCCTCTCCCTGTGCCCCTCCCCCAGTTCATGCACCCACTCTCCCTCTCTCCCTAAAAAAAATGTTCTTGAGAGTTAAGAACTGTTGCAAATATTGTTTCAAGTATCCTCAAAGGCCTCAAAAGGGCCTATCCTGTGCCTGAGCACATAAGTAACTGTAGATACAAGAAGACATAAGGTTATCTTTCTTTCCCATAGGTGCCACTTTCTCCTCAAAACAGGAAGTCAGCTGTGTCCTAACGGAATTGTTGTTGATGTAGTTTTGGAATATAGGTTAGGTTCAGCGGGATGGAGTCCAGAGCCAAGGGCCAAGAAAGAATTCTTGAGACATCTTTGGTGCAAAATGGTGGTTTATGAAAGCGTGGGGACAGGCCCCGTGGCCAGGAAGAGCTGCTGTCCCAGGGTTGTGAGGGCTGGCTGATCCTATATTATGGGATTGGGGGAGGTAAGGAAAAAGGGAGGTTTTGAAAGAACTTTCATGTATTAAGACACACAGGATACCAGAGGCTTTGCTATTTGTCAAGCTAAGGTTATTTTCCTTCTAGTAAGGCATTAACAGTAAGATAGTTGGGAGCTTCCTGGAGGAATGTTAACATTCCTCCTATCACACGTCCTTATCAATGGGCTGTAGGTTTAAAAGAAATTCAATTTTATTTACATTTCCTTCTGCCTCAGCCTCCCTCAATTTTATGGAGGGGAGGGTGATGTTAGGGCTTCAGGACACTGAGTCCTCTGGAAGTTAGGCTATTGATAAGAAAGCTTCTTCCTTGTAAATCACTAGGACATTTGTAAACTGAGGGAGACTCAGGTCTTGCAGGATTGTGATTTCTATAAGTTAACTATTTGTTTTTCCTTTCCTTAGTTTTGGGGCAGCCAGGAGTGCCTGAGGAATGTCACATATATCCCATGGTGGGGGGGGAGGGGAGGGGGTTGTGGGGTGTCAGCTTCTGCTTTGTCCTCAGCTTGCCTTCTGTTTCCTCATCATTTTGACATTACAAAAGGAATATATGCTTACCATATAAAAACTTCAAGCAAAATGCACACTATTGATAAAGAGCAGAGAGCAAATCCCCCCTCCATTCCCTTCCTATTACCTCTCTTTCTGTTGAAATTGGTACATGTCCTTCCAGATGATTTGCTACGAATTGACAACTGTGTTCATATATCCACTTTATATACAAAAATATTTGTCGGCTACATGAAATACATATATGGCTTTATTGTTATACATGTGGAATCGTTGTACAATTACCATTAACATTTATGGAATATATTTTAGCAATATGTTTCTCCACACGGCAGCCAGAGCGTTCCTTTACAAATGTAAGTTGGAGCCTGTCACAGAGCCTGCAGTGACTCCCCAGTGCCCTCTGAGGAAAGCCAAAGTTCGTGTCTGCCTCAAAGAGGGTGTCAGGGCCCTCCTCCCTCCTGCCTGCCCTCTTCCCCTCACCCCCTGTGTTTCATTCCTCTTGAAACCTGCTCTTCCTCCAGTCAGTCAGTCACATGGCCCTTACCCTGGCTGCTCTCCGCCTCGAAGGTTCTCCCCCCAGTTATTCTCAGGGCTCTCACCTCCTACAAGTCTTTCTCAGATGTCACCTTCCCAATGAGGTCTACCCTGACCACCCTATTTAAAGTTACATCCAGCCCCCCAGCACTCCCACTACCCCTTTGGCCCTTTTATATTTTACTTCCTTTAGAGCACTCTGACTTTCAAACTTATTAATTCATTTATGAACTATATGATTTTCTGTGTGCCTCCCCTTGCTGGCATATAAACTCCACAAGAGCAGAAATGTTTGTTTTGCTTGTCAGTGGATCTATCCCCAGGGCTGAAGCTGTGCCTGCTTAAGAACAGGGGTTCAATGAATTATTTGTAAATGTCTTAAAATGTTTTCCTTATTATTTGCCCTTCATTTGCCTTCTATTCCTAAGGCCTAGTCCAGTACCCAACACATTATGAACACTGAGTGTTGTTGGATTAATGCTGTCTCACAGCCAAAAATTCAGTCAAGAAGGAAGAAAGGAGATTGAGAAAGAAAAAATAGGAAATGGTGGACGAAAACTTCCAGTGAGCTCCACCTGGTGGCAGGACAGCGCCATCAGGCTCCCCGGGCAAAAAAACAGATTTGTGTGAATAAGATAAAGTAATACCTTTATTTTTTAAAGATTTTGTTTGTTTATTTTTTAATTAGAGAGAGAGAGTGCGCGTGTGCGCACGAGTCGGGGGTGGGGGTGCAAAGATCATGACCTGAGCTGAAATCAAGGGTCAGTCACTCAATCGACTGAGCCACCCAGGTGCCCCAGATTTTATTTTTAAGTAATCTCTACACCCAGCCTGGGGCTCGAACTCACAACGCCGAGATCAAGAGTCGCATGCTCCACCAACTGAGCCAGCCAGGCGCCCCTAAAGTAACACCCGTAAAGCCGCACTTTTGCATGGCCCTTATAAAGGGATTGCATATGAATTATTTCTGGGTAGTACGTCCTTGAGGACAGGGATGGAAAGTATATCCTTGGAGACTTCTTGCTCCAAGTATTCAATAGTGATAAGTATTTAAATGCCTATTCAGACAATTTAAAAAAAAAACGTTTTCCAAGGAAATCCAAGTTCCTCAACCCTTACTACTGAAGCAGATAATAAAAACAAATAATAGAATAATCCTTACAATACAAGTTATTAGGTGGGTATTATTGTTCCTAATTTTGTCCCTCTATTCTTTACATGTGGATTTTTTAAAATTTTCTTTATATTCAATTTAGTTTCACACGTAGTGTACTATTAGTTTCAGGGATAGAATTTAGTGATTCATCAGTTGCATATAACACCCAGTGCTCATTACATCAAGTGACCTCTTTAATGCCCGTCACCCAGTTACCACCTCCCCTCCCACAATCAACCCTCAGTTTGTTTCCTACAGTTCAGCGTCTCTTATGGTTTGTCTCCCTCTCAATTTATCATCTTATTTTATTTTTCCTTCCCTTCCCCTGTGTTCATCTGTTTTGCTTCTTAAATTCCACCTATGAGTGAAATCATCTGGTATTTGTCTTTCTCTGACTTATTTCGCTTAGCATAATACCCTCAAGTTCCATCCATGTCGTTGCAAATGTGGATTTTGTGTGTGTGTAATATAAATGTATTTTTCTCCTATGATTTTCTTTTCTCTAGCTTATTTTGTTGTAAGAATACAGTCTATAATACATACAACATAAAAAATCTGTGTTAATCGACTGTTAAGGCTTTTGGTCAACAGTAGGCTCTTAGTAGTTAAGTTTTTCAGGAGTTACACACAGATTTTCCACCGTGCCACCGTGTGGTGGCTTGGCACCCCTAATCCTTGCATTGTTCAAGGGTCAACTGTATTTTAAAATAAGCCTTGAAATAAATGGGGCTCCCCCACCTGGAGAAGAAGGGATAGATGCCCCCCAGGCAGCTCCAAACAAAACCTGGAGCAAGGAGTCTCAGTTTTCTCATGGCATCTTTCCCATCCCCAAGCAGGAGGGCCTGGGGTGTGGCTGCCGGAGCTGGGGGGGGGCGCACATTGAATTATAGGGTTGAAGCAGAAACTAGAACATGTTCTTGTAGAAATAATATAAGGGAACAGCCATAATGGCCAGAGGCATACTAGATGAGTTGTGGACTTTTCATGAGAAATCGTTAGTGAAAGAACAAGATGCAGAATGTGATCTCAGCCCTGTAAATAATTACCATGAATTTTTTATATGTATAAGTGTGCATATATGGCAATATATGATATATAAGCACAGAGGAAAAGAAATTTAATTATACAGGTTACCTGATGAAGGAGTTAATGAAAGAAGGTGGGGGAGAGGAGAAGGAGCAAAAAGGAGAAGCAAATAAAAATACACTGAAAAATGCATGTGTGACAAGATTATATTTATGGACAATAGCATAATATATAAAAATCTGGGTTCTTGGAGGCTCCTGGTTGGCTCAGTGGGTAGAGCATGCAACTCTTGATCTCAGAGTCATGAGTTTGAGCCCCACGCTGGGGGGTAGAGTTTACTTAAAAAATAATTTAAAAAAAATTTTTTTAAATAATTCTAAAGTTCTGAAGTAGGACTGCTTGGTTTAATCCCAGATTTACAAATTCTTAGCCCTGTTATGTTGGGCAAAGTGCTCCTCCTCTCTATACCTCAATTTCCTGATCTGTAAAACGGAGATTATAATTGTAATTATGTCCAAGAGCTGTTGAGAGGATTATATGGAATGATTCATTTAAGTTCTTAGAACCATGTCTGGCACACATAGTGAGTGTTCACCAAACCCTTAGCTAGCATTCATAGCCATTACTAATGGTCAGTACCCCAGGTTTGTATGCCCTGGTACCTCTATTACGTCTAGCACACAGCTCAGGGCACTGAACTACTCCATCATCACAAATGCTGAGCCCGAATACTGCTGTAAATTTGTAACCACCCAGGTTCCTTTTATGGGCACCACGCAGACCACCACCCATCTGTTTATACAATTTTTCTTCAAGCAGATCACAACATAATTGACCCATTTGGGGGCTCTGTCTTTTCATTTGTTTCCTTTTTAAAGACAGCTTTATTGGGGTGTAATTTACTTACAGTAAAATTTATTCCTTTTAGGACACAAGTCAATGACTTTTAATACATTTACAGAGTTGTTCAACCATCACTGGAATCTGATTTTAGAATTTCTCTTTGCATTTATTTATTTATTTATTTAGAAAGATTTTATTTATTTATTTGAGAGGGAGAGAGAGAGAGCACAAGCGGGTCGAAGGGCAGAGGGAGAAGCAGACTCCCTGCTGAGCGGGGAGCTTCCCGAGGGGCTCCATCCCAGGACCCTGGGATCATGACCTCAGCAGAAGGCAGACTTAACCGATTGAGCCACCCACACACCCCTTATCAGGTCTATTTTAAAAACAGTGAGATCCTTTGGAACCATCACTTTAGTCTTTCTTTTTATCAGAGATTTGCGTTGATCCTTTTGTTGGTAATACATTTATGCCTGCAGCCTTCTACTTCGCCTTTGTTTTTATCATGAGATTCTCCTAGAGCTTTTCTAGGCCACACGTGACTAACAAAGGGGAAATCAGAGGGTTTGTGTATGGCTCCAGGCTGGACTTCCTGAAGGGCAAGCGCAGAGCGGGTGGGGCTCGCTCAGAGCGGCGCCACAGCAACCCCCCAGTCCCCAGCCGAGAGCCCGGGGCCACCAGGAGAACTTTTCTATGGTCCCCAAAAAGAAACCCAGTGCCCACTTGCATTCACTCCCAGCTCCCACCTGCAGCCCTAGGTAACCACTGATCCTTTGTTTGCTTTTGAGTTAGAGCCCCGTCTCTTCAGCTGTGAGCTGAGCGGTCAGGGACTACAAGGAGGTACCTCCCCTGGAGTCCCCTGCCCTAACTCCTCTGCCAGACATTATGAGCAGTCCCCCATGATGTGCATTTTCCACAGATAACTGCCTCTAGCCATTTCTTTATTTTTCCTAATACTGACCTTCAAATGTTCTTTTAATTGCAAAATAAATGCTTATTGTAAAAGGCATAGTAGCACAAAGAATCCTAAGAAAGAATACAAATTACCCAAAATCAATCCTACACATAGATAGAGCCACTGTTAAGATTTTTAGGTGAGGGGCGCCTGGGTGGCTCAGATGGTTAAGCGTCTGCCTTCAGCTCAGGTCATGATCCCAGGGTCCTGGGATCGAGCCCCGCATCGGGCTCCCTGTTTAGTGGGGAGTCTGCTTCTCCCTCTCCCTCTACTGTTCCCCCTGCTTGTGCTCTCTTGCTCTCTCTGTCAAATAAATAAATAAAATCTTAAAAAAAAAAAAAGATTTTTAGGTGAACGGGGCGCCTGGTGGCTCAGTCTATTAAGCGTCTGACTATGGATTTCTGCTGGGGCAGTTTGCTCAAGATTCTCTCCTCCCTCTTCCTCTGCCCCTCCCCCCCCACCTTTTCTCTCTCTCTCTCTCAAATAAATCTTAAAAAAATTTTTTTAAAGATTTTTAGGTGAACCATATATGATTTTTTAATGAAACAGGGTAGTATTACAATATCCTTTTTAGAATCTTTTTGTTTAAAAACTTCCCTATTATTAAATATTTCTGATTTCCCCAAATTTGTTAGGTTACGAGCTCAGCACTGGACATTTAAGTTGTTTCCCATTTGTCTTCTATTCTATATAACACTCTACTGAATGTGTTTACATTTCTTTTTTTTTTTTTTTTTAGATTTTATTTATTTGACAGAGAGAGACACAGAGGGAGAGGGAACACAAGCAGGGGGAGTAGGAGAGGGAGAAGCAGGCTTCCTGCAGAGCAGGGAGCCTGATGCGGGACTCTATCCCAGGACACTGGGATCATGATCTGAGCCGAAGGCAGACGCTTAACGACTGAGTCACCCAGGCGCCCCTGTGTTTACATTTCTATACACCTCTCTGACATCTGTTACATCACTCCCTGTCATCCAACTGTGAATGCTTTCATTTTTTATTGTAATAATTCATGAAAGAAAAATTTTCAAAGGGAACAGTCAAAGTTACACTCTAACCCAAATTCCTAGGGACTACTACCACTGTTGGGATATATCCTTTGAGATTTTACAATGAATATATAAGCTTCTATGATATATATATACATATATGTATATATTAGATAAAAACAAGATCATATTGTGCATATGGTTCTACTATTTCTCGTTTTCATTTAGTGAAGAAAAAAATTTATATTAGTTTCAGGTGTCCAATATAGTGATTCAGTAATCCTATACATTACTCCCTGCTCATCATGATAACTGTACTCTTGATCCCCATCACCTAGCTCACCCATCCCCCACCCTACCTCCCCTCTGATAACCATCAGTTTGTTCTCTATAATTAAGAGTCTATTTCTCAGTTTGTCTCTCTCCCTTCCCCCCCCCTTTGCTTGTTTGTTTTGTTTCTTAAATTCAACATATGAGTGAAATCATATGGTCTTTGTCTTTCTCTGACTCATAGTCTCTAGTTCCATCCATGTTGCAAATGACAAGATTTCTTTTTTTTTGTTGCTAAATAATACCACATCTTTATCCATTCATCAGTTGATGGCCACTTGGTCTACTTTCACATCTTGGCTATTGTAAATAATGCTGCTAAAAACATAGAGGGGTGTGTATCCCTTTGAATTAGTGTTTTTGTATTCTTTGGGTAAATACCTAGTAGTGTGATTGCAGGATCATAGGGTAGTTCTATTTTTAATTTTGTGAAGAACTTCCATTCTGTTTTCCACAGTAGCCACACCAGTTTGCATTCCCAACAACAGTGGAAGAGCCTGGGGCACCTGGGTGGCTCAGTTGTTAAGTGTCTGCCTTCGGCTCAGGTCATGATCCCAGGATCCTGGGATGGAGCCCCGCATCGGGCTCCCTGCTCCACGGGAAGCCTGCTTCTTCGTCTCCCACTCCCCCTGCCTGTGTTCCCTCTCTCGCTGTATCTCTCTCTGTCAAATAAATAAATAAAATCTTAAAAAAAAAACAGTGCAAGAGCGTTTCTTTTTCTCCACATCCTTGTCAACACCTGTTGTTTCCATGTTGTTGATTTTAGTCATTCTGACAGATGTGAGGTGATATCCCATGGTGGGTTTGATTTGCATTTCCCAGATGATCAGTGATGATGAGCATCTTTTCATGTGTCTGTTGCCCATCTGTATGTCTTCTTTGGAGAACTGTCTGTGATTGTCTTCTGCCCATTTTTAAATTGGATGATTTGTTTTTTGGGTGTTGAGTTGCATAAGTTCTTTGTATATTTTGGGTACTAACACCTTATTTGATACATCATTTGTAAATACCTTCTCCCATTCTGTAGGTTGCCTTTTAATTTTGTTGATGGTTTCCTTTGCTGTGCAGAAGCTTTTTATTTTGATATAGTCCCAGTAGTTTATTTTTTATTTTGTTTCTCGTGCCTCAGGAGACAAATTTAGAAAAAAGTTGCTATGGCAATGTCAGAGAATTTACTGCCTGTGTTCTCTTCTAGGCTACTTATGGTTTCTGTCCAAATTTAGGTCTTTAATCCATTTTGAGTTTATTTTTGTATATGGTGTAAGAAAGTGGTCCAGTTTCATTCTTTTGCACGTAGCTGTCCAGTTTTCCCAGCACCATTTGTTGAAGAAACTGTCTTTTTCCCATCGGATATTCTTTCCTGCTTTGTTGGAGATTAATTGACCATATAACTGTACATTTATTTCTGAGTTTTCTATTCTGTTCTATTGATCTATGTGTCTATTTTTGTGCCAGTACCATATTGTTTTGATTACTACAGCTTTGTAATATAATTTGAAGTCCAGAATTGTGGTGCCTCCAGCTTTGCTTTTCTTTTTCAAGATTGCTTTGGCTATTTGGGGTCTTTTGTGGTTCCATGCAAATTTTAGGATTGTTTGTTTTAGTTCTGTGAAAAATCCTGGTGGTATTGTGATAAGGATTGCATTAAATGTGTAGATTGCTTTGCATAGTATAGACATTTTTTAAGATTTATTTATTTATTTGAGAGAGAGCATACGCAAACAGGGAGAGGGACGGGGGATAGGGAAAGAGGAGAGAGAATCTCAAGTAGACTCCCCGTTGAGCACAGAGCCTGATGCAGGACTCGATCCTGTCACCATGAGATCATAACCTGAGCCAAAACCAAGAGTCTGACACCTAACCAACTGAGGCACCCAGGAATCCCTGGGTAGTATAGACATTTTAACAATATTTGTTCTTCCAATCCATGAACATGGAATGTCTTTCCATTTATGTCATCTTCAATTTCCTTCATCAGTGTTTTATAGTTTTCAGAGTATAAGTCTTTCACCTCTCTGGTTAGGTTTATTCCTAGGTATTTTATTATTCTTGGTGCAATTGTAAATGGGATTGTTTTCTTAATTTCCCTTTCTGCTACTTCATTATGGTGTATAGAAATGCAACAGATTTCTGTAGATTAATTTCGTATCCTACAACTTTACTGAATTTTTTATCAGTTCTAGCAGTTTTTTTGTGGAGTCTTTTGAATTTTCTATATATAGTATCATGTCACAGTAAATAGTGAAAGTTTTACTTCTTCCTAACCAATTTGGATGCCTTTTATTTCTTTTTGTTGTCTGATTGCGGTGGCTAGGACTTCTAGTACTATGCTAAATAAAGGTGGTGAGGGTGGACATCCTTGTCTTGTTCCTGACCTTAGGGGAAAGGCTCTCAGGTTTTCCCCAATGAGGATGATATTATTTGTCAGTTTTTCATATATAGGCTTTATTGTGTTGAGGTATGTTCCCTCTAAACTACTTTGTTGAGGGGCGCCTGGGTGGCTCAGTCGTTAAGCGTCTGCCTTCGGCTCAGGTCATGGTCCCAGGGTCCTGGGATCGAGCCCCGCATCGGGCTCCCTGCTCCGCGGGAAGCCTGCTTCTCCCTCTCCCACTCCCCCTGCTTGTGTTCCCTCTCTCGCTGTCTCTCTCTGTCAAATAAATAAAATCTTTAAAAAAAATAAAAATAAAAATAAACTACTTTGTTGAGGGTTTATGATGAATGGATGTTGTACTTTGTCAAGTGCTTTTTCTGCATCTGTTGAAATGATCATATGGTTCTCATTCTTTCTTTTACTGATGTGATGTATCACATTGATTGATTTGTGAATATTGAACCACCTTTGCAACCCAGGAATAAATCCCACTTGATCGTGGTGAATGATTTTTTTCAATGTACTGTTGGATTCAGTTTGCTAGTATTTTGTTGAGGATTTTTGCATCTATGTTCATCTAAGATATTGGCCTGTAGTTCTCTTTGTGGTGTTTTTATCTGGTTTGGTATCAGGGTAATGCTGTACTCATAGAGTGAATTCAGAAGTTTTCCTTCCTTTTCTATTATTTTTGGAATAGTTTGAGAAGAATAGGTATTAACTCTTCTTTAAACGTTTTGTAAAATTAGCCTGTGAAGCCATCTGGTCCTTGACTTTTGTTTGCTGGGAGTTTTTTGGTTTCTCATTCAATTCCATTCCTGGTTACCAATCTGTTCAAGTTTCCTATTTCCTTCTATTTCAGTTTTGGTAAGCTGTATGTTTCTAGGAATTTATCCATTTCTTCCAGGTTGTCCAATTTGTTGGCATATAGTTTTTCATAATATTCTTTTTTTTTTTTTAAAGATTTTATTTTAGGGGCGCCTGGGTAGCTCAGTTGGTTAAGTGACTGCCTTCGGCTCAGGTCATGATCCTGGAGTCCCTGGATCGAGTCCCACATCGGGCTCCCTGCTCAGCAGGGAGTCTGCTTCTCCCTCTGACCCTCCTCCCTCTCGTGCTCTCTCTCATTCTCTCTCTCGCAAATTAAAAAAAAAAAAAGTTAAAAAAAAAAAAAAGATTTTATTTTATTTATTTGACAGAGAGAGACACAGCCAGAGAGGGAACACAAGCAGGGGGAGTGGAAGAGGGAGAAGCAGGCTTCCCGCTGAGCAGGGAGACTGACAGGCTCGATCCCAGGACCCTGGGATCATGACCTGAGCCAAAAGCAGATGCTTAACGACTGAGCCACCCAGGCGCCCCATAGTTTTTCATAATATCCTGTTATAATTGTTTGTATTTCTGTGGTGTGTGTTGTTATTTTTTTCTCATTTGTAATTTTATTTATTTGGGTCCTTTCTCTTTTTGGGGGGGAGGGGTTGTCCTTTCTCTTTTTTTCTTGATAAGTCTGGCTAGAGTTTTATCAATTTTATTGATATTTTTTTTTCAAAGAACCAGCTCCTGGTTTCATTGGTCTGTTCTATTGGGTTTTTTTTTTAGTTTCTATTTCATTTATTTCTCCTCTAATTTTTTTATTATTTCCTTCCTTCTGCTGGTTTTAGGTTTTGTTTATTCTTTTTCCAGCTCCTTTAGGTATAAGGTTAGGTTGTGGTTACTTGAGATTTTTCTTGCTTCTTGAGATAAGCCTGTATTTCTATATACTTCTCTCTTAGAACCACTTTTGTTGTATCCCAGAAGTTTTGAGCCATTGTGTTTTCATTATCATTTGCTTCCATGTACTTTCTTATTCTTGTTTTATTTCCTGGTTCACCATTCATTGTTTAGTAGCTTGTATTTGTTCTTCCCAGATTTTTTCTTGTGGATAACTTCTAGTTTTCGTAGTGCTGTGGTCAGAAAAGATGCATGGTATGACTTCAATCTTTTTGAATTTGTTGAGGCTTGTTTTGTGGCCTAATATGTGATCTATTCTGGAAAATGCTCCATGTGCACTTGAAAAGAATGTGTATTCTGCTGTTTTAGGATGGAATGTCCTGAATATATCTGTTAAGTTCATCTGGACCAGTGTGTCATTCAAAGCCACTGTTAATTTGTGGATTTTCTCTTTGGATGATCTATCCATTGATTGATATAAAGGGGGTGTTAAAGGCCCCTGCTATTATTGTATTATTGTGGGTTAGTTCCTTTTGTTTGTTTTTAATTGTTTTATGTATTTGGGTGCTCCCAATTTGGGTGCATAAATATTTACGATTTTTATATCTTCTTGGAGTGTCCCCTTTATTATTATATAGTGTCATTCTTTGTCTCTTTTTACAGTCTTTGTTCTAAAGTCTAGTTTGTCTGATATAAGTATTGCTACTCCAGCTTTCTTTTGACATCCATTTGCATGATAAATATTTCTCCATCCCCTCACTTTCAATCTGCAGGTGTCTTGAGGTCTAAAATGAGTCTCTTGTAGGCAGCATATAGATGGGTCTTATTTTTTTATCCATTCTGTCACCCTATATCTTTTGATTGGAGCATTTAGTCCATTTTGTTCAGCTTGTTTAGTCTTCGTTACTCTGTCATCTAGGTCATTAATTCGTTCCTCTGCTTCTTCCAGCCTGCTGTTCATTCCATTAAGCCTGTTTCTTAATTTGTTTATTGAGTCCTTTATCTCTGCTCTGTTATTCCTTATCTCTGTGTTAATAGTCTCACTGATGTCCTCCACTTGATTCTCAAGTCCAGTGAGTATCCTTATGATAATTGCTTTAAATTCTCCATTAGGCATGTTACTTATATCTGTTTTGCTTACATCTCTGTCCATGGCCTTGTCCTGTTTGTTCATTTGGGACAAATTTCTCTGTCTTCTCATTTTGTCTAAGTCTCTGTGCCTCTTTCTGTGTTAGGAAAGTTAGCTACGTCTCCTGTTCTTGAGGGTAATGGCCTTCTGAAGAAGAGGTCCTGTAGTGCCTCCTGTACTGTGTCCGTTCTTCCCCCAGGGCCTGGTGCTTCAGGGAGTGTCTCCAGTATGTGCTGTGTACACTCTGCTTTTGTATTCTGGCCACTTTATCCTTTGTGCCAGTCACTGGCAGGGGCTCTTTTTGCCTGTCGTAGGCAGTGTTTGGTCCCTGGCCTGAATGTGGCATGTTTTAACTAGGTAAGCTCTGGCCTGCTTGCAAAATGAGACCTGTTGCCACCACCACTGGAGCCAAGGCCTCACAAAGCTCTCGGGTCAGGACACATGGTACTGGCAGGGGTTTGGGCCAGTCTTCTGGGAGAGGGGGCCAGCTGTGCTGGGATTGAGGCAAGTATTACTGGGGGGTGGGGCATTTCCAGTGCAAGATGGGCAGGGCTTGGTGTAAGCAAGTTAGGTAGTGAGTGTTGGTGCATTGTTGGTTCCTGCAGGTGGGTCTGTGTTTATGCTGAGGGGTGGGGGAGGGAAACAGTGCTGGCTAGTTCCTTTGTTCCCAGAGGGGTCTCTCTGGGAATGCTGTCTCTCTGGGACAGCTCTGAGATGAGCAACTAACCTCCCCACTGTATGCCCCAGGTGCTTTTCAGATTGCTGTTTCCATGCTGTGTGTCCATGGACTATTTGCTCTACCTTCTCTCCAAGAGCAGCCCTAATGTCCTTTGAGCTCTCCCAGAGCCAAGCACACTGACCTTTGAAACTCCAGGCTCTAAGCCTCGCTGGTTATAAGAACTCACAAAAGTCAGGCCCTCTTGCTTTCCAAGCCAATTGCTGTGGGAATTCGTTTAGCTCCTCTGAGATCTCCTGTGTGCTGGTCTATCTCTTGCACTTCTTCATGACTGCGGCTCTCTCCCCACCACAGCAGCCACTACCCATTTTTCTCCCAAGCCATGTGTCTCTGCACTTCCTACCTTCTTCGATGTGGCCTCTTCTCCACATTTGGGTGTGGAGTTTGTTCTGCCAGTCTTATAATCGATTTCTGGGGTATTTAGGATGATTTGATAGTTATCTAGTTGTATTTGTGGGACAAGGCAAACCTAGGGCCTCCTACTCTGTCACCATCGTCCCCTCCAAGAAAAATATTTTTTAAATTACCTTTTCCTTTTTAATGGTTACATGGCATTGTAGTTTAAACGATTTTTAAAAAGTTAATCTCTTACTGATTTAATTACCTATTTCAGCTTTTTAATATTATGAGCAATTGAAAATGAATATCCTTTACCCAATTTTCTGTTTATTCTTTAGCACATATCCCTAGAAATAGCACTATTAGTTCTAAGAGCCCACATATTCTAGTGCACATTGACAGATTTTTCTCTAAAGTTTGGACAATTTTCACTCCCTCTAACATTGAATGAGAGTGCCAGTTTCTCTCCACCCTCCCAATAAATGGACATTATCACTATATTGACATTTACCAACCTGATAATGTTAAAATGTCATTTTACATGTTTTTGCATGTAATTTCCTGTGAATTGAGCATATCCTTATGTTTACTGACTTTGTTCATGCTTAATTCTGAGAATTTCCTCTTCAAGCCCTTTGACTATTTTTCCATTATTTTTTTTCTAATGAGTTGTTCATCTTTTTCTTAATGATTTAAAAAACTCTTTATACATCAAATATATTTATCAGAATTGGGCTGGGGAGGACAGAAACCCAAATATAAATGATCATAAGCAAAGGGAAATTTTTGGCAAACATAACTACAATGCAGAAGGTACACCATGGTGCCAGTTTCAGGAGTGACGGGCACCAGGAAATGGACTGGCACCAGGACTTTCTCTGCATCTGTCTGCCTTACCTCAGATTTTCTTCTGCGCATTATCTTAATTCTCCTTATTTCTTGTTAATATAAACAATGCTGCATGAAGAACTTGGTTCATAATTTATACAGTTGGCCAACAATTTCTGCAGGAAAAATTTCAAGAAACGCAACTGTAGAGTCATAAAAAAAAAACAAAAAACAAAAAAAACCCATTTTGAATGTTAATAGATATTGCCAGGTTGCCAAGAAGGCTGTATTCTCCCAAATGTCCTGTAAGTTTGCCTTTTTTCCCAACAGCTCATCAGTATGAAATAATTTTAATGTTTTTATCCTCACCATTTTGGAGTCTTGACTGTATTCTTAACCTACCTATACCTCAGTCCCCAGTTTGTAAGGTGGGGCTGATAATAGCATCTACTCATTTTTATGAATATCAAGTTAGTTAATATATAAAAGAACTCAGAGCAGTGTCTGGCACATTGTAAACGCTATATGTGTTTGTGATTATTATTTTCCTTGACAATATGTGGCTCCATCTCTATCATTCTTATTACTTTTTCAGTCATGATGAACTATTATGGGCCTTTCATTTAGCAAAGTTAAAAAATTATACCTTTTAATATTTTGTTCTGTTTTCTTCTTTAGTAGGACCAAGTATATGTTCTTTACTATTTTTTATAATTATCATCTTCTTATAGTCTTAATGCCTTCATTCTTTTTTTCCTAATATATTCTATTGTCTTATCCCTTCTTTTTCACAGAACCCACGTTTTATTTTCTTTCAGAGCATGGAGAATTTTTTAAAATTTTTTTATTAAGCTTTTTATTTTAATTCTAGTATAGTTAACATAGAATATAACGTACAATATAGTGATTCAACAATTCTATACATTACTGAGAGCATGGAGAATTTTGATTATAAAATTGCCTTGTTTCCTTGAATAATTCTTCCATAAACTAAGCATTTAGGTAATTATTTATGACAAATTGCAAACAAAATTAGAATTGCAAAAAAAAATGTGGAGATAAAAATATAATTTAAAAATTGAAGAAAAGTAGAAAAATATCATAAATTTCAATGAAACAGTTACACAGTCAATGATTATCAACTCTGGTTCCTCATGTTTTGTCATAGAACATCCTTAACCTAGATTTTGCTTATTTTATACTTCTCTTCCAATGTGTTTTTTTCCTACTTTGTGACATCCATTTATCATACTGGATCCTTTCCATTATCATTAATCCTTCAGTATTGACAGTTACATCCAGACCCTTTGGTTGCCCAAAAACACTGTGAATGGATTTTTCTTGACTTTCTTCCCTTTTCCCTGGAAACTGTTTTTCTCCATCTTAGATAAAGTTTCTGTTGATATCTTTTTCAAAAAAAGTTTTTATTTACTTAAGTAATCTCTCTGCCCAAAGTGGGACTTGAACATATGACCCTGAGATCCAGAGTCATATGATCTTCTGACTGAGCCAGCCAGGTGCCCCGATGTCTAACATACATATGAAAATGTGCACAGATTATAGAGATAAAGCTCAGTGGATTTCTATAAGTTAAACACAAGTAGCATTCAGATCAAGTAAACAAAACATGACCAGAGCTATGGAATTCTCATGTTCCAGCACTGACCCCTCCCAAGGTAAAAACTATCTTCGCTCCTAACCTTATAGATTAAGTTTGCTTATATTTGAGTGTTACATGCATTGTAACATAAAGTATAGAATCTTTTGCTGAAGATTATTCTATTGTATGAAAAAACACAACTTATCCTTTATACTGTGGATGGACATTGAGTTTGTTTGGAGCCCTCATTCTCTTAGGACCCTCAAGTTGTTTTCAGTCTGTTGCTGTTATAAACAGTGTTGCAGTGAATAACCTCAGTTATGTTTCATTGTCGCCTATGAAAATATGTTTTTCAAATGTAAGAATATATAGTATTTAGAAGTGGGAATCCTAGGTTCAGAGAGTATATGCATTTGTAATTTTCCCTTACAAGCAACCTTGCCCTACTGCTGGAAGATTCTTTACTTCTGAAATCCATTCATCTCTTGGCTGCCTGAAGTCCATCAACAGGTAGTTCTCTCAGGAAGGACTCATGGGAACAATATTTCCTGAGTTCTTGCAAGATCAAAAATTTTTCTTGAGCTTTTATTCTTTCAAACATAGCTTGGATAAATAGAAAAATCCTTGACTCAAACTTTGTTTTGCTTTTTTGTCTTTTTGTCTGACTGTTGCTATAGGTAAAACTGAGACTTCATTTATTTTTTTCCTGAAACTCAATTACTTTACTAGAATATGTTTTAGTGCTAGCCATTCTGATATTTTAATATGTAGATTTAAATCCTTAATTCCAGGAAAATTTTCTAGAATTTTATTTTTAAATATTTTTCTATTCATGATTTGGGGTTTTTTCTTTTGGGGTAACCAGTTAAATATGTTGCATCTCCTTAGTCTATCTTTCATAGCTATCATTTTCCTTCCAGATCATTTTTAATAGTTTTATTGACAAACAATTCATATACCATTAAATTCTTCCAGTCACAATTCAATAATTTTAAGTATATTCAGAGAGTTGTGCAACCATCACACAATCAATTTTAGAATTTTTATCACCCCCCCAAAGAAACCCCATATTGATTAGCAGTCACTCCCCATTCCTGCATGCCCCCCAGCCTGAGGCTAGCTTCTGTTAATCTACTTCTTGTCTCTATGGATTTGCCTATTTTATACATTCCATATAGATGCAATCATACAATATGTGACCTTTTGTGAATTGCTTCTTTCACTTAGCCTAATTTTTCAAGGTTTATCCTGTTGTAGCATGTATCAGAACTTCGTTCCTTGTTATCAATGAATAGTATTCTATTGTATGGAAGTACCACATTTTGTTTATCCTTTCATTAGGTGATGGGCATTTGGGTTGTTTCCACTGTTTGGCTATTATGAATCATACTGCTGTGAATATTCATATATAAATTTTTGTGTGGATTGTGTTTTTATTTCTCTTGGGTATATACCTAGGAGTAAAACAACTGGGTCATATGGCTGCTCTGTGTTTAACATTTTGAGGAACTGCCAAACTGTTTTTCAAAATGACCACACCATATTTTATTCCCACCAATATGTGATGGTTCCAATTTCTCTAAATCCTTGCTAACACTTGTTATTATCTGTCTTTATTATAGCCATCCTAGTGGGAGTGAAAGATATCTTATTGTGGCTTAAATTTGCATTTTCCTGATGGTTCATGATGTTGAGTATCTCTGCACGTGTTTATCAGTCATGTGTATATCTTCTTTGCAGAAATCGCTATTCAAATCTCTTGTCCATTTTTAAATCAAGTTATTTGTCTTTGTATTATTGAGTTGTAAATGTTCTTTGTGCATTCTGGACACAAGTCACTTGTCAGATATATGATTTACAAACATTTTCTCCCATTCTGTGACTTGTCTTTTCACTTTCTTTAGGGTGTCTTTGGAAGCACAGAAATTTTAATTGATGAAGTTCTGATTTATCTATTGTATTATTCTTTAGCTTGTGCACTTGGTGTTCTATCCAAGAAGCCATTGCCTAACTCAAGATCATGAAAATTTACTCCCATGTTCTTATAGGAGTTTTATAGTTTTACCTCTTACATTCAGGTCTATAATCCATTTTATGTTAATTTCATTTTATGGATTGAGGTAGGGGTCCAGCTTCATTCTGGGTGGTCAGTCGGTTCAGCATCCGACTCTTGATCTCATGAGATGGAGGGTCATGAGATTGTGCCCCCACATGGAGCTCTGTGCTGGTCATGGAGCCTACTTAAAAAAAATAAATGAATAAAAGAGTTGAGATGGATAAAAATGAGGACTGTAAAAACTACTTTAGAATTGATGATTAAGAAGTCAATACTGCCTTCAAGAATTCAATTTTGGGGGGTGTCTGGCTGGCTCAGTAGGAAGAGCTTGTGACTCTTGATCTCAGGGTTGTGAGTTTGAACCCCATGTTGGGTGTAGAGATTACTTTAAAAAAATTCAATTTTGGTTCATCAAGAAGAGTGGAAGCTAATGTCATTATACTGGAGATTCGATCATGAGTATATAAAAATAGCAAGTGCAGAAGTAAAAGAGAGATAAAATTGGAGAGTTAGTGGTATGATAGAAGAAAAGAGAAGTTGTATTTTTCTCCCAAATGAAAAGGATTTTACGTGTTTGTAAAGAAAGGAAAAAGCCATGGGGGAACATGAGATTGAGGGTAAGGGAATGGTGGAGAAGCAAAGAGGAGAAAGTTGTTTTCCCAGTGCCAGGGAAATTTTGCACAAGAGTTAAGAGGAGAATAGAATATACCCCCTGGGTAGGAGAGAGAATGCTACCATTAGATGAGCAGGGAGCCTCTTCCTTCTGGATCAGAGGGCAGGATGAAGAATTGCATGTGAATACAACTGGAGAAGAGGATGCCACCCGAGGGAGTTCCTGTGAGATGCCCTGGCTCTTCTCAGGAAAACTAGAATTTATTGTGGGAATTTCTAGGAATAATAAAAGATGAATAGAAGTACTGAAGAGCCCCTGCAGAGGCTCCTTCAAGTTGCATGAATCTGTAACAGGCCCACTGGTTATATTTTCATGACCTCTCCAGGAACACTCTCCATGAGAAGTTGGATTAAGGAGCTAATCTAGGTTTAGTCATTGTCTTGGCTCCAGCCAAGGGCATTAAGTGAAAAGCATGTTAGTGAAGTCAGCATTAGCGTGGATAAAAGCATCTTTGGCTAGTGATCTATTATAGTATTCTGAATCCTGACCCTGACTCTTCAACAAAAGGGAGGTGTCCCCCATAGTAATTCTGCAAAGAGAATCACCAGGAATCTAACCTTCCTTGTGTCCCACTCCCTGTTGTCAATCTTATTGTAATGAAATGAGTACAGATTTGTCAGATATTGCTTTGAATATATGTCTTAGGTTTGCAGGATTGGCCACTGAATTTGGAAATCATTTATCTGCATCAGTAATTCTGATTAAAGTTCAGCATGTGTGTGTAGTTGGGGGTTAAGTCAAACTCTCTTTAGGGGGAGGAAAAAGGAAAAAAATGTATTGTCCATTGGTCATGGGAAAAGGCAACCCTCTCATGGTGGGTGTCACCACTGGAAGACAGAGGTAATGGCTGCCCAGGAGACAATGAGGTTTTAAATGAAGCAAGTTAGAGAAATGTTTTCCTTTGCAATAACTAACAAAAGGAAAGTACAGTCAAAAAAAGGAAAGCACAATCAAGTCTTATTTTAACTGGTCAGCGATAGACATATCTATGAAGCCGCTGTGCAAATGTAGGAAAGGGGGTCGTCACGCAGCATTATATTGTGCTTTTTTTGGTCATATATATTGATATAGTGTACTCACTAGTGACTGTAATATATTTGGATATATGTATATCCAAGTAATAGGTAGATAGATAGTTAGATAAATAGATATCCCAGAATGAATATATATTCAAATATATATTACTTTTTCCTTCTTCTCAAGCAAAATAGAAAAACCCAGAATGAATATAAACGTATTCTTATATAAATGTATTCATTCTGGGCTTTTCTGTTTTGCTTGAAAAGAGGAAGAACCTAATTGTTTTTACTTCATCCCAAACACCAGGAGTATTGTTGGCTCATCTCTGATACTCATCCAATTATTGCAGTCACCAGTCTGGATGCAGTGGTACCCAGGAAGATATTTTCCCTCATACACTCCCTTATCTCTAACAGAGGATTCACTGGAATAAATTAAACCGAGAATGTGAAGTATTGTGAGGTTTATCTGCTATTTATTGCTGTGTAACTAACAGTCCACTCAAACCTTAGTGTCTTGAAACATCTATAATTCATTATTTGCCATAATTTTGCTGTTGGCTGGCATAGCTGGGTGGCTGTTGTTCTCCATTTGGGCTCATCTGGAGTTGCTCAGGCAGCTGTAGCCACTTGGAGGCGTGAATGGGGCTGGGTGATTCAAGATGGCCTCACATACATGTCTAGTGGTTGGTGCTGGCTCTCAGCTCCCCATGGGGTTCCTAGAAGGGTAGCTGGACCTCTTTGCATGGTGGCTTGGGATTCCAGGAGTGCGAAGTGAAGCTGCAAAGCTTACGGCCTAGGCTCTGGCACCCACACAATGTCACTTATACCTCATGCTGTCGGTCAAAGACAAGCATAAAGCCAACCCAGGGTCACATGTGGGAGCAGACAGGGGCGCCTGGGTGGCTCGCTTGAGCACCCGACTCTTGATTTTGGCTCAGGTCATGCTCTTGGGGTGGTGGGATCGAGCCCCACCTCAGGCTCCACGCTCAGTGGGGGGTTCTGCTTGAGATTCTGTCTTCCTGTCCCTCTGCCCCTCCCCCCACTCGCTCTCTCACTCTCTAAATAAATAAAATCTTTTTTAAAAATGTGGGAGCATCCTGAACTGCCACTTACTGATGAGACCAATGGTAAAGATTCTGTGGACGTCTCTAACTCCTCACAAAGGGATTAAACACAATTCCATCTGTAAAATGCGTACTGGTGCATCTGGCCCAAAGCAAATCATTTCAAAAGGTTAATTGCTGCTATTGTTTTATTAGCTTTTCCCTCCTGAATAAAAAGCACTTTTCCTGGGTAAGGAATAAGGGAGTTTTTCTTTAGATAAACTGGAAATGGATCAAAATATGTAAGACAAAAAAAATATGTAAGACAAAAGTACTAAACAACCCATATAGGATTCTTTGAATTAGTATTAAATGCCTGAGCATATATGTCATATACGAATTTGAGGTGTTTCAGAGAAAATATTTGGTTGGCATGTGAGTAATTTGATAGACCTAGGGTAAGAAGAAAACAAAAGAAAATTTAAAATGGTATAAAATTTTAAAAGTGTCCCACTTACAAAGTTCTGGGGACATAAAAAGTATTACCCATCCCCAACCCTCCCGCCTTATACTTTGCTGGATTGTTGATCTTTCACTCCATCTTCTCTTCTATTGCTTTCTCAGGAATTAGAGAATAAAATCCCCTCATAATGTTTCTCAGTAGTGCCACCAATCCAGATGAAGACGGGGAGGCGGCAGAGTCTCTCAGATGTTCGGTAGGTGCTTACAATTCTGTAATACTCCACAGGGGAAACTTGACATTTCAAAAATGGTGAAAATTTGAGCTACCGAATACCTGGTGGCGTACTTGGGGGGCCCCAGGAAGACTTATGCTCTTTTGTCACAGTGAAATGAAGCACTTCCTCGGGCAGGAAAGTGCGGGAGCTAAATTGTTTTCACGATAATGGCAGTTGTTAAAAAGCCATTCACCCACCTCAGCCCACTTTGTATTTGTTGCTCTTGCACAGAACGGCCTAGGATTGACGGGAAACTGCACTGGGGCCAATGACCTAAATTTGGGCTCTCACTTTGGCCTTTCTGGCCTTCCAACTAGTTCCTTAGGAATAATGGAGTTAGTAAGCAAGATGCTCTAGAAAGTGAGATTTTATTCCTTCAGTATAGGATTTTAGATAAGGAAGGTACTCTGAGGAAATCTTTGTTGTCTTCTCTGCCAGCAACTATTCCCAAACACTCCGCAAATGTATCTACTTGCTTTGGTAAAATATTCCAGCGAATGAGGACTATTAGAGCTTCCTTGGCACTGCATTCCCAAACATTCTGAACCCTTTGGACACCAGGATGAAGCTTTGATATCTGCATTATCTGGCTCTCTTTCTTCCTTAAAAAAAACGTAGCCTTACTCAAAACAAAGGTTGCAACCCTCCACAGCTCTCTTTCTCTCCATGGCAGCTCATCATACTTTACATTAGAAAGATCTTACAGACTTTAGGGACCAAGTCTGACGGGCCCATTTCATGGTTTAAGTGGTGCATCTAAATAATACCCCTTTCTGGGGATGACTGTGAGATTTGACACTGTCACCCTTAACCGGGTTAGTTAGGCAGAAATATCTTCCAAAGACAGATGCTTCTGTTTTCATGGCTACTTGGTATCCTTTTTGTTCTAGGGTTTTGGGGTCTACCAATTACATTTTCATCCAATCTCATGACTTCCCACCTCTTCCCCTCCACAGCTGCCAGAATTGTATGCTTTTGTTGAGGATTTTAATAAGGACAGCAAGAAATCAAATCTCCTAAAAACTCACCGTATTTCACCTAGTGAAGCTCAGAAAATGCTTAGTCAAAATGTGAATGCCATGTCATTCACCAGTGGAACTGATGATGTGAAGGGAGAACACCTCCAGCCTGTTTTCGTGTGCAAGGTGGTGAGAAAAGAAGAGGAGAAACCAGACTCTATGACCCAACTGCTGTACCGAAGCTTGTTGACCAGCTCACTGTCTCCGGTGGAGAGACTCACCAGATCCCAGCAGAGGCTCTTTCAATGTGGGATTCCTCCTCCTGCACACACTTTTCCCTATGAGATTCTCATCGATCACTCCAAATCTTTGTCACCAGTCCCCGTCCCCATAGACGAGAAGACTCAGAGTGCCAACATATTACACATGCTCGGCATTTCCAGGATCAGGCCAGAAAATTTTATCTTTGAAGACAAAATTGCTAAGTACTTCTTAGTTGATCCAGGTAATCTAAACAGATGAGGCTCTTTGGGGGGAAATTCGTGGAAATCTTACTGCAAGGTTTATTTAGGTTATGAGAGCCAAAATAGGCAAATGGTGACCCATGGGAATCTTGCAGTCCTGGGACTCATGGCTGAAGTGCCTGCTGCCTACAGCGCCAATGTGGGGCAGAGAACAGAGACCCGAACATTCCAGGGTCCAGTCTCAGGTCTAGTCTTGCAAAGGAGTATTATGGATGTGGTACTTAAAGTCACCTTTATAAAATTAGCTAGTTAAACTTGGACCCTAAGTGACCCGTAACTATTATGAACTTAGCTAAATATTTACTGAATAATGGCTTATTTTTCTTAACTATCTTTGCTTTAGTGCAATTGAGAGGGGTATTTTTAGATATTTTTTCAGGAACCTTTACTCCTTCTTTACTGATACATCTCTACAAACAACAAAAAGAAACTCCTCCCTTCATTTCTCACACTTTAATAGGAAGATGATCCTTAAAAAACAGAGACTATTCAGAGAAAGTTAAAAATATATAAAATATATGATGGTGAGTTTCAATGAGAAGGGGGTGTCTTATAAGGTCTTCATTTTCCTTAATTTGAGGGAGGTAATAATTTGTCATTCTATGTAGCTGTAAAAAAATAGATTAAGTCAATGACATAAAATATTTGAAACTTCCTGAAGTAGGTTCTTGACTCAAGATAAAACCATTTGCACAGCAAATATTTTGACAGCACCATTTTTATACTAAAAGTAGTAGGAGAGGTAGAGGAACAAATTCAAAGGCATAGATTGATTACTGTGCTCACATTTGGTCCAAGATGCTGGAACAGTCTTTGCTGTAACTCCCCACACTAATGTCTTGACAGAATCTAATGCAGGTTTTAAATCCCTTTGATAGAGTTATACTTTGTGTGTTCTGGAACCCAGGCAGAAGTAGAAATCAGGGCAATTATAAGAATGACCTAGATAATCCACAGAAGTGCATAAGGTAAAGTCTGGGACCAGAGAGGAAAACACATGGAAAGTATTAGGAATCAATTCGTACTGCCAAAGAGCCTATTGAAAAAGTACTGAGGGCTTTGGATGTTTGATAGGATGTTTATGGTTTTGCCATCCCACAGGAGCCAAATTGTCCTTTCTTCCCAACGCATGGCTTGCCTCCTGGCTACCTAACTTCTAGAGGTCTCTCTTGTGGCCTTCCAGACTCTGTCGGAGTTTCTTCTCTGTCTTCATGACTTCATTTCCTCAGATCCTATAGGTAGAATTTCAAGTACATATCCTGTCTATTCAAGGAATATGCGTGAAGCCAGGTAGGCATCCATATGAAGAATATCCAGTAATTTCTTAGGTTTAATTGGTATTGCAGCAATTCATCTTTTATTCTCTTATATTGCCCAGTATTACTATCATTTTATCAGCCAGCCAGTCCCTAAAGTATTCGCAGCCCAGGAGAACTTTAGGACTCTTGGTATATCAAAGAATATTATAGAACATATGCTTATTAGCACCAAACACTGGGGAAAGAAAAGAGAATGGGCGTTGCCATTTTGTTCTTCTATCATACCAGCTCCTCTTGCTCAGGCTAAATTCTGTAGGACCATGTAGGTTAGGAATGTGTTTGACCAAAAATGACAGAGAAACCAAATAAAGATTATTTTTCTTATACACTTAGAAGTCTGGAAGTAGGCAGACAAGTTTTGGAGCAATGCTTTTTGATATTGTCAAGGACCCAGGCTCCACCAACTTTTTGTGTATGGCTTTTGTCTTCATGGCCAAAGGATGTCTCCTTCACCTCCAGGTACTATGGCCACATTCCAGGCAGGAAAAGGGGCTAAGACGAAGGGCCACATTGGCTACTTCTGTCCTCTTTTAATAGGGAAGTAAAACTTTCTCAGAACCCTCCTCCTCCAGTGACTTCTCCCTACATCTCATTGGTCAGAATTGTGTCCAATAGTCACCCTTTACTGCATTGAACTCTTAGCTTTTTACCCTCTGTAGTAGAGGAAGGCAGAAGAGGATTGCAATGGATGTGCAGTGAGCCAACCTATAGTATCTACCATAGATCACAACATAAAGCTCTGTAGTAATCAAAATCATCAACTCTGTGGGCTTCTCTTGTCAAATATCCCTTTCCTTCCTTCTATAACCAGATCTTCCAATGCCAAGCCTGCCAAGATCTTGTCAAACTCCCTGACACTTGGTAATTGCCCTTAAGGAGACACTGTTGACTACCAATGTTCAACACCAGTAGCTTGCTCCAGTATCTGTTCCACTAGGGAAGGTATGAACTCAAGGAACAGTCCCTGGTCCCAGTCTCCTATTTCAGACATGTACAGAATATATACCGAAACTCAGGCTCTTGCAGGACAGGGATGGAGGCCTGATTGGCACAGGGGCCATATCTGGACCATAGCTGACCTGCTCAAATATCACCATACAGGGAGAATGATAAGAGAGAATTAAACCAGCCTTCCTGCTTGTTTGCTGTACCCATTGTTCTCCTTGTACTCCTCACACTCATCTCCTTGACTCTGGCTTCTGGTTTTATACTCAAGTCTCTGCCTCAGGCCTTGCTCTTTTTTTTGTTCTTTTTTGGGGGGTGGTGGTGGTTTACATTTTAGGTAGTCATTAAGGAAACTGAAAGGAAGGGAAAGGAAAATGCTGAGTAGGAGAATATGCAGTGTATCTTGGCCTGACTTTCCATGGTTCATTGGCTTCTTGAAGGGATTGTAATTACTAGTGACACCTGAAGTTGGTAGGTCCTGAAAGAGTAGCTAGCCACTGCCTTTTATACCCAGGGCTTACACCAGCATCTTGGAAGAAATGACACTAGCAATCTATGTACTTCTGACTAATCTTTGTCCTTGTTTTAAGCCCTCATTACGATCCTTATCTCCTCCGTCTTGATCTTGGTGCTCTGTAGATCTTTCCATTTGTCCATTATTAGTATCCAGGCACTGAATTGGGAGCCCCTCCACCTGCTATGGCCCTGCAGTGTCCACTCCAGCCCAGTTAGCCAGGCCCACCCAGTTTCCCATTTGGAGGAGGGCTTTAGATCAGATGAACACCATAAGTGCCCACTTCATTTATAAAGCTCTAGAAACAGCTTTCTACCAGAAGGGAGAAGGAAACTCAAGTTCATCAAAGGTTCATTCTGTCCATGAAGCATCTCTGAATAACTGAAGGTTAAATAACAGCTTCATGTAATTCTTTGAAAATATGATTCTTTGCAGAAAAACAATTCATGGATCTAAGGGATCTGGAATGGAGATACTACAAGGGGCTTGTGTCGTGGAAGCACAGTACTTTAGATTCATTCATAGACATAAATTACGTCAGTGAGAAGAGATTTGTGGCAAACAAGCAGATGCCTGGTGTCATTTACCCCCCTGTAGTTCGTAGGTCTTTAGTCATTTACCCTCAAATTGATTATCTAAAAAAAAATGCAGCTTCTTCTTAAATAAAATATGTAGTTTATTAAATGTTTTGGATGTGGATTTTGTTTTTGAGAACATTGAACTTATATGTGAAAAGTAAAGAAGCAGATGGAACATAGGAACAGAGTCTATACGATATTCATGTAAAGTCCAAAATTGAACCATTAATATAGAGAACAAGATTCAGATTGATCTGCTTATATAAGACCAGGTTTGGACCAGTGAAGCCCATCTGGACCAGGGCTGAGGTAAATCTAGATCATGTGAAAAGTAAGGGCACCTATGAAGAACAACTACCAAGCAAGACTAGCTCTTTAAAATGTTCTACGCACATGAAGAAGTGTATTATCATTTTTAAAAAGTTGGTAAATTCAACAAATCAAAGAATTTCAACAAATCAAAGAATCTGAGGATGTAGAGATCAATCTGAGAACTTAAAAATAATACGTTAACTGCTTAAAGACATGAGGAAGGAAGTAGTATTTACAAAACAAGAACAGGAAGATTTGGAAAAAAAAAACAAATTGGAAATCTTGAAAGTGAAACATATAATTATTGAAAGTAAAACAATAATCATAATAACCCTCAATAAATTATCACAATGGTATACTGGATGTATCTTAAGAGAGGGGATTAACGACTTGAAAGAGCACTGAGAGAGAAGTTTCTAGATCATGGCGCAATAAGACCAAAGGAGCAAATTCTGAAAGAAGGATCGTGGAGGGTAGAATGAGAAGTTTAGAAGTCTAGCCAGTGGAAGATGCAGAAGAAAATAGGGTGAACGGCGATGTTTGAAAATGAAATGACTGATAATTTTCCGGAAATGATATGAATGAAAACTTGAATGGAAAACCTCACTGAATGATTGGCAAGAAAATAAAAATAACTCTCTACCCAGAAACACCGTAGCATAACTGCACCACAGTAAGCAAGAAAGGAAAATACAGAGAGAATGATGAAATGCACACACACAAGTGACAGATCAACAGCGGAGCTTCTGTTAACAGCACACTTCAGAGGGCGATGGTGTCACATACTCAAAATGCTGAAGGAAAACACCTGGCAGCCTGAAATTCACCAGCCAGCCAGATGTTCTTCAAAGAGCAGGGTTAAAATAAATACATTTTAGAAAAATGTAAAAGCCGAAACTGTTTACCACCCACAATCTCTTACTGAAAAAACCACTAGCAAAGTATGTACTCTAGCAAGAACTGGGAGGAGTGCAAGAAATAATGGTGAACAAATAAATGATCAATAATATATGTGTCTGGTTGTGTAGATACTAAAATATAATTCTGGAATCGAGTTCCTGATATTTTATTTAGAAAATATGCTTCCATTTGGGGCGCCTGGCTGGCTTATTCGGAGGAGTAAGCAACCCTTGATTTGGGGGTTGTAAGTTCGAGCCCCACGGTGGATGTAGAGATATTTAAAAATAAAATCTTTTAAAAAAATTTTTAAAAGAGGGGTGCCTGGGTGGCTCAGTCGGTTGAGCATCTGCCTTCGGCTCAGGTCATGATCCCAGGGTCCTGGGATCGAGACCCGTATCGGGCTCCCTGCTCAGGGGGTCTGCTTCTCCCTCTCCTCCTGTTTATGCTCTCTGTTGCTATCTTTATCTCTCTCTCTCTCTCTCTCCCAAATAAATAAATAAAAGCTTAAAATAAAATAAAATAAGATAAAAACATTTTTAAGAGAAAATTTGCCTCAATTTAAGTTTTTATTCTGCAGTTTCCTATTTTGGCACTATTTTTTAAAATCAGATTTTGCCTTCAGCATACTGAATAGCTTCAGCAGGAGATACTGTCTAGAAATGGGCATGAAGGGGTTTTCTAGGGTGCTCGTAATATTCTGTTTTTTCATCTGTGTGCCCAAGTGTGTTGAGCGTGCAAAAATTCCCCCAGCTATGTACTCACAACTATAAACTTTTCTTCATGCATGTTATAGTTTTTTGAAAGAAGTTTTCTTCATGCATGTTATAGTTTTTTTTAAAAAGTTTTAAAAGTTGTCTGACCTTCATACAATGAATTGGGGGGGCTCATCTTATGTGTGAAGCCATCACTATTTAAATATTGGAAATATTTATTCTTTAAAATCTAGCTAGCGCTCAGCTATAAAACCACCTAGTCCGGACATCTTTCTTCCCATTTTTACTATGAAAATATTTAAAGTCATAAAAATAAATAAAATTGTGTAATAAACGTACACATACTCATCACCTAGATTCAACATTTATTAAGATTTTCCCAATGCGGGGCGCCTGGGTGGCTCAGTCGGTTAAGCATCTGTCTTCAACCCAGGTCATGATCCCAGGGTCCTGGGATGGAGTCCCACATCTCCCACATCGGGCTCCCTGCTCAGCAGGGAGCCTGTTTCTCCTCTCCCTCTGCCCCTACCCTTGCTCATGCTCGCTCTGTCTCACACGCTTTCTCTCTCTCTCTCTCTCTCAAATAAACAAAATCTTAAAAAAAAAGAGAGAGAGATTTTCCCAATGCTTAGTTCATCTATTCCTTTTGTTATTGTGTCTGCGGTGTCTGCTGCAGTATTTTAAAGATTTTATTTTATTTTTTAAGATTTATTTACTTATTTATTTGACAGAGAGATAGAGAGAGCCAGAGAGCACAAGAGGGAGGAATTGCAGAGGGAGAGGAAGAAACAGACTCCCTGCTGAGCATGGAGCCCAATGTGGGGCTCAATCCCAGGCCCCTGGGATCATGACCCAAGCCAAAGGCAGACGCTTAACCGACTGAGCCATCCAGGTGCCCCTTTAATAAGCTTTTTAAAAAATTATAATATCACACAGAAAATCACAAGTTTAATGAATTATAGCACACTGAACATACCCATGGAAACAGCCCAGGTCATGAAATAGAACATGGCCTACAAGCCCCTCTCCTAATCATGACTCCATCACACCTGCCCTCCAGAGGTGACCAGTGTGTACCTTAGATTCACTTTTGTCTATTTTTGCACTGTTTTATACAAATGTAAACACACATTTGAACATGTATACAACAGATTCTCTGGTATCTGGCTTCTTTGAGCATAATGTTTGTAAGATGCATCTATGATCTGTATGTAGTTAGCAGTCATTTTCATTGCTGTTCAGTATTCAATTGTATGAATATAGCCTGATTTATTTATCCAGTCTGCTATTGATGAACATTTGGGTCATTTGCAGTTTTGGGTTATTACAAAAAAGGCTTTGCAATACCACTGGCCGTTAAGCAAGATTTGGTTGCTAGAGAAGACTCACAGGACCCGAAGTCTGAATGCTTACAAGTCTCCAGTTTATTGCAGGAAAAGGATTTATTATGGCAAAGCAGTAAAGTAAGGATATGCGTCACAGATGACAGCAAGGGGTACAGAGGGACCAGACGGAGGCTCAAATTGTCCTCCCTCTGTAAGGACCATACTGGACACACTCCTTTTCTCCATTCAGGAATCAATGTGTGCATGGAACGCTTTAGAATCAGGGAGCATGAACTGGAGTCTCAATTACTTTTTACATTTTATTGGTCAAGTAGGCGTATTCCTGCTCCATAACCAGCAACTGCTAGTCTCATGGAACCAGGTGAGAATCGTCAATATCACTCATCAATAAACCATGTTGATAAGGTGGTACAAACCACCCCCAAACTTCTCAGACCTATGGTTACAAAGCCACAATATAAATCAGTAGTTTTCATGCCACAGTAGGTTGTGATGCAGGACATTTAGCAAAAGAGCTCAGGCTAATTCTAGGCCTGCTGGAATTAACCCGCACAGCACTTTTGCTATGAAGTTATTTTGATACACATGCACACACTTCTCTTGGGTGGAATTGCTAGATTTCAGAGTCTGAAGATATTCAACTTTAGCAGATAATGCAAAACATTTTTCCAGAGTTGGTGGTACCAATTTACAGTTCTAGCAGCAGAGTATATGAAGTCTCACTGCTTTCTAAGACTATATTGTTGTCCCAAGTTTTAGTCATTCTGGTAGGTGTAGTGATATCTCACTGTATTTTTATTAGAATATTCCTGCTTACTTGCAAGGTGAGCCCCTTTTCATGTGCTTACTGGTCAGCTTTTTGTTATTGTGTTGCCCTTTTTTCTAACTGCTTTGTCAGAAATCTTCATTCTGATATGAGTTCTTTTGTACATGTATTTCAGATACCTTCTCCAATTCCCTACATTGCCTTTTAATTTTCTTAGTAGTATCTTTTGTCAAACAAATTCCTAATTCTAATGGAGTCTAGTTTATCAGTCTCTTCCTTTGTGGCTAAAGCTTTGAGGATTCTGTTTAAGAATTCTTTACTTCTCCCAAGATTGTGAAGCTCTCTACTTATGTTGTCAAAGCTTTATTGTTTTATATTTCATATTTAGATCTACAATCCACCTGGATTGAGTTTCGTACATGATAAGGAAAGAGAGCAAGATTCATTATTTCCCCATTTGGGTATCCAAAAAAATTGTGGGATGCAACTCAAAGATGTGCTTACAGGGAAAATTATAGACCTAAATGCATATGTTAGAAAAGAAGAAAAGCAAAAATCAATTATTTAACATTCATCTTAAGAATTTAGAAAAAGAGGGGTGCCTGGGTGGCTCAGTCGGTTAAGCGGCTACTTTTGGCTCAGGTCATGATCCTAGGGTCCTAGGATGGAGCCCCATGTTGGGCTTCCTGCTCAGCGAGAGCCGGCTTCTCCCTCTCCCTCTGCCTACCTCTCTGCCTACTTGTGCTCTCTCTCTCTCTGTCAAATAAATAAATAAAATCTTTAAAAAAAATTTTAGAAAAAATAGTTTCCAATTTCCAATGTGATATCATCTTTGAATTCTTTAAGATTATTTAAAAGTGTATTGTGTTTAAATAACTAGAAGTATATTTCTTAGTTGCTAAATATATGGATATGTTCTGTTATTCTTTTGTTATTGATTTCTAGCTTAATTCCACTGTGGTCAGAGAACATATTTTGTGTGACTTCTGTGCTATGAAATGTGCTTTAAGGGCCAGCATATAGTTAATTTTGGTAAATGTTTTGTGTGTACTTGAAAAGAATTTATATCCCTCTATAATTGGACATAGATTTTTATTTATATCAATTATGTCAAATTTGTTAGTCATGTCATTCAAATGTTCAGTAGATCTACTGATTTTTATTTGTCAGTTACTGAGAGAAAGTGTGTATTAACATCTGCCACTGTGATTCAAGGGGGCTTTGCTTTTATTTTCAGTTCTATTAATTTTTTGTTTCATCTATAAGGCTGTTATTCAAGGCATGCAATTTAGAAATGTTGTATCTTCTGGATGAACAAAACTTTTCAGATTAAGAGGAAGCATCCTCTTTCCCTCTAATGATGCTTCTTCTCTCTCTTTTTTTTTAAAGATTTTATTTATTTATTTGAGAGAGAGCAAGAGAGAGAGAGGGAGCACAAGTTGGGGGAGGAGCAGAGGGAGAGGGAGAAGCAGACTCCCTGCTGAGCACGGAGCCTGACGAGAGGCCAGATCCCGGGACTCTGGGATCATGACTGAACTAAAGGTGGACGCTTAACTGACTGAGCCACCCAAGTACCCTGATATACCAACTTTCTATTAATGTCTAGAGGATATATCTTTTTCCATCCTTTTCTAGTTAACCTTTTTGTATTCTCATACCTATGTCTCTTATAAGCAGCATACCATTGGAATTTTTTTATCCAGACTGACAATATTTGATTTTCATTGAAGTACTTATTCCATTCCCATGTAATTTAATCATTTAGTTAATCAATATCTAACATCTTACTCTTTGCTTTCTGTTTTTCCTGCCTGGACTGTATTATTCTTTCTTGACTTTCTTGTCTACTTTTGGGTTGATTGAATACTTTTATTATTCCTCACCCCTCCTCTATTTGCTTGTTAATTATAGATGATCTTCCTATACTTGTAGTGGATACCCTAGATATTACAGCAAACATCCTCAACTTCTTAAAAACCAATGTGTGTTCGTTGTTTCACCACGTTTCAATCATACTGTTACCTTAGGACCCTCTGATTCCACTTCTCCCCATTTCAATGTATGTACAATTGTTTTCATGTATTTTCATTCTGTATAGAGAGATCCACCCCCTAACATTTTTATTACTCAGAGGAGTACAAATGGAGGCCCATACACGGTATATCTAAATAGTTTAAAGTATAAATCAAGCTAGCGAATTATTGACTACAATATATGCTATTTTCTACATTTACCAATAATCCTTCATGACTATTGGGAAGGCCAAATTCAAATTTATAATTCTAAATTCACACTTAGAGCTCTTCCATGCTGGAATATTATGACCTGGGAGAGCTAACCACTGGTTCTTGCTCCAGTCTTCCTCACGCTCATCCCACCCAATTTTTTTAGACAAAAGATTTGAGCAGACTCTTTGCCAAAGATAAAAGAAGAAAATACATCAGACATTATGAGAATTTGCTAAACTTTGGTTACTACTGCAGGCCTTGTGGTCAGACAACCTGGATTGCAATCCTGGCTCTTTGACCCAAGGCAAGCCCACTTAAGCTCTCTATACCTCAATATCTTCATCTGTGAAATAAGTAAAGGCTGTTCTGAGGCTTAAATGATTAAATACATATCAAGTGCTTAGAATCTGACTCATGGTAAACACATAAGAAATGTGAGTTTTGCCTTAGTGTGTACCTTTGATCTGTTACTATTACTAGTATTAACAATAGTACTAGTAGTAGTTGTTGTGTTGAGAAATTTCTTCTTCGTTTTGGCTTCTATAATATTTGAGACTAAATTTCACGATGACATATAGCCATTGTGCAGGATTAGTTTTCCTTCTTTTGGGGTTACCATTATTGCTGGATTTATTTCAATATTTTTCCTAATTCCCTAAACTATTGTTTTTTCCTATTCTGTGTCCTATGATTTAGGATTGTGTTTGGTTACAAGTAAGAGAATGCCCAGATGCCAGCACCTAAAAGACACAAAGTTTTGTTCATTGCATCCAACAAGATGTGCAGAGGTCTGCAGAACTGGGCAGTGTGGTAGGTCCATGACATCATTGTCAGTCTCTCAGACTCCTGCCTTTCTCTTATCTCAATTCTTACTTGTGGTTTTCGTTCAAATGGTTTCAAGATGGCTGCTACACCCATGGACGTTGCATTAATGTGTCAAGCAGGAAGAATGGGGAAGAATGAAAAGCCATCTTTGATAAGCTTCCGTTTTTATTCTGGAAGGGAAGCTCTTTCCATCAGAATTCTAGATACACACTATTAACAGAACCATGTAATGTGACCATCCCTAGATGCAAGGGACTCTAGGGAATTAAGGGCTTTTCATTCGATACAAAGCAACCCCAAACAAAATGGTAGTTAGGGAAGAAATAGGGATGGATGGTAACAGGGTAGGTCCTGGCAGTGTCAACAATGAGGGGTATAAGTGAACATCCACAAAACCCTCATCTTCTGATCCCTTCATACTTGGTGACTTCATCATACGTTTAGTGTCCCTCAGACCCCATCATCCAGCCACACGGCCTTCTTTTGGTTCAACTACTAATTGTGTTCCTGCCTTGGGACATTGATAGTGGGCTCTCTCCTGCCTGGAGTGAGATCCCCTTGGATCTCACATGGCTGCTTCCTCCTTATCTGTTATATCCCGGATTCTAACGCTTCACCTCAGAGAGCACTCCCTGGCCAGCTAGTCTAAAGAGGCCACCCCATCCATCTCCAACACACAACCTTATTTTAATTCTTTGCTTAGTATCTATATGATTGTATAATCCTACAACTATATCATTATTAAAATTATATATGATTTTTTTACTATATCATTATTAAAATTGTATATGATGTTTTTCCTTGTCCACTAATATTGGTCCATCTTTCCCACTGGGAATCCTGTCCTTCTGTTTGTTGTCATATTGTCAGTGCCTAGAATATTTCTTGACATATAATAAATATTCATAGTTATATGTGGAGTAAATGAATAAATGAATAAAATAATCCCAGGTATCTACTGAATGAATGAGAACATCCCTGTGGAACTCTACCTCTTCCCTTCACTATGCAACACATTTTCTCTCCTCGTAATCATTTCCCCAGAAATTTGTCAGAGAAGATAACATTTCTGTAGCTTTTGGAGTGCCCCCAGACAGTTCCAAATGTGGCTACTAACCCCATAGTGGCAGACACCATGACGCATGTGCCAAATTATTTTCCAAAGTAAAAATTTTAGAATCAATCCCTGAATAATCTGTAGGTTGCACTATTGAAGATGAAGCCCATGAACTCAATCCTATTCAGGCAGGGACTAGATGAGTTTTCTTGCTCTATTTCTTAAAGATAAAATCATCTCTCTCCCCAGGCTCTCAGTTACATTGTTATTGCTGCCACTTGAGCTTTTCCCACTTGTAATAAATTGCCTCCAAATTTAATGCATCATGAAATTGAGAGCCTGTTGTGCCAATTTGGTTTCTAATTTCCCTGTAATTTGTATCTGTTTCTAGAATGGTAATAAAATCAACCTAAATCATATTTTAAAAAATAAGATTAGGGCCTACAGAAACACACAGTGTTTTGTTAAAAGAGTAGGTAACATAATCAGGATTCTGAAATCACCAAAATATAATCATCTGCAAAATTACTGTGGGAAAATTAATGTTTGAATGATACAATCGTATGATGAAAATAAGCACAATAATTCTGAATTAATGTAGCTCTCTATTAAGAAATAATTATTAAGGGGGAAATGGGCCAATTAAAAAGGAACTCCTGGGGTCTCTTACCAGGTCCAGAAACAGAACCAATAATCTAATTACTGTCAATTTTGAAAATAGAAATAGACATTGTGATCTTGAGAAAGGGAGTTATTTTTCATGTCATTAGAGGCATAGGGTGATAATAAACCAGATCTTTTGGTGACACTAATCAAAGGATTTGGGATACACATGAATAGAAGGAAAAAAGGAAAACAACCAAAACCTATCACGCTGAACTAAGCCTTGGGCTTTTGAAACACAGAACAACCCTGTACTTTGGGGTTTAGATTTAGGACATCATGTTTATTTAGATGCCCCCTTCCCACCCCAAAGAATACCTAGGCACGCACTTACTGATTGATTGGTTCATGGATTTTATTTTTAAGTAATCTCTCCACCCAACATGGGGCTCGAACTCACAACCCCAAGTCCAAGAGTCAAAGGCTCCACTGACTGAGCCAGATAGGTGCCCCCTACCTAGGCACTTATTTAGTCCCAGCTGACAACATGCCTTTTTTTTTTTTTTAAAGTAAGTTCCATGCCCAGCATGGAGCCCAACACAGGACTTCAACTTATGACCCTGAAATCATGACCTGAGCAGAAATCAAGAGTCAGACGCTTAACCGACTGAGCCACCCAGGTGCCCCAGCATGCCCTTTTTTGATGTACTTTTGTGGTCTCTGAGCTTAGAGAGGATGATGATTATTTGTTCAGAGTTTTACCATTTATAAAGCATAATCTGAATTTCTTATCTCACTTAACATATGGTATTCAGACAGCTTTGTTATTTATTCAAACAAATACACCGAGATGAACATAGTATTTTATTTTATTTTAATTTTTTTAAAGATTTTATTTATTTATTTGACAGAGAGAGAGAGACAGCGAGAGAGGGAACACAAGCAGGGGGAGTGGGAGAGGGAGAAGCAGGCTTCCTGTGGAGCAGGGAGCCCGATGCGGGGCTCAATCCCAGGACCCTGGGATCATGACCTGAGCCGAAGGCAGACGCTTAACGACTGAGCCACCCAGGTGCCCCATGAACATAGTATTTTATTCACTTATATTTTCCACTCACTGTAACTAAGAGAGCACCATCACCACTGAATGACTCTCCCCAGAACAAAAAAAGAAAAGAAAAGAAAAGAAAAAAAAGAAATCTATGCCAGGTTGAATTTTTTACTTCAATGAGCAGAGAAGCATCTGATAGATGGTTTCATCTTACGAAGAAAGGAAGAAATTTAAGTCTACAATACCAAATAGTCCATGAAAGTAAAAAAGTCTATTTTCATTTAAAAAAAATATTCTATGGTCTAAAGCCCTAGAAGTGAAAGCATAACTTAACACAGCCTTCTGGAGGACAAGTCAGCAGTAAGCGTGGAAGCCTCTCAGAATACATGTATTCTGAAGATCTCTCTCCAACAGTATGAAATGCACACGTAAGTGCAGGAGATTGGTGAAATACATACATTACGTGGGGAAGTACACAGCTATAAAAAAGAATAT
Organism: Phoca vitulina; assembly: GCF_004348235.1. Classification (NCBI taxonomy): domain Eukaryota; kingdom Metazoa; phylum Chordata; class Mammalia; order Carnivora; family Phocidae; genus Phoca; species Phoca vitulina. The sequence continues at coordinate 3,685,665 of NW_022589773.1, read as the reverse complement.
GTTGGGGGCGCCTGGGTGGCTCAGTCGGTTAAGTGTCTGCCTTCAGCTCAGGTCACAATCCTGGAGTCCTGGGCCCAAGCCCCACGTCGGGCTCCCTGCTCAGTGAGGAGCCTGTTTCTCCCTCTGCTTGTGCTCTCTCTCTCTCTCAAATGAATGAATAAACCCTTACAAGTAAAAAAGAATATGGAGGATCTCCATGCACTGATACGTTGTGATTTCTCGGAGATACTGTTAATTGAAAAGAACAAAGTGCAAAAGAGCATATGTGGGTAAGCTACGTTCTGTTTAAGGAGGAAAATAAGAAAACATAACTCGGATGTGCTTATCTTGAAAAAGGAAACATTGGGGATTAACCCAGAAACTATGAAGTGGATTGATTGCCTTCAAGGGGTGAGGAGGTGCGGGCTTCAAGGGATAGGGAAGAGAATGACCTTACTGTGTAAAAGGCCATATAGTTCTCATTTTTGGAAACATTATGTGAGTAATCATGTGAGCACAAAGGACAAACAGCTCTGAGTCATCATCTTACACTCAGCTGAGCAGAGCATCTGACTATAATGTTTGATGAATGAATAGAATTTGAACTTAGACCTCCTGACATCCAACTTGCTGTCCTGACTCTTCAGAACTGGAAAGGACCTTACAGAGGTAGCCCGGCCCTCCTCTCTTAACAGATGAGAAACCAAAACCCAGCAGGGTGAACAAAGTCAAGTGTCAAAACCGGCTTCTGCATCAGAGGTCCAGCACATTATTTTTTTCCAGAAAGCACGCTGCCTCTAACTTGAGTTGAACAAAATGTGCTTCATGTACCTTGATACATTTTTACTTATTACATTTTTCAATCTCTTATTTAACAATAACTGATTGAGCATTTTTGTTCTTTCCTTCTTTTTTACTTTCCCTTCTTTCTTTTTCTTTTTCATCCTTATGATCACTTTGACCCCGAGAAGATTTTCGACTGAAATACTACTATAAGAGAGGCATTCTAATGGATGCTGGGATGCAGAGTGCATCGGGACCCCTGGGTGGCTCTGTCAGTTAAGCGTCCGACCCTTGATCTCAGCTCAGGTGTTGACCTCAGGGTTGTGAATTTAAACCCTGCATTGGGCTCCATGCTGGGTGTGGCGCCTACTTAAAAAAAAAAAAAGTGCACACGCGACAGGTTCCCTGCCCACAGTGGGGGACACCTGGACACAAAGAGGTACAGCCCAGTGTAAATGTCATCACTGAAGTCCTCTTGGTTTGGATGGATCGTGAGCAGCTTCCCAGAGGCAGAGATGGTTAAGCCTCATCTCAAAAAAGGAAATGGGAGTTTTCAAGTTATTTGGGGCCCCAGGAAGGAGGGTGTCCCCAGCAGAGGCACAACAGGTATGAAGGAACAGAGGCAGTAAACTCTAGTCCCTGCACTGATGTTCGCTATGCTCTTTAGACTTAAAAAAAAAAAAAATCTCTAACTTAATCAGTTCATCAGTTTTAATACCACATCTCACGTTCTGGTAACTGCTTATGCATTTTATTGCTGCCCTTTCAAAAAAGAGTCATTGATTTGGCTCCTCCTATGTTGAATCCCCTGCACAAGTTGGCTACAGGGTTTTAAATACTCAGTGCACGCCATGGTAACCCGCACTCCCCCTCATTCCACAAAGGTGCATCGATTAGCACATGCTGGGCCCAGAGCTAGGTGCTGCTGCAGAACCACAGACGAGAATACAGGGGATGCAAGGGGGCTGGCCTGGGGAAGACGGAGATATCATCACTCACCCAGCAGGAAAAGCCCCTAAGTAGACTAATTTCCGCCGTTGCTGTGTTGGTTTAACTACTGCCAATTCCTTGAAGGCAGGAACCAGGTATGACAGTGCCTGGAAGTCACTCTTGACTCTCCTCCTCACACATCCCCCATATCTGTCACCGGGTCCTGTCCATTTTACCCCATACGTGTTTTTTCAAATCCATCCATTTCTCTCCATCTTTATCACCACCTCCATATTGTGAGCCACCATTATCTCTCCTGTGGATTACCCAACTGGTCTCCTTTCATCATTGCTAATCCCTCTGTAATCCTCTCTAATCTATTGTCCACATGGCAGCCAGAGTAATCTTCCCAAAATGTAAGCCTAATCATGTTCAACTCTCACATTTGCTCAAAATTACTCAGTGCCTTCCAACTGTTCTTGGTATAAAGACGTGATCTGTCTCATTGCATCCCCAATGGGAGCAGAGACCCTAAGCCAAGGTGGGAAAGAACAACCCACGTCATTTGATGCCTCAAATGCTTAGTCTGCCCCAAATTAATTCTTCACATATCATTCATTCACTTAGCGTCGAGATCTTTCCATATTGGCAAATAGAGAGCTATTTCTTTTTTTCTTAATGACCGCATGATATTTCATTGGGTTGATGTTTCATAATTTATTTAACCAGCCCCAATCCCACTTAAGATGTGCCCAGGGCTATAGGTACACACTCTTGTACATATATCTCCAGCTACCATTCTCTTTCAAAATATTTTTAGCTCTTCTTACAATATTCTTCCCCTTCCTATATCTTCCATATAAACTGTTGAATTGGGTTTTTGAAGCTCCCTAAAAAATTCTCTTGGAATTTTGCTCATAATTGCAAAAAATTATATATAGGTTGTATGTAAAGAATGAACAATGAGGATATGGAATAAGATTCTCCACAGTCTGGCACAAGTGATTCTATGTGAGTAAGAATTTTGTGCAAGAAGCCAAAAAAGAAATAGCAAATTAGAAGCATAATTCAAAAAGACAAGAAAAGGGGCGCCTGGGCGGCTCAGTCGGTGGAGTGTCAGACTCTTGGTTTCAGCTCAGGTCGTGAGATCTCAGGGTTGTGAGATTGAGTCCCACTTTGGGCTCCATGCTCAGCACAGAGTCTGCTTGAGATTCTCTCTCTCTCTCTCTCTCCCCCTTTGCCCCTCCCCCTGCTCTCGCTTGATCTCTCTCTCTCTAAAAATAAACAAATAAAATCTTTTTTAAAAAAAAGTAAAGAAAATGTAATTTTATTGAATTGGGAGCCCATTCAATTAGTTCGTTGTTAGAAAGCTATCTACTGAGCAGCTCCTATGGGACGGGCACTGTCCCATAAGCAGGGATGTAGACAATATCTCTATATTCTGGTGTGTGGACACAGCAATAAACATATAAACATGTACATAGACCCACATGTAAAGATTCTAGATGGTGCGGGGCACGAGTTAAGGGCATAAAGAGCAAGAGATGGGAACTGGGACCTGCTTTTGGTTGGGTGACCAGGGAGGTTCGCCCTGGGAAGACACATTTGAACTGAGCTCTGAATGACAGGATCCAGTTCTGCAAAAACTCAAGGGGAGAGCATTTTGGGCAGAGCAAATGGCCGGTGCAAAAGGCCCAGGGCAGACATGAGATGAGCAGGCTGGAGGAGCCAAGAGACTGTGCGCAGGTGCCGAGGTGAACCACGGTGAAGGGGAGACAGGCAGGCTAAATGAAGTAAGTCAGGAAACAGAGAAAGACAAATACCGTACGATCTCACTTACATGTGGAACTGAGAAATGAACAGAAAACGACAACAAAAACCAAGCTCAGATACAAAGAACAGCTTGGCGGTTGCCAGTGGTGGGGGTGGGGGAAACGGGTGCAGGGAGCCAAAGGGACAAGCTTCCAGTTATAAAATAAGTTCCGGGATGTAACGTACAGCACAGGGACTATGGTTAATAGTACTGTCTTCCCGGGGTGCCTGGTTCGCTCAGTCCATAGAGTATGTAACTCTGTAACTCTCGGTCTCAGGGTCATGAGTTCAAGCCCCACTTTGGCCATGGAGCCTACTTAAAAAAAAAACATAAATATTTGTTACTATAAGCCCTAGAGTTTGGGGGTGGGTTGTTATGCAACATTATTGCTTCTGTGAACCCTTCTAGGCCTCCCACCCATCCACACACATGAACACTCCCCTCTCTAAACCCCTTTCTCACCTCGCACACACGGACGAGCACACACACCAGCCACTGGATGGAGCAACCGTACACACATGCATCTGCTCTGCTAGCCAAGCACCTCTTACAAGCACAGTGCAAACTGTGGCTTAGTACACTTATCTCTTTTTTTTTTTTAGAGTTTTACTTTTTTATTTTAGAGAGAGAGACAGAGAGAGAGAGAGCACCCACATGAGTGGGGAGGAGGGGCAAAGGAAGAGGGAGAGAGAATCTCAAGCAGACTAAACTTTTCCTGAACTAAAATGAATCTAAAAATGCTCCTTGAATTTTGCGTTACATTGCAGCATTCTCCTCTGCACTCTCTGCCCTCTCCCTTTCTGCCCAAAAGCAGGGCATAAAATTTCCCTTTGCAACAGGGTCCCGGCCACCGTCTGTTCTTCTGTACCAGCAAGAGGAGATGACTCTTGTCACTGGAGACGGCACTGACTTGAGTCTTCATAACAAATCTTACTAAATAGCCTTTCTCTTCCATTAGTTTTCCCCATATATTTACCCTGACACAATTTACCACTCCTAGAAGCCCAAACCTCTTTCTTTGTCTTGTCACTTCGGCACAATTTATTGACCTTCGTTAAAATGGTATAAAAGCCCCCAGGCCTCACCACCTTTGAGGATTTTCACTTCTTTTCTGTGAGGCTCTCCATGTGCATACGAAATAAATCTTTTCTCCTATTAATCTAGCTTTGTCAGTTTATTTTGCAGGGCCCAGTCATTGAATCCAAGAGGGTAAAAGAAAAGAGTGTTTTTCCTTCCCTACAGAATCCAATACACCTTTAAGGAAAATCTTCCAAAACTCACTGCTGAATCGTTACCACAATTGATACAATTTGGTGACGATCGCTAATTTCACACTATTGTTTTGTAATTTCACTCACCAGTAATTCACAAGCACCTGAAATAACTAAATCATATCAGGAGTCATAAAGTGTGTGATAAAGCAAAACTCACAAGTTGATTAGCAGCAAGCGAACTCCGACTGAATAATAACTAAAAGGAAAAAATGTAAGTTCATTGAGGCTTTGTCTTTAGCCTTATATCTAGGTAGCAAGTGCTTTGCTACTTAGAGGAAGAAAAAAAACCTGTATTTGTTGGGGGGAGGGGAGCCCACATAAAATAAGGGCTTAAATTCTTTTCTTTCCCAGGTGTGAGCATCTGAGAAGGGGTAGAGAGAAAGCAGTAGGGCCAGAGAAGGGAGGGCCACCGCCTCCCCCCACGTGCAAGGAAATGCTATTTTTATTCACACCAGTGGTAAATGTAAAGAAGCTGTTCTCAAACTTCAGCATCAGGATCACCTGGAGAGCTTGTTAAAACGCGATTTGCTGGCCCACCCCCAGAGTTCCTGATCCAGTAGGTCCGGAGGGAGGTCTGAGCATTTGCACTTCTAAGTAGGCTCTGGTGCTTGCTGCTGACGCCATCCTGGGACCACACTTGGAGAACTGCTGGTGTAGAAGAAAGGATTCTGTGAGGATAAAGTCACCTCCCCAGGGAGCTCCATGGCCAGGTCACTGACAACCTCTTACGGGTCCTTCTGCTTCTCCCCTCATAGAAGCCTCTGGTCTTTTTAGTCCACCAATGGTTGGCGCCCTGGGCAGGGTGCAGAAAGGAAAACTATGAGCCAAACGCTCAGAAGCAAGGACCACCCCTTGTGCTCGTTCAAGTTCCCCTGAAAGCAAAGCCTGAAGCAAAGACTTGGGAGCAGTGGCTTATCTGGAGGTGATCCCAAGCTGCAGGAGTGAGGGCGCCCGGAGGGAGGACACTCCAACATAAAGGTGTGCTCTTCAGGTCCCTCAGTTCTCCTGGGACCTCTAGGAAGCTGAACACCTTCCAGAATTGCCCACCAGAAAGATGGGAGATTGGGCGTTATCCACCTGCTAGACCCATTGGTTGAGGGTTGACTCCGGACCTTAACTCTCCTGCACTTCCAAGCCAAGGCAGCTCCTGTGGCTCATGAGAAGGGCCTGGGGCAGAAGGCAGGTGACTGAGCTCTGAACACCTGTCCAGCACAGCCTCATAGGAAGTCAGAAGTGGACCTATAGGGCACGAAGCAGACGCCAGAGATATCTGCCCCCTGGCTGCAGGCTCAGGTGTGCATGTCGCTGGGAAGACCCGGATGCAGGCAGGTCCTGCAGGCTCTCCTGGTAAGCCATTAAAAAGAGCTCTAGTTGTGCCCCCACTTCATGGCAGCACTATTTATAATAGCCAAGGGTGGAAGCAAGCCCTCCTAATTGCAGAGAACAAGCCAGTGGTTGCCAGAAGGAAAATGGGTGATGGGATGGGTGACATAGTTGAAGGGGATTAAGAGGTACAAACTTCTGGTTGTAAAATAAGTAAGTCATAGAAATGAAAAGTACAAGATAGGAATATGGTCAATAATATAATAATGTCGCGTGGTGGCTACACTTGGTGTGATGAGCATTGCGTAATGTAAAGAATTAGTGAGTCCCTGTGTTGCACACCTGAAACTAATATAACATTGTATGCCAATTATACTTCAATTAAACACTGAAAATTATGAATTTAGAATATCACATAATTGCTAATTTTTTTTATTCCATATTAGCCACATGGGAAAGTCCCCGGATGGTCATGCCAACTATAATTTCTATAGTTTTAAAATATTTGAGCAGTTTTTCCATAATTTCTTTAATCCACTCTCCTTCATGGTTGACAAACTCTGCAAGATGTATGTGTGATGCACAAATGTGGGAGAAGAATGCCCACAGGGAGAATATTTGAGCAGGGAGTGCAGAGCCGGGGTACCCGTGCTTCTCTCTGGATCTGCTGTCCCAAGCAGCCTTCCTGTGTGTGCATCTCAGGAGCCAGTCTGGTAAAAGGGAGCAACCAGGCACAGTGAACACTCCAGATGGGTCTCCCTCCAGCCCTGCGTACTCTGCTCCACTGTGGTTTCCTGGGATAAACCTGGGGTACATAAACCTTTGCCTTAGGCTTTGCTTTCTGGGAAATCCAAGCTATCATTTTCATCAAAGAAGATGGGCATTCTAAAAAGCAGTTCCATTTTACTCTGCCGTTTACCCAGGAGCCTAAGTATGACCAAACCTTATCTCTGTCAATCGAATAAATGTTAAATAATCTCATTAACTTAATTGGCATTTCTTTTGTGATGAAAAAAATTGAGTACATTTTCATGTTTATTCGCTATGTTTGTATCTTTTCTGCTTTTTTTCTTTCAAATTTTTATTTAAATTCTAGTTAGTTAACATATAGTGTCATAATGATTTGGGGAGTAGAATTTAGTGATTCATCACTTACATATAACACCCAGTGCTCATCATAACAAGTGCCCTCCTTAATGCCCATCACACATCTGGCCCATCCCCCACTCCCCTCCTTCCATCAACCCTCAGTTTGTTCTCTATCATTAAGAGTCTCCTGTGGTGGGGCGCCTGGGTGGCTCAGTTGGTTGAGCATCTGCCTTCGGCTCGGGTCATGATCTCAGGGTCCTGGGATCGAGCCCCACGTCGGGCTCCCTGCTCGGCGGGAGGCCTGCTTCTCCCTCTCCTACTCCCCCCGCTTGTGTTCCCTCTCTTGCGCTCTTGCTGTCTCTCTCTCTGTCAAATAAATTAAAAAAAAAAAAAAAAAGAGTCTCCTGTGGTTTGCCTCCCCCTCTCCCATTCTCTTTTTCCCTTCCCATGCATGCATCTGTTTTGTTTCCTCAGTTGCACATATGAGTGAAATCATATGGTATTTGCCTTTCTCTGACTGACTTACTTTGCTTAGCTTAATGCTCTCTAGCTCCATCCACGTTGTTGCAAATGGCAAGATTTCATTCTTTTTGATGGCTGAGTAATATTCCAGTGTGTGTGTGTGTGTGTGTGTGTGTGTGTGTGTGTGTGTCTGTCTGTCTGTCTGTCTGTCTATATCCCCTCTTCTTTATCCCTTCAGGAATTGATGGACACCTGGGCTCTTTCCATAATTTGGCTATTGTTGATAATGCTGTTATAAACATCGGGGTGCATCTACCCCTTCAAATCTGTATTTTTGTATCCTTTGGATAAATACCTAGTAGTGCAATTGCTGGGTCATAGGGTAGTTCTATTTTTCACTTTTTGAGGAACATCCATACTCTTTTCCAGAGTGGCTACACCAGCTTGCATTCCCACCAACCCTTTTCTTTGCATCCTCACCAACATCTGTGGTTTCCTGTGTTGTTAGATTCAGCCATTCTGACAGGTGTGAGGTGGTATCTCGTTGTGGTTTTGATTTGTATTTCCCTGATGAGTGATGTTGAGCATCTTTTCATGTGTCTTTTAGCCATCTGGATGTCTTCTTTGGAAAAATGTCTATTCATGTCTTCTGCCCATTTCTCATTTTTTAAAGATTTTATTTATTTGAGAGAGAGAGAAAGGGTACAAGTGTGGGGAGGGGCAGAGGGAGAGGGACAAGCAGGCTCCCCGCTGAGCAAGGATCCCAATGCGAGGCCCAATCCCAGGACCCTGAGATCATGACCTGAGCCGAAGTCAGATGCTTAACTGACTGAGCCACCCAGGCACCACCTGCCCATTTCTTAACTGGATTATTTGTTTTTTGGGTATTGAGTTTGATAAATTCTTTATATATGTTGGATACTAACCCCTTATCAGATATGTGATTTGCAAATATCTTCTCCCATTTCTTAAGTTGTCTTTTAGTTTTGTTGATTGTTTCCTTTGCTGTGCAGAAGCTTTTCATCTTGATGAAGTTCAATAGTTCATTTTTGCTTTTGTTTTCTTTGTCTCCAGAGATGTGTCTAGCAAGAAGTTGCTATAGCTGAGGACAAAGAGGTTGTTCCCTGTGTTCTCCTCTAGGATTTTGATGGTTTCCTGTCTCATATTTAGGTCTTTCATCCATTTTTGAATTTATTTTTGTGTATGGTGTAAGAAAGTGGTTCAGTTTCATTCTTCTTCGTGTTGTCCAGTTTTCCCAACACCATTTGTTGAAGAGACTGTCTTTTTTCCATTAGATATTCTTTCCGGCTTTGTCAAGGATTAGTTGACCATATAGTTTTAGGGTTCGTGTCTAGGTTCTCTATTCTGTTACCTATTAGTCTGTTTTTATGCCCGTACCATACTGCCTTGATGATTACAGGTTTGTGATATAGCTTGAAAGAATTGTGATGCCTCCAGTTTTGCGTTTCTTTTTCAGGATTGCTTTGGCTATTCAGGGTGTTTTGTGGTTCCATACAAATTTTAGGATTGTTTGTTCCAGTTCTGTGAAAAATGCTGGTGGTGTTTTGGTAGGGATTGCATTAAATATGTAGATTGCTTTGCGTAGTATAGACATTTTAACACTGTCTGTTCTTCCAATCCATGAGCGTGGAATTTTTTCCAATTTCCTGTGTCTTTTCTTCAATTTCATAAGTATTCTATAGTTTTCAGAGTGCAGATCTTTTAGCTCTTTGGTTAGGTTTATTCCTAGGTATCTTATTGTTTTGGGTGCAACTGTAAATGAGATCAATTCCTCGATTTCTTTTTCTGCTGCTTCATTATTGGTGTATAGAAATGCAACAGATTCTGTACATTGATTTTATATCCTTCAACTTTGCTGAATTCATGTAGTAGTTCTAGCAATTTTTTTGTGGAGTCTTTTGGGTTTTCTACATAGAGTATCATGTCATCTGCAAATAGTGAGTTTGACTTCTTCCTTGCTGATATGAATGTATTTTATTTCTTTTTGTCATCTGATTGCTGAGGCTAGGACTTCCAGTACTATGTTAAATAACAGTGGTGAGAGTGGACATCCCTGTCTTGTTCTTGACTGTAGAGGAAAAGCTCTGTTTCTCCCCCATTGAGTATGATATTAACTGTGGGTCTTTTGTATATGGCTTTTATGATGTTGATGTATGTTCCTTCTCTCCCTACTTTGATGAGGGTTTTTATCAAGAATGGATGCTGTATTTTGTCAAATGCTTTTTCTGCATCTATTGGGAGGATCATATGGTTCTTATCCTTTCTTGTATTAATGTGGTTGATTTGAGGATATTGAACAACCCCTGCTTTTCTGGTCTTTTTGATGTGGGGTGGGCCAGGAGCAAATGGTCAAGAAACAATTCTTGAGATGTTTTCGGTGCAAAAAGATGTTTTTATTAAGGCATGGGAACAGGGCCTGTGGACAGAAAATTCTACACTGGGATTGCGAGGAGCAATTGATCATATACTTTTAAATTGGGGGAGTAGAGATAAAAGAATTTTCCAAAAGGATTTTCCTATGTTAAAGAACAGGAGGTCTGGCTATTGATTGTCAAGCTAAGCTTGCTTTTTGCCTCTAGCAAAGCGCTGACGTTAAGGCGGTTGTGAACTCCTTGAGGATTGTCAGTCTGCCTGTCTCAAGTATTTGTCAATGGGCTGCAAGTTGTAACCAGATTTAATTTTCTCTGCATTTCTTTTGCCGTTGTTCTCCTCGTTTTGCCCATTTTCCTATGGGACTATTCAGCCTTTCTAATGATTTATGAGTACTCTGTACTAAGCACGTTAGGCTACCAACTGTTGCAAATATACTTTCTCAGCTTGCATTTGTCCTCAGCTCTGCAGAGGATTTTAGTTTTCATTTGTTAAACTTATCAGTTGGCTTATTTATTTGCCTCAGGCTTAATAACATCTTCCTGTTGAAGACTATAACCGTCTTTTTCTGTTTACTTTTATTCCTTTTTCTGGTTTTAGTTTTTACACTTGAATCATTGCTATATCTAGGTATTATTTAGATATGAGGCACTCTACAATTTCATCTAATGAGAGACATGAAGTCCAAAATCTGCCTCAAGATAACACGTAGTTCTGGGTATAAATGAATTTCTGGCCTATAGTAGCAGCAAAATTTAAAAGATCAGGGATCCTTTACCCAGAAATTTATTCTGGTTTTTTTTTTTTATGATTTTATGTATTTATTTGATAGAGAGAGACACCACAAGAAGAGAAACAAAAGCAGGGGGAGAAGTAGGAGAGGAAGCAGGCTTCCCGCCGAGCAGGGAGCCCGATGCGGGGCTCGATCCCAGGACCCTGGGATCATGACCTGAGCTGAAGGCAGAGGCTTAACGACTGAGCCACCCAGGCGTCCCCCAGAAATTTATTCTAAAGTAACATCTTTTTTAAAAAGTGAAAAGCTACATGCATGCACACTTATATACATTTTGTTTATAAAATTTAAAAAAATGTATAATAATTGTGTTGGGGCACCTGGGTGGCTCAGTTGGTTAAGTGTCCAACTCTTGATTTCAGCTTAAATCATGGTCTCAAGGTCGTGAGGCTCTGTGCTAGGAGACTGCTTAAGATTCTCTCTCCCTCTCCCTCCCCCGCTCGGTGCATGCATGCTTACTCTCTAAAAAAGTAAATAAAAAATAAATAATAATTGTGTTATTTTAATTGAAATATATTTCCTCTAAAATTATAACTGTTGGGGCACCTGGGTGGCTCAGGCCTTAAGTGTCTGCCTTCTGCTCAGGTCATGATCCCAGGGTCCTGGGATTGAGCGCTGTGTTCCTTGGGCTCCCTGCAGTGGGAAGTCTGCTTCTCCCTCTCCCACTCCCCTGCTTGTGTTCCCTCTCTCATTGTGTCTCTCTCTGTCAAATAAATAAATAAAATCTTTAAAAAATAAAATTATAACTGTCAAAACTACATAAACATGAAAATACATATAAATTATTGTAAGGAAGACATAGTGTTGTATTTCTGCAATGATTACAATATATAAAAAGTAAGATGGAAAAATGAAAATGGGCAGTTTTTTTCCCTGAGAGTCTGAGTTTTTTCTGGTTTTGATCTGCATTACTGTTACAATATTTGATACTTTTTTAAAAGTCCCATCATATGTACATTTACAATATTATAAATATCTGTAAACCATAATGGATAAAC